>NC_134570.1:136344432-136645266 GCF_050947875.1 Dermacentor variabilis | reverse complement strand
CTCGACCATGCGCATTGTATTTGTGGCGACCGCCACAAATGCGGGGGTAGAGATTTGCATCCGCGAAATATTTGTCCGGGTGGTCCCGGCTCCGTACCAATGCTGTCGCCCTGGCTCGTCTTCATGTTGCGTGGTATGTCGGGGGCATATTTCGGGGTATGGGATACACTTGTAGCGGTGTTCGCAGTGCAAGTGTTATTAGGAGAGTCTAGTTCCCTACGAATTGCAGGCATAATGACAGACAACACCCCTGGGGTTGCACGTTAAGGCGCTCTCGCTGGGCGATGATCGTGACTGCGGCGAGTCTCTAGGTGCTGGCCACCCTTAGCTCCCGGAGGCTCTCCGTGCTAGTGCTTGCTGGAAGGCTGAGCGCCGCCTTACAGGCGATTCGAATCAATTTGTCAACGTGGTCGATGTCGGTGCGGCACATGCCTTGAAAGGGTAGTGCGTAACGTATGCGACTAATAACAAATGCTTGCAACATTAGCCAGGTGTTTGCCTCCTTAATTCCCTCAGCACGTGTGATTCTGTTACTGAGTCTGGTGATGCTGCTCAGCATGCGTTTGAGTTTGGAGATCGCGATGCCGACGCTAGCAGTTTCTTTTTGTACGTGCATGCCATGAACCCGCATGTTTGATGTCGTCTTGATGGCTTTCCCATCGAGATAGAGTTGCAGTTTCGGTTCTGTGTTCGCTTGTGTATTCTTGGGTCTGATACGTAGGTATGCGGACTTGACCGGGCCACATTTCATGCTATCTTGTTTCGTGAAGGCCTGGACGGTGTTGTTGCGTCGTTGGAGTGTCTTGATGATCCCCATACCAGCCTCTAATGCTGCCATCCGCGTATCTGGCCCACGCGAGATCTCGATGTTCCTCCAGCTGTAGTACCACTTTGTTTAGGCTGGTGTTGAATAGCAGTGGTGATATTTTAAAGCCTTGAGGGGGTGCCTCCTACGGATAGGCCACATGGGAGTGAGCTTGTCGTACCTATCCCAATATGGGCGGAGCGGTTGCTCAAGAAGTCTTGCACGTAGCAATATTTTTATCGCGACATCTGACGTCCCCGAGCCCCTCAAGAATCCTGAAGTGCTAGGTCGTGCCAAATGATTTTTAATGCCTAGTTCGAGAAATATCATGTGCAAAATTCTCAATGCGGGCACAGGATTTCACCTTCCAAAAGTCGAACGACGTCTTGGGCTGATACCCTTCTCCTGCAGCCAAACATTGTCGCCAGAAGCACGTCGTTTAGTCCTATGTGTTTCTCGAGTAAGGGGAGGATGAATCGCTCAACATCTTACCCAGACAGGAGGTGAGCGAGATGGGCCGTAGTTGGCCTAGTTGGCGCGGTTTCCCCAACATTGGTATTATAAATATGTTTGCAGCTTTCCATTCTGAGTGTATATAGCCATTGGCTTTCCGTACCATATCGGTAAAGAAATCTGTGAGCTCTTGGATGGCCGCGTCGCTCAGGTTTCTCAGTATTGGCATTGGTAATCCTATAGGGGCCCGGTGCCCTGTTATTGA
Source organism: Dermacentor variabilis (assembly GCF_050947875.1). Classification (NCBI taxonomy): domain Eukaryota; kingdom Metazoa; phylum Arthropoda; class Arachnida; order Ixodida; family Ixodidae; genus Dermacentor; species Dermacentor variabilis. The sequence goes on along the minus strand of NC_134570.1, from coordinate 136,643,743 downwards.
TTGCCTGAGCAGCGGCGTAAAGTTATGCGAATGTGAAGGGGGCATCCAAATGTTCGTTTTCTTTGCCTATGTTTTCTGAGGCCAGGTGAGGGTGTCTCTGGTTCTTCGGTGTAAGTGTTCTTAAGTTGTTAGGTGAGCTCGTCTTCCGTATCTGGAACTACTTTTTTTCACGACAGTATTCGATTCCGTACGTCTGCTGGATGGGTTCAGCAGGCAACAGAAGATAGCCCCGGTTTTCTGGGAGCTCAAGGTGCCACGCAGGCCACCGCAAAACTTCGCCAGTCGTCATTTTTGGCTCTCTTGCGCAGGTATGGGCTTCTGCCAGTTGGTCTATCTGGCGTCGGAATTGACAGTAATGTCCTTTTTTGTGCTTCCTATGCTTCGCTAGACTTCTGTGCCTCTCCCATAATAGCCAGCATCCACAGGAGAACAGGGTTCCAGTCATAGAAGAAGTCCCAGTGCCACGAGAAGAAAGGTGAGCTGGCCCTACGTGGCCTCCCAGAGTGAGACTGCTCGAGAGAAGGAGCTATAAAGGCAGGTGCAGCAGCAGGCTGAGACGATTAAAAAGATGGAAGTCAGGATGGCAGAGATGGAATGCGCGCTTAAAAGCGACAAAGGACAAAGGCTACAGACGCCGGTGGTCCAGGTCCCACTGAAAGCGGCACAGGCGACTGCTTCTCGCGAGAGCGAGAGCGCAGCTATGGAGGTGGAGAATCGGGGGAAGCTTAAGAGGTCGCCATCGACGGATGAGGGAGCTAATGCAAAGAGAGTGGCAGAAACTTCAACGGCGGACACGCCGCAGCCAGTCGTTAAAGTCACTAGTCTTAGGGGGGAAATGTCTGCCCTTGCGGACAGAATAGGAAAACTGGAGGAAAGACAGGATAGATTGGAAGCTCGGGTCGACAGAATTGAAGCCAGACTAGACAAGATTGAGGAGCGTCTTGACGCCTTCACCAATGACATGCGGGCTTTCCAAACACAGGTTATGGGCATGTTTCAACAGCTCAATGCTACGCTACAGGCTAGATTGCCTCCCGTAGTCGGCCAAGCGCCGATGTTAGTGAACCTAGTGCCTAATCATGGCCTCTCGCCAGCAAATTGAGGTTTGGCAGTGGAACTGCAGGGGCTTCCGTCGCAAGCGGGGGAACCTGTAATTGCACATACAAAATCTGGACAGTAAGCCTGACATTATAGCTTTGCAAGAGGCTAGTGGCTGGGTGAAATTACCAGGATTTAAGGCATTTACACCGCCAGAGATTGATCGGGGGGGTGTATCGAGCGTCTTCACGGCCGTGCTAGTCCATCGCAACGCCACGGCGATTCAGCATACCATAGATAGCAGCAGAGAGGACTACGTCCTGCTAGAGGTTCTGCCCAAAAGAAAGGACGATAAGAGTCTCTTTGTACTTAATGTATATTCTTCTCCTAAAGATAAAGGGCTGGGCTTGCCAGACCTCTTGATAAAGACGCAACGGCTAGCGGCTAGGGCTCAACTCATCGTGGTTGGAGATTTCAACGCGCCTCATCCGGAGTGGGGCTACATCCGAGCCACTCCAAAGGGAAATAGGCTTTGGCGGGTAGCTCAGGACCTACAATGGACAACCTTGAACAACCCGCTAGATCATACGAGGATAGGCAACAGCGCTAGCACAGACTCCTCTCCGGACCTCACATTTGTCAAAGGTATTAGGGATGCAAAGTGGGTAAACACGGGACAGCCACTGGGCAGTGATCACTATATCCTTTCCACGGTATTTAGTGCTGCTAAGCACAAAGACAGGGTAAAAGGAACTAGAGTGACGGATTGGGACAGATTTCGGAAAGTCAGGAAAGACACAGTGAGCGGGGAAATCGAAGACTTGGGAGCCTGGGTTGAGGCGCTCAAGCAGGACGTGAAGGGTACCACAGAAGAGGTTCCGACGGTGGAGGAAGGTTTTACGGCGGACTCTAGACTGCTACAAATGTGGGAAGCGCATGCGAGTCTCCTTCGGAGGTGGAAGAAACAAAAGCATAATGGGGTCCTCCGTAAGAAGGTGGCCAAGCTAGAACGAGAAATCGAAACCTAGACGTTGGACTTGCAGTGCAAACAATGGGGGCAGATTTGCGACAGGATGAATGGGCAATTCGGATGCAAAAAAACAAGGCAGTTGTTGAGGCACCTTTTAGATCCGGCGGCAACCAAATCGGCGCAGAAGGGTCAAATGGCTAGGTTAGTTCATCAGTACAAAGGCACGGCTGGGGATTTCATTCAAGAACCCCGAAGTCGTTACATAAACGGCGAGGCGGGCGGTTTCTTGCCGGATTACTCGGGAGAGGAAAACCTCGAATTAGATGCGGACTTTACGGTGGCGGAGGTGGAGTTTGCAATGGGGCAGCTTCGTACTACGTCGGCAGCGGGTCCGGACGGGGTTACTAATAAAATGCTGAGGAACCTGGATTTCAAGTCAGTGGGGGCGCTCACGGACTTGATGAACAAATATTGGGCGGCCGGGGAGATCCCAGCAGAGTGGAAGCATGCTAGGATTACATTTATTCCTAAACCAGGGAAGAAGATCTGTATTGAGAATCTTCGACCCATCTCGCTGACGTCCTGCTTGGCCAAATTGATGGAGCATGTGGTCCTCAACAGGCTTCAGGGTTATGTGGAGGACAAGGAGTTGCTACCTAAAACGATGATTGGCTTCAGGGCTAATTTATCAACGCAGGACGTCATGATACAGCTCAAAAAGGACGTGGTTGATCCTGGGTACGGCACGGGCACCAAGGCTATCTTGGGGCTCGACCTCACAAAGGCCTTTGACAATGTCACCCATGAGGCAATATTAAGGAACCTATCGGACATAGGGGGGTAGAACCTTCCGATACATCAGATCGTTTCTGGAGGATAGGACTGCGGAGATTGTAGTCGGAGAATTTAAATCGGATCCTTTCCCGTTGGGGTTTTGGGTCGGTTTTATCGCCGTTCTTGTTTAATCTCGCCTTGATCAAGATACTGCCCAGGCTGGCAATGATATCGGGACTTAAACATACATTTTATGCGGATGACATTACTCTATGGGTCACAAGCGGAAGCGACGCACAATTGGAGGAAACTTTACAACAGGCAGTGGATATTGTGGAGGAGCTAGCGGGGGAGGCAGGACTCTCGTGCTCTCAGCCCAAGTCCGAGCTTTTTGTGCTTAGGCATAAACCAAGAGGGATACATGCGAGGCACTATGTGCCGCCACCACCGCTGAAGGTGAAAGTGGGGGGTGCACCGGTCGCTGAGGTTCAAACGATCAGGATCCTGGGGCTGTATCTGCAGACTAACAGGAAGAATAGGGAGGCCTTGGAAAGGCGGAAAAATACTGTCAATGCTACCGTGAGACTTATCAGGAGAATCGCCAATCGTAAACAAGGCGTCAAGGAAAACGACTTGTGTAAGCTGGTACAGGCGTTTGTGCTCAGTAGAATAGTGTATGCGACGCCTTATATGAAGATGGACACGGCGGAGAAAGGCAAGGTGGAGGCTATGATTAGACAGGCGTATAAGGCGGCCCTTGGGTTGCCTAACAATACTTCTACCGAAAGGCTGCTGGGATTAGGGGTGCACAACACCTTGGAAGAACTGCGGGAAGCACACTTGGCGATGCAACTCAGTAGACTTTCCAAAACGAAAGTAGGGAGGGATATATTGGAAGGGATCGGCATTGGAGTTGATCCTCCAGCCGGGGACATGAAAATTCAGGTGAAGCGAGAAATGCACAAGGGCTTGTACATGAAACCTTTACCTAAAAATATGCATCCGATTCATCACGAGAACCGTAGGAAGGCAAGAGCCAGAGCTTTACATGCTAAGTACGGGAAGTACAACGGGGCAGTCTACGTAGACGTCGCCGAGTATAAGAACAAGGACGCATTTGCAGTTGCGGTGGTGGACGGGCGGCGACGCTTAGTCACCTCTGGATCAGTCAAAACCCGCTTCTCAGAAACTGCAGAGGAGGCGGCGATAGCGCTAGCTATAGGTAATACTGAAGCTGACTTGATTTTCAGCGACTCTAAAACAGCCATCCGAAATTTGGCGAGGGCCAGAATCTCTGTCACAGCGGCAGGATTACTAGATAGGGCCACGGGGCGAGGGACTGCGGAGGTGGAAATTGTCTGGGTACCGGCCCACTATGGGAACCCTGCGAACGAGGCGGCTCACATGAATGCTCGAGGTTTCGTCAGCCGAGCAGGTGAGCCGGACGTTCCAGGGAGGTCCACGAGAGATGGGCTGGTGTCCTTTCACGACATTACTAACCATTACAAACTTGAGCGGAGAATTTACCCTCCACCGGACAAGCAATTGGTGAAGGCGCAGGAAAGCGTCTGGCGAAGATTGCAGACGAGATCTTTCTATAACCCATACGTGTTAAACAAAATCTACCCGGACGTTCAGCCGGAATGCAAATGGTGCCAGGAACTGGCCACCTATGACCACATATTATGGAGCTGTAGCATAGCGCCGCCACCGGCGGATATTATGCGTGATCCTTCTCTCGAGCAGTGGGAGGCCGTGTTGGCCAGCTCAGACCCGGTCGTCCAGACCAGGGCCGTGGAGTGGGCCACCCAGGTCACCGTCAGCCATGAGCTGATGGCCATCTAGCACGGAATCGTCCGCACATGCGTTCTGACGAAAATAAAGTTTTTCCATCCATCCGTATGCAGACGACGCCAAACTGTGGGTCACCGGGGGCAGCGACGGGGACATCGAATACACTGCAGCAAACCATGAACGTGGTTGCTTCAGATGTAGAACGGCGCGGCCTAGAGGGCTCCCTACATGAATCAGAGCTGCTTCTATAGAAGCTAAATAGAGGCGGTCGACGCCCAGGGGCTCACATCCCCGCGATAAAACATAACACGAATGAGCAACGCATACATACACGTACCTAGCATCCGTGTCCTTGGCTTACGCATCCTAAATAAAAACAGCAGAAACACGGAGATACTCAAGCAATTGGATACTCATGAACAATAAATCACTCGCCTCACTGCACGCATCGCAAATTGACATAACGGCATGAAAGAAAACAACCTTATACGTCTGGTAACTACCTACGCCCTGAGCAGGATCAACTATGTCGCCCCGTACCGTAGCCTCATTGCAATTGACAAGCTAAAGCTCAATACCATGATCAAAAGGGCCTATAAACATGCCATACATCTTCTCATTTCTACCTCTAACGAGAAACTGGTGGTCCTCGGCATTCGCAGCATCAAAGACGAGCTCATTGAAGCACGTCGTAGAAGCCAATACGAACGACTCGCAAATTCCACCACGGGCTGCCACATTCTGGGCATCCTAGACATAAGCTACACCCCCCCCCCCAATTCTTGCAAAAAGTACCCGCCCCTCCGAACATACGTACTCAGCTAGTTATACCGCACATACCGTGCAATATGCACCCTGAACACAATCAGGAGCGACGTGCTGACAGAGCTAAACGACTACAAAAGCGTTATAACCAAGCCGCAGACCTAGCTAATGTGGACGCAGTGGAATACCCCAACCGGAATGCGATGGCGGTCGCCATAGTCGCCGGCTCGCAGTACCGCCTCGCCATGACCGCATTACCCACGAGTCAACCCGAAGGATAAGAAACGGCCGTTGCCTTGGCCTACGCCTCTATCAATGCAAATTCATATCTAGCGATTACAAAACAGCCATTCGCAACTACGCAAGAGAAATAATAGCATTTCTAGCACAGAAGATGCTCTCCGGTACTCTTCTCTCAAGGCAACGGCTCGTGCAGATCATATGTGACCCTGGTCACTCGGGTCTGGCTGGAAACAAAGCGGAACAGGATGCCACCCGCGCTGTCGCACATCTGGTGCATTATCCTTCTCCTGCGTCTTCCAATCCTGAGGAAGCCTCTGTTCTGCATGAAATCACGCGCGGGTGCGAATGGTCACGTTCAGAGAAATCCTCCTCCACCACCGCAGAAAGTGTTTACGCTACCCCGTTAGCCCCCGGCACACAAAACAATTAATAATTCTCAATCCACCGCTTGGCGACTATTCCAAACGCGAACTATCCCAAACCCAGTGCTATACCACTGAATTTAGCCCAGTGTATACTCCCCACTCTGCAAAGCGTGCCAGGCCCGCGCTGACCTTGATAACATTATCTGAGCATGCCCCAAAGCCTCACCCACAAACTCCCACCACATCGCGGCAAACGATGAGCAGTGGGAGACTGCTGCTCAGTTTCGACCCAGAAGAGCAGCTCTGAGCTGTCCGGATAGCTGAAGATGCCACCAGAAAGCGAGAACTGGCCGCCGTCTGAGGAAGCGGAGGACTGGTGGTTAGTCTCCTAACCCGCGCCTCCTCGGACCCCATCAAGAACACGATAGAGTTTTATCTCTCTCCCAGAGGTGTGCCAGGTGGTTGTCCATTGCTGGCGTCTACGTTGTCGTCTCATACTCTTTGATGATGGCATTGTGTATTTTTTTAAGAGCGCTCCATTCTCTTTGCAGAGGTTGTTGTTGAATGGTGTCTCATCCATTTCCCTCTACTTTTCCCAGGCAGTGGGTTTGGCCGTCCCCGGGGATTTGCGTAATTTTGCCGTGTTGCAGGGTACATTTAGAATATAATCGTCACGTCAGGCCAAGTTAGGTGAGACCTGGTATTGCGAGCTATGCTGTTGCCTTCTGTGGTAACAATGCTGGGCAGCGTGTTCAACAAGTTCGTGCTTTTGTCGTTCTTTGAGGCTGGAGCCCTTGACCATGTCTCTCTTGTTTCTCCACTCTGATTGTGAGGCGTTAAATTTCCCGAGAAGAATGAGCCTATCTCATCGCACTTGCAGGGTAGATACCTGGGGCCCTATAACGTAAACCCATTCCAATATGTTTTGACTCTAAGCAAGGACGAGTGTTTGTTCAACCAGGCAAAAAGAAATGTGGACTGTACCCACCCCTATAACTGATGAACAATATTTGGCATACAAGCTACCTTCCCTTCTAAACCTATTAAAGCATCAACATTTTGATCCTTCTTGTAGTCAAAATTATTTCATGAAATGTTTCGCCCAGTCCATTTATTTTCAGGAATAGTACATTCTTTCGTATTTCTTTTCCTCCCTCTACTTGTCGATCGCTGGTTTTCATGTTCATGCCATTCCAAGGGTTGTATCGCAAATGGGTTGTATTATTCTTGCGCTTTGTTACAAAATGTTGTGTTGCTCGATGTTCTGCAATACTCGTTGATTTATTTGAACTCTTTGTGTATGACTGTCATTCTGCTGTTTAGCCAACTGTAAAGGGGTCGGGACCTCGCCAAGCTGCTCAAGCTTTTGTCCCGTCCTCATCCTATTCCAAGAAAAATAATGTTGATTGAATGATTGGTTGATCTTCTGACATCAAATTTGCGTAAGCGCCGATGCAAGCATAGCATGGTGACCGGCAGGGTTGTCTCAACAGACCAATCAGCTCTCCCCATTCATAGGAGGATTTTTTTTGCTTACTTTAAAAAGGAATAACATTGCCTACGCTAAACGAGAAGAAAGGGGGTTAACCGAGGGGCCCGATTTTTTTTCCACGTCCACCACCAAGGTCTGTTAGTGGTGGCGCTGGCTAACACTCCAAGGGTTCTACTAGGACACATAAATAACCAAGAAAGTGGATGGGGAAACGGCGCCGCGGTAGCTCAATTGGTAGAGCATCGCACGCGATATGCGAAGGTTGTGGGTTCGGCTCCCACCTGCGGCAAGTTGTTTATCATCCACTTTATTTCCATTAATTTATCGTTTCTTTATTTCGTATATTATGCACAAGTAATTTCCCCTATGTTGTCCTTGGTGTCAAAGTTTGTTGGCTTCTTATGATATGACTGAAGAAAAGTGGGCCTGTCGGTTAACCGCCTTTCTTCTCGTGTATTACATAACGAGGGTCTCGAATCCGGCAACATTGATGCCTTCAGGTAGCATGTGTGGGTTTATTGAGCAGTTGTCTTCCCCCCCCCCAAAAAAAAAGATCACGTTCTCGTGACGCCTGCGGCAAAACAAGGATGTTCCACGTCCGCCGCCAAGGCCTTTGAGTGGTGGCGCTGGCTTACACTCTCAGTATTCTACTATGACAAATAAATACCCAAGAAAGTGGATGGGGAAACGACGCCGCGGTAGCTCAATTGGAAGGGCATCGCACGCGAAATGCGAAGGTTGTGGGTGCGGTTCCCACCTGCGGCAAGTTGTTTTTTTGTCCACTTTATTTTCCATTTGTTAATCGTTTCTTTGTTTCATTTGCTAAGCACAAGTAATTTTCCCTATGTTGTCCTTGGTGTCAGTGTTTGCTGGCTTCTTATGATATTGCCTACGCTGAGCGGTTTGTCTTCCCGAATTGGCTGACAAGGAGGTGAGCAGCACGCTAAAGGGGAGAGGGATTTGATGGGGACGAGCCAGTGCACTGCAAATAGATAATCGGATGAAGTGGGTGGTGCCGGCGTCGGTGAATCGTCCGCTTTCCCTCACTTAGATTGCGTTGACTGGTAGAAAATTGCGGCAGCATCCAACGGAAGGTAAAGAATGTTGCGTAAACGGCTAATCAGCAAAGAAGTGGCAGAGCGAGGTTGTAAACGTGCCGAAAGTGCTCAAAAATGTTACACGGCCACGCAAAAGTTTATTAGAGGCAAATAAACCCATTCTCTACGGCAGGTGACAGTATCCAGTGCCTGAGCGATTGGCGACAGCCATCTTTTATTCCTCTTGGAACTGGGCAGCCTGCGGCTAATCAGAATAAAATTGATGTTTTGTTCGGCATACTAATGCACCTTTAACGCAATCGCGGAAGGCTGATTGCAGAATTCGAAGAGAAAAGCTTCGAATAGTTTGCGTTATAGCCCCCCTGGTTCATTAACTCTGAGAAGTTGGTGTTTTTTTTCTCTCTGGGTAAAGTGTAGACGTTAGCCAAGATGCACTTCCCTCGTCCCTTTTTCACCGGTCCGATTGGTCAAGTTGCGTGCTGAATTCGTACACCCGATGCCTCAGCGCTGGGGTGCTCTAAGTAAGCTGAGTGCTGCCCCTGTCCAGCTTACCTGTGCTGGTGTATTCGGAGATTCGGTCTTGGATACCTGCTGGTGGTAGTGTCTTTCTGTAGGTGGCTTCCTCCTCGTCGGGGTCCGGTATCGGGCTCTTTGGTTCTGGGTGCTTGTTAATGGGGTGTAGGTGCTAGTGCGCGACGGGGATCTGGAGCGGGATCCCTCGGTGGTCGCGATTTTGCGTCTCGGCTTGTACCTGCCCTGCAGTCCTCTTCCTTTTCCTCGGAGGACAACCATCTTAGTGGCCTGGAGTTCGAGAACCATCGTCGTTCCGCGATGCTCGTGGCTGTTGTAGTTGCTTTAGTGCCTCTTACAGCTCTTGACCCCGGTAACATGCCGCCCCACCCCTCCCGCACGAGGCACACTTGGATTGGCAGGGGTGTCTATCAGTTCGGCTTTCCAGCCAACAAAGTTTCACATTTTTCGCGTAAGATTGGGGCAAACGTCCATGCGGTGCTTTTGTCGTGGCATATCTTACGCGCTTGGGCGGTAGCGCGAGAGGGCATGACACGAGTTTGCCTACGTTGTAGTATACCGTTCTTACTACGATAATATTGGCCCGCTAAATGTCACGGTGATATTTTTGCTATCGCCGATCATGCGGGCCTGTATCAGCTCAACACCATGCGTGCTCCTCGTCCTGTTGGCAAGCATTGTCTCCGACGGAGTTTGTCGTGGTACGCCGCGCACCACTCCTCTGAGTGCGTCTTCACCGGTGGCCGCATATGCTTTCACGGCATGGCCTATGCCGTTGATGGTCAGAAAGTGGAGTCTCCGTGCTTTCATGGCTACGTCTTGATGCAGAATAGAGGGCATGTATATGTTAGAACCCGGCGTGATTCGCAAGAGAAATTGTTCCAAAGAAAATTGATGGTTGCAGGCTTGAATAGTTGCTGTCACCAGTGAAGGTGTATGATCTTGCGTAGACGTAAGCCCTGATGCGGTCGTATAACGATCTTGAAATAATCCTTTAGTAGAGGGGTGAGGGAGGCTTGTTTCTTTTCCTTGGTGGAGGCCGGTCTCTTGGCGTGTGGGTTCGTTTCCAGCTTGTCGTCGGCCTGCGCTTGGCCGAGCTGCAGTTGCAAAGCCTGTCACTTCCGTTGGCGTAGCGTTAGCACTGTTTGCCCGTCTGCATCTGCATCGGGGGGTTCGGTGGATGGTAGATTAGATCCTCTCACCTCCGCATGCTTCGTTGGATACCCCGTCTACGTCCCGGGTCCGTCTTTGTCGTTCGATGCTTGCCGGTGTAGCGTACCGGTGCTCGTGAAATCTCTAGTTGCTTCCGTTGCCATGATTAGGCCAGCTTCGAGCCGGAGCCTGCGCCGCCGGTGCACGGTTAGCGAGTGCCCCACGTGTTTATATATATATATATATATATATATATATATATATATATATATATATATATATATATATATATATATATATATATAGCGAGAGAGCTACGGCAGCGTAGGTCTCCTCCGTAGATATTCCAGGAGCGCGAACCACCCTCCTTTGGATACCTATACTCTTGAGGCCACAACAAAATGCAAAATAGAAAACAAGGATGTAGAGCACTACATTTGATATTGAACCAACCGCCACTAATCTGTTATTTATTGTCTCGTCTTTGCACTGGTTTTGTTTCATGTTTAGTTTCAGTTTATTATTCATTGAAGATGCATACACCTTTCGCCACCTATGCTGGTCGCATCGCCGCAAAACAAATGGTCCAAAAGAGCAGAATACATCCAACTTGTCAAGACATTCGGTAGGGGATCACGGTTACATTTGCACTGCGACCGATCATGATGGATAAACCATAATTCCGCACATTACCTGGAGCCCCGTCACCGCTCCGGTGCCAACGTTCTCCCATTATTAGAATCAAGCAATGATCCACGAGTTCTATCTCGGGAAGTGTATGAAGCGTTGCCGTCGCCAAGTTCTTCGTGTTTTCGTTGGGACCAGTACCATGTCACTGCCTAGTCTCTCCAATGTAGCTGGCATTGCAAATTCGAGCTGTTGACCTCGTAGACGGCACCGCCTTGTTTATCCGGTTACGTGTGCTTCTTTGCCTTCGGAAACATGTTTGCCAGTGTGTAAATGGGCTTAAATACAGTTGTAACGCCCAACGGCCACAAAGTCCTGCGCACTGCGTCCCACACACTATAAACCTTTGGTATGAACATTACTTAAGTCGGCTGTTCAGCTGTGTTGTCGCGAATCCTTTGCATATGGTGTCGTGTAATGTAGACAAGTCGTTCATGGTAATTCCGCGTATTGAAATTGCTCCAAGATTTGGCCCGTCTTGCGACGGTGGGAACTCACTCGATGGCAGTGCGTCGCATCGAGATAGAAGTGTACGCACCACGGCCTGTTTGTGCTCTGGATGGTGCGCGATAACTTAGCACACTCCCGTTATCGCAGGCTTTGCGGTAAACGGCTGCCTCTACTCAGCACATTTTGCCCCTGCGTACCAGCACATTCAGAAATGCTTAACGGCCATTTATTTTTGTCTCACACGTAAATTTATTAACAGGATGGATGACATTAGGCGCAAGGTGCATGGCATACAAATTTGACTTCTGTCCAATGAAAAAGGTGCAGTCTACGTAGCGACACTACATTTCATTTAAGGGCGAGGGTGTTGGCTAGTTGCTTTTCCATGAGACTGTGTGGTGCAGCCCGAAGCACTGACTTTCGCTTAACGAAGTAGACGTAACAATGTGCCTAAATGAGCGTAAAAGAAAGTATTGCTCAAATAAATCTAGCCGTAAGAGATGCCGCACCTAACACGACACTCGACGAAGAAAGTGCAGATAGAATCTTAACACACATACAGATACACATGCAGACTCACACATGAACACTCGCACACTCAAACTCGCACAGTCACGCAATTAATCACACGAACACAAAACACAGAAAAGCACACACACATTCAAGCAGTTTCAAAAACGCACCTGCGCCAACATGCATATGCACACACGCTCTTCCACACACGCAAACACAATCTAACACACACAATCACACGCACGATCACACACACACATTCAGGAACACGCTCACACACGCGCGCACACATCAGGCACACATACGTGAACGCTCACACATTCATATATACCGGAACATAGACATCTACACACACTTGCACACACAAGCACATACAAACACAAAAACGCACACCATCACAGAGACACGCACAAGCATGCACGCAAACACAGACACGCTCTCATACGAAATAACACACGCATATGCGCACGCGCCTAACACCCGCCATGCCCACACACACACACGTGTCTGATTGTGAGCGTGTTTTTCATGGGCTTTTTTTAAAGGTCCTGTTTTTACACGCTGTTTTTACATGTGCTCTCTTTCACATGCAAGATAGGCAATAAACCTATGACGCGATGGATGTGGCTGCTTGGCAGTGATGAGGACGCACTACTTGCCGTCGTGCTACCTTCGTCAGAGGGATAAAATGCTTTCTACATGTCTCCCAGAATGCCACACGAAAAATAAAGGAAATTTATGTAGGCACTTGATATTCAACCAGACGTGAGTGCTCTACCGTGCCAATAGGAGATCCTAATGCGACGCCATGAAAGGGCAACTTGCAGCCGTTTCTCTACGTGTTATATAACCTATACTAGGGACCAAGAATAATTCTGGAGCATAATTTTTGAAGACTGCGACGTTTATGAAATCCATTGTTTTTGTCCTTTGCGACGTACGCTCTATACTCAATCATTCAATCTATAACTATTGCGCACACCTTCAGGCACTTGTCATTGTATGTTTCATTATAAACAAGCGTGTGCAGTAGCCCTGGTACAAAATACCATCCAAGTGAACAGATTGACTCTATCATGTTAGCCCAGAAATCTCCCTAACAAATTCACTACTTCAAATAGATGAAGCAGCATCAAGGTACAAATCCTCGCGGACGCGACCGAGCATGCATAGTCAGGACGTCTTACGCTACGCCGTACACATGGGCCACCTATTCAGAACATGTTATGAGTGATTTGCCTAGCGGTATAATTACGGTCTGCCGTAGGAACGTCTAGAATAAAGTGCTTCGGACGGTGAAAGCAAATGGTACAATAAAGCTCCCTCGCGCCTGTTCAGGAACGCCAAATGAAGGTGACTAGAAGAGTAGTCAATAAAACTGTCTGTACGATCAATGACTTGGCGGTGCTGCTTCGTGTTAGTTAACGTTTCTGGAAATTTGTTGGTTGTATTCTTGATTTCAATAGGTTCGTAATTACCGCATTGTGAACCACAGCTACAAATGGACGCATTTCCAACAATCATTCAAGGAGAACGGTGGCTGACCATATTTGTATCATTAGCTGTGTTTGCGTGATCCACATGTTGCCACAGTACCGCGTGGAGAGGCGTTGGATGGAATGCGGTCTCCTCCGAAAGCGTACACGAACTTTGCGGAACCAGATACCGCAGTTGTTGCGGCAGTGAAAAGCACGCCAATCTTCGCTCACCCGCATGCGTTCCATCGCAACAAACAGCAGGAACGTTGGCACGGGTGCACGAAGCGCGCTCTTGGGTGTTCTGCATGCTTATGCTTGACATATAACGTGAAACCTGCCGAGATGAAAACACACACACACACAAACACACACACACACACACACACACACACACACACACACACACACACACACACACACACACACACACACACACACACACACACACACACACACACACACGCCCACACACACACACAAGGATCTGTCTAACGTGCGTGAAAAAAAGCTTGACGGTATATGTCCAGTACCACATGAACAATAAGCGATATGACGCAATTCACACACGATCTGAGGGACGCCTTCCTCGCCTTCTTTCCGGTCCGTCCTCGTGCGCTTGGATAACCTTCCTGTAGCAATATGATTCCAACAAAAAAGTATGCCAAGAAAACCTTTTGCAACGTCATGCAGGGTGAAGGTCCTCACGAGTTCCCATTCCCGTGAAGTTATTGCAAACCCTTATTGACGGCTAAAAAAAGAAACAGAGAGTGCCGAAACTCGGAGACATGCATTCAACTTTCGATTGGGTGAAGTTCTGCCCAGAAAAATAGGTAAAGCTGAAAGCACACTACCAGCGCATCTTTCGCCGAGCAATACCGCATAGTTAAAAAGCCGCTAATATTATGTAGTTCAAAGGCAGGTGTTAGTATCTATGTGAAGCGCTTAATAAAATACCCTTTTCCCTTGGATTCCAGCGTTAATCGAGTAAATGAAACTGGCGTGCAAATGTGTTTTTGCGCAGCCTCCGCGCTTAGCAATGAGACTAATCTTATGTGAGTTTGTATTCATTCGTTTCGTCCTATCTATTTTAACTATACTGGTTGCTCCTTGGTCAAGCCGGCCTTGCGGGTATGTGCCATGCCATCTGAATTATAAAACATCATCAACATGCAATGATCACCTCAAAGAGCTAGTTTCCGTTTACACAATGTGTAGAAAAGGTTACATTCTGGGCCTTTACATGCGAAAATCACAATTTGATTATGAGGAAAGCTGTGGCCGGAGACTCCCGAATAATTTTGACCATCTCGGATTCCTTATATTGCACTCAATACGCGGTAAACATGCGCTTTCGGATTAGACTCGCATCCAAATGCGGCCGCTTAGCAGCGCATCGCCGAAGTCACTAAGTAACCACGGCGGGTATGCACCACATGTACAACCCTGTTGTGGGTATGTGCCACTGTAGCTCCCGCTTCTTGGGGAACCTTCTGTTTTTGGTATGTGTCACTGTATGTAAATTATCATCATCTTTATCATCATCAATAACAGTAGACGCTTCTTGGCCGATCGTCCATTTTTGTTTAACGTCTTAGTATGGAAGTCATCATAACCAACACGTGGTTGCCATCTGAAAGACCTGGTTGTCGTTGGCGCGAGATATGTGTACGTGCATTGTGGCGTAATGATTAGACCAAAGGCAGGCTGTGGTAGGAGCATAAGTTCAGATTCTATCACTGAAGGCGCTTCTCTTTAAGAGTGAGGAGAAATTTCGGCGAACACCCGACAAGTGACAAATTGACCGACCGACCCAGAATGCAAGACAAAGCATGCTTCGTCTTCAAAATTGTACTCGGGGTATAACCTTCAATAACCAACCGCACGTGCAGCTTTTCAACGCGTTGAACTGATGTAAACGGCAGTGACAGCGAATTCAATCGTGACATTCTGTCTGTAAAAGGTTGAATGGTTGATTTCAAGTCCCTCGGAAAAACAGCGCTATTCTCGACACCCTACATGTTCAGATTCTGCCTAAGATAGTGCGGTCCTAAACGAAGCCATAATCTCCCCTCCCCTTTGTTGATCTGCAACTGCAACCATTCAGCATAGTCTAAAACAAGACACATACTCGCAGATGGGAGTGCGCCCACAATGTGACAAAAACAAAATGAAGAGGCTGCGACTTATCCGAGGCAACATGTGCACTCTACATTGAAAGCGGGGACCTAACACCTAAAACCCCTCCTCAGACTTGCATAAAACATTCTAAGGAAACAAGCGGGAACGGCGGTCCACTGCTCCCGTAGCCCCTACCTTTTGCCGATCTCCCGATCAGTCTCAGCATAGGCACGATGCTTCGAGAATTTGGTATCAGTCTATGAATACAGTCGCTTAAGTAAAATTTATCTCACTACCGTGCTACATGCTATGTCTAAGCCGCAAGCTACACTAAATCAGCGGTTCCGCAAGACTGACGTATCGCATTGATGTTGCTTGGCATCGAACAGTAGCGCCAGCCCTTTGCTTCAGCGCGTCAGCACATGATATGCATTCATTGTCAACATTAACATAAACACCTAATGTTTCTTACGAAGATTCTGGAAATAAGCTAAATAAAATTTTGATTGCGTTTTCTCAGAAGGTTGCAGCGCCTGCTCTAAGTTGGACTTACTTATCTTTGCTAACGCGCCTTGAAATTGGCGGTGTTCAGTGTTCATTTGTTTACGTGCGGTACAGGGCGATTTCAACTCGAAGCAAGCTTCAATCCATGGGATTGTTTGAAGTTTAGATAAAGGAATGCCAACTATTGTGGCCCGAAGAACTCTTTTCTCACTGTGACAGAGTAATTACATTTTGCTGTATCATGCTCCTACTAATACAAAATGGCGTTTTCAGCATGGGTGCTTTTTTTCTGTTCATTAAAATCTGAACAATTTCACCCATTTCGACAGTTTTAGAGAATAAGCCGTACAGGCTTTCAACACGTCATGTTGATTAAGATAGCCATGACAAAACGCGACAGTTCCGACTTTCATATTATACATAGTCGCAGTACTGCTGCTGTTATACTTACTATACCCCTTTCATCTTTCAATTCACCTAATCCGCTTTTAATTTCAGAGCGTTTCTAACAATGAAATGTGTTACCTGTAACTATCGTAGTGGAACCCCTTTTTCCGTACAATGCAGCTGCTTCAAGCGAGGTACGCGAATGAACAGCCACTTAGAAACCATGCTTGCTATGTTGAAGAATACCGAGACGGCATATGCGTATCACGGGTGTTTACTACGTGCGCATCAATTTGAGACACAGCTATCTGTGGTGTGCTTTAAAAAGACAGACGAGAAAATAAGCGTTCAGAAATATACTCGCGGTTGGCTTCATTGTACTCTTGACGACTGTGACATTCAGACAGGAAGATATAGTAACGTATATGTCTGTGGAAGAAAATATAATATTGCATTATGCATGCAGAACCCTTCCAACAAAGAATACGGATTTGTTGCGGAGCTAGAAAATTCAATGGTGAATAAGGTTCTAATGCTCTGTCATCGCAAGCAGGTTTTCGCTCGTTCCATAGGGTGGTATAGCAACTCGATCTAGTTAATCAAAATGTTTTTACTGGTTGCTAAACATTGCCATTGGAGCACATCCGTGAGCAAGGCCGTGCACTGTTTGAAATGAACGCTGCCCGTTTACCTCCACGGAGATTTGGCGATAATAACTGCATTGAACAGAAGGTGTCTTCTAAACTGCTTTACAATGAACCCTTCACATTTGAAATAAAAAACACTAACTGTGCAGATTTTGTGGCTCGGTTACGTAATTTGTAAATGACGGCTGTCGGGAAGGCACGCTAGGTTCTGTCACTTTGGCTAAATTTCTGTGCTCACGTTTACGCTCCAATAATAATGCTTCAAACGTCAGTGCATGCTAAGGCGTGAGCTTTGTTTAGTATTATTCAGCGATACCAAATGCAGCATTACTTTCCTCAAAATGCATTGTTCTGTTTGATTAGTCTTTCGACAGCTCACGCGCGACCTGTTAGGTGAAATGCTTCGGTCATCTGAGGTGCTTTTGCTCAAACAAGAGCAGGCAACCCCACCGATATTCCACGCAAGTTTCGATAGCTGCATACCCTTGGAGCTTTTTGAGCCCCACGTGGGAAAATAGCCCAATTTACTACTGTATGGCAGTGTATATATTCTACATTACTGAACAGCACTGCGCAACTACTCTACTTAACTGTAAAGTTCTAGCTTCATCCTCATGATGCGACAGGTCAACTTTCAGCAGAGCGATGCTGATCGAGCGCGATAATAAGGTGCAGGGAGGTTAGTGGATGCTCATAAAGTATCATGAATAGCTTCGAAAGCAGAAATACAGAAAACGGACGCTTGCTGCACTTTTTTCGCCTGCTTTACTATTCGGCATAACCTCATAGTGGAGCTAAATATAACCTTACAGACCCGTTTCATAAAAAATACTGTAACAGTGACTTATAAACTCCATTGTCTACAATCCATCTTTCCTAGTCTTCGACTTGATCACGCATTATTCAATCTCACACCTTTAAGTAAATTTTTGCTAATTGTCTTCGTTCCAGGGCACGTCCAATGTAGATGGTGAGCATTAGCTGCAGACGCCGGAGAAAAGCTCTTTCGACACTGCAGAATGTCTGTGTGGTTAACCCCAAGCCCATGCGATTGTTGATGCAAGAGCTCCCATGGCGAGACGGCTCTGACAGAGGCTTCGTCCACCCCAGAAAGATTGTGGAGAAGGAAGCAAACACGCGAGGAGTGAGAGCACCCCTCCAGTGTGACACGCTTGCTGTAGTTAGTCGATACAGTACTGCTGTGCGCAATATGCTCATATCCATTCTTACATTTGTGAACCTCATTACATTTTCGCATAGCCTGATGGTCACTACGGCTAATAGTTATGCAGCGAAATCTCATTAATTTTTTTTGCGTACTCTTTCTTAAAGAAGTTGAAAAGTAGGAGCAAAGCACGTGTCTGCCATACTTGAGATTTGTTCACTCCTAAGAAGAGAAATACAAGTCGCAAATTATCCCTTTCCTTTAAGACCCTCTTGACGCTGTTCAACATTTCACGTCAGAATTTTCAAAATCTCTCTGAGCAATTATTTTTCAGACGAGAACTCGTACAGAGAACGGGCACCAGGGCAGGGGGATGTATTCACTTAAAGGGAGAACTGGTGGACACCAGGCCGCACAACAATTTGATCTGAACACCCCTCGCATAACAGTCCAACGCTGGAGAATTTCGCTATGCCCACACACGAACTCACATGGACTCCTGAACGTCTGCGATTTTCTTCACCTTGACGTCGCAGTGACCACAACTATTTCGACACCATGATATGAAGCCAGACTTACTTACGTCGATCGCTAATTTACATTAGAGACACCCTCTGCTCAGTCCACGCCTCATGCGGTGAAATTAGAGAAAAAACGACATCTTCTACACTGTCATTTTAGTGAGTACGGGCAGAATACGGATAAATGGTAAGCGGAATTAAGAATACTACAGGAATTTGTCACCGACCGCAGATAGGCACTAATGCAAATTTCACCATATTCCCTAAATTATCGCATGAATTCTGAAATATCTGAAACGGAAAGTCGTCTGCTGAACTATAGTGTCGGCTACTATGTGTACTGGTGAAGAGAGTCCTTCGTATTCTAATTACGGAAAACTTACCATGGGTTCCCCCAAAGCACCACAACGCGACGCTGACGGAGCGCACGCACCTTTTATGGAATCCGTGCATTTCAAACACCTGTGGCCAAACAACCACCGCTGGACCCAACTAACGTCAGAACCAGTTTCGGAAAGTGGTCAGCTACCGATCCAGAGAAGTCCCGGCGCCGGGGACCCAGTGCAAGCGTTTCTACAACAAAAAAGCTTTTAACCCTAACGAGGTCTTCAGGTCCTCCGTCTGGCCGAGAAACAGGTGCGTCGCAGCTACGAACGCGCATGGCGTTACTATCACCAGCCCGGCTCCCTAGGACTTCGCCTAAGGACTCGCACCCCCATGAGATCAAGAAAGCGCAGCCCCTCCCCTCCATATGGAGCTAGTAGTGGTTGAAGGCAAGGAAATAGCCCCCTAATAAATTATTCCTAAGGCAGAGGTGCTTGTCAGCCACCGTCACTAGCAACGAAAGACCACATAGGCATCATCCCTGCTCGTACATGGTTCCCTCAATACAACAAGAAGCGCATGCACCGAGAGTATCCAGCCGTACGAACTACGCCGCCCACGAGCCGCATGGCAACTATAGCTTCCGAAGAGCGATATCATGATTGTAATTTGCCCAAGAGATGGTTTCAAGGTGTCCAAACTATGAGACACCCTGATACGCGATTCAATACTACAGATCACGGGCATTACAACCAAAGAAGCAGAGGATGTCATGCCGCTCTAGTGCGGATAATAGCGTCATTGTAGTCAGCATGCAAATCATGTATAACGCCGAAAAATACTACCGCATCTGCAGTCTCTATATCGGAGCTCTCCGCTACGCTGCCGCACATGCGCCACACCACTGGAGGACATAGCCAAAGGAGTTCTACATAGTATGCATTCATATGACAGCGAACAAGACATTACGAACAGTTTCGTTTAGAAGAACCCTACGATTCTGCATGCCTGACGCATCAAAATACGAATGCAGGGCTCATCGTAGTCAATGGAGAGCAGGTACCATACCATGTCTAGTACCATGGAGCAGAATACAAATGCAATATACATAAGAAGCGCATCTAGGTCTGCGACATCTAACGCACCGTCGGCCACAGGGTTGATGTACGCCCCACTCCGACCCAGAAGAACTGCAAGAGCTGTGACGCAGTAAAACCCCCAGCTGATCACCCCTGTCGCCCTTGCTGCGCGCTCTGCGGCAAGTACCACCCGACTGGCTATAAGGCCTGCCATCGCCGCTTTCAGACGCCACACCTCCTACTCCAATGGCGATGGCAACGCCTGTGATTAGAACAACAAGGAGAAGACCAGGAGGCCGGGCCGTCAACTTCTGCAAGTGGAGACTCAGCTCTGCCTATACTGAAGTCGACGCACCAACCGCAGGCTAACGAACGCAGCAACTCACGAAGACGCAGCTGGTCTCCTGGATGCAGGAGCTACCGGGGTTGTAGCCTGTCACAGGGATGCAGTCACTCCCGGAGGGGATCGGATTACACACCGACGCAGCAGCAAGGAAATGGCTCCTTTATAATGACCACACTTAAAGTGCAAGATGAACCCCCCCCCCTCAGGTAAACTTGACCAGCATTGTCTTCCACACAGATTACACCACACTGCCTTTAGCAACCACAGTAAACACAGTTAGTGACGCTACCATGCACAGCTTCATGAAGGAGCTCTGATTCTTACGGGCTGAGATACAACACCTCAAGACAGCAAACGCTAAGCTCAACTCACAACAAGGACACACACAATCTAATCGTTTACCATCAAATGCACACATCCTTCCTGCCCCTGCAATAGATTACCCGCAAACCATCCAGCAGCCAGCCTCGCACAGACGCAAAACCCTTGAACCCATTCCAAAGCTGCAACACCAGCGTACACCGCCGAAGCAAATGTCAACTGGGAGGCCCTTACTCCCTACAACAGCAGAATGAACGTAACCTAAGCCAAGCATTAGCTTGCGAGGTCGTCGCGTTGCTGGACGCCTCCATTGCAAAGGCTCTCAAACGCGCAATGGACGACCTCCTTACTGCGAAACTCGAAACACTACTGCTGCCCAGAATTGAGCAGAACTTTGCGGCAAGAGAACAAGAGTGACAGAAAACAATGGACGACACGCACAAAGCCGTTCAAGATATGGTCGCCCACTTCTGGCTGAACATCAGAACACCCGTTCGGCAGAGTTGGAAAACACCTTACTCCGTCCCAGAGTAGGTCTGCTATAGAAGCCCTACTCCCGTCCCGAGAAAGATGGCCGCCAATACACCAGAACGAGTGACTTGCTGCATTCGGCAGTGGAACTGCCGGGGCTTCCAGCAATACATTACCGCTCTCGTACAGCATACCTCCCCCGCTGTTATCGCATTGCAAGAGACAGGAGAATTTGTCTAATTGGGCTAATTTGTCGGTATACGTGGCGTACAGCGCAGCTTCCGGTGATAACCGCAGGTTCCAAGTAATCGAACTAGTTAAGCTCAACAATATGGTTATACAGCATCACAGAGGCAATGATACAGCAGCCCACATTCTACTGGAGATCATACCGTCTGGAAGGCGCATGCAACAAAGCCTCTTCATCCTCAATGTATACAGCAGCCCCAAGCAACAACATATGTTTCTACGACTCTTCACTAAGGAAGGCCAAATAGCTAGAGGAGCCCCTTTGCTCACCGTAGGGGATGTAAACGCCCCTGCGGTGACATGGGGATACCCGGTAGACCACCGAAAAGGAAGAGAGCTATGACTTCCCTAACAGAACATACGTCTTACCCGTGTTACGAATCGAACTTGTCCCACTCGTATGGGAAACAGCGTTAGCAGAGACACTAATTAGGGCCTGACATTCGAAAAATGAATACCCCAGGCTAAGTGGATCAACACACAAGGCAGCTTGGGCAGCGACCACTATTTATTCCAAATAATAGTTTAAGCTGGCCCGTGAAAGCTCTAGGGACGCGAACTCCTCATTTCAAATTGGGACGCTTTCCAACAGGCCAGAGCCCTCAGCTTTTTTACCGGTACCCAACCCCTTTGGAAGACTTGGTCGCATCTTTGTTGCAGGATGCGAGTGAAGCCACTAAATTTGTGTCTGAGGAAGTGAATCTGCAGGAGGTAGATAGAAAGTTAATGAATATGTGAGAAGCCCTCGACAGTCTATAACCCAGATACAACCCCGACAAACTGAACCGAAACCGAAACGTATTACCCCGCAGCTTACCCTTCATATCGAAGACTATGCACAACAACTTACACGCCAAACTGGCACAGCGCATGCGACAGTATGGAGGGGAAACAAAACCTACCCAAAACGTGGAATATTCTCCGTTGTGTCCTAGATCCGGCCAACAGCATGAACGCACAACAGCAGAACTTGCTAAATATTATTCGCACCATTCTAGGCACGGGCGCACAAGTTCTTCAGGAGCTGACAGACCGCTACGTATGACCTCAACCAACTACACCTGCTCCAGTATACAGTGGCACCGCTAAAGACCACCTGGACGCGCCCACACAAGCAGAAGTACGTGAAGCCATCCTCGCACTCCGCCCGAACTCAGCCCCGGGACCTGATAGCATCACTAATAAAATGCCTCGTAACCTAGATGAGGACTCTGCACTAGCCTTCACCCCATTTCAGAGGTCCAGTGGGAAACTGGACGCCTTCTTTCACAACGGAAAGAAGGCAAAATTATGGTTCCCAAACCCGGGAAGCGTTCCCTGTTCGAAAACATCCGCCCTATATTCCTTATTTGATGTGTAAGAAAGGCTCTTGATCATGTCATCCTCACACGCTTACAGAAACATATGAACGACAACCATCTCTTCCAGAATACCATGGTTGGCTTCCGCGCTAAGCATCCTGCTCAAGATATCATGATTCAGCTCAACCACCGAATTATCGATGGGGATAAAAGCTGCAGGCTGGACACCAGAGCCATCTTGGTGCTAAACCTAACTAAGACATTCGATAAGGTAACGCATGAGGCCATGCTGACCTAACTAGCACAACTCCAAGTTGGACAGCGAACATATAACTACCTCAAGAATTTTCTTACAGGTCGCATCGCCGCCATCATTATCGGAGGGTTGCAGCCGCAAATTATTCAGTTCGGCAGTGAAGGCAGGCCGTAAAGATCGGCTGTGTCCCCTTTTCTGCTTAACGTTGCCTTTTTCGGACTACCACCTGCATTAGCTAGCATCCCCGACCTCAAACATAGCCTCTACGCATGCGACATCACCCTGTGGATCACCGCGGGAAGCGGCAGGGAGATCCAAGACGCGCTGCAGCAAGCCATCAACGAGGGTGTTGCATAAGCAGAAACGCGCGGCCTGGAGTGCTCTCCACAAAAATCGCAGTTCCTTCATTATAAGCTTAAGTGGGGACGTCGGGGCCTAGACCCTCGGCGCCCCCATTACGCCGAGACACAACTGCACTTGCATCAGCCACGCATACCTAGAGTGCCTAGCATCTGTATCCCTGACTTACGCATCCAACAAAGAGGCAGAAATGCGGAGATACTCAATCAAATATATGCTCATGTGTACCAAACCACTCGCCTCATTGCATGCATCGAAAATCAATATCAAGGCAAGAAAGAAAAGAACCTGATATGCCTGGTGATCACCTACGCCCTGAGCAGGTTCACCAACGTCGTTCCTTAGCCTCAGTGCTACTGACAAGCTGAAACTCAATACCATGATCAAGACCTCCTATAAACAAACCCTACATCTTCCCATTTCCGCTTCAATGAGAAACTGAAGGCCGTTGGCATTCACAGTACCAAAGGCGAGCTCATCGAAGCTCAGCGTGTTAACGAACACGAACGACTCGCAAATTCCACCACGGGCAGGCAGACTCTACACACCCTAGGCGTAAGCTGCACCACCCAGTTCGCACCAAAAATACCCGGTACCTACAAACATTGGCGCTTGACTAGTTATCCCGCCCACACCTCGCAATATGCACCCTGAACACAACCAGGAGCGACGTGCAGACAGAGCTAAACGACTACAAAAGCGTTACGACCAAACCGCAGATGTAGCCTACGTGGGCACAGCGAAATACCCCAACCAGAACACCATGTCAGTCGCCGTAATCGCTGGCTTACAGTACTGCCTTGCCTAGACATCATCGATACTCACCACTCAAACCGAAGAAGGCGAAAAAACGGTCATCGCTTTGGCCTACGCCTCTACCAGTGCACACTGCATCAGCAGCGATCCAAAATGGCCATTCCGAACTAGACAACAGGACTCACAGAACCCCAAGCACAGAAGATGCTCTGGACCCCTGGTCACTCGGGTCTGGCTGGAAACGAAGCCACCCTCAATGACGCCCGACTTCTCGCACACCGGGCGTATCATCTTTCTCATCCGTATTCCTATCTTGACGAGCACTCTCTTCTACGTCGCTGTCACGTGCGGGACTAAATGGTTACGTTCAGATAAATCTTCCTCCCCTACAGCAGAGCGGTACTGGAGGAGGACCCGCGCCCCAGCCCCTCCCCTCACCTAGCGCACCAAAACATTGAATAAACCTTAATACACTACTTGACGACTGCTTCAGACGTAAACTTTCCCAAACCTCGTGTTATACAACCGCATTTACCCCGATGCATACTCCCCACTCTGCAAAGCGTGCGAGGCCCATGCTGACCTCGATCACATTATCTGGGCATGCCCGAAAGCCTCACCCACCAACACCCTCCGCAATAACGCGACACGCATTATAACTGCGGCCGAGCAGTGGGAGACTGCTGCTCAGCTTGGGCCCAGAAGAGCAGCTCTGGGCCATCCTATTGGTGGAGACACTGCCAGAAAGTAAGGGCTGGCCGCCGGCTGAGGATGAGAGATGATTAGTCTCCCAACCCACGCCAACCCTGGACCCCATCAAGGACATAATAAAGTTTTATCTTTCTCTCATTCCGCCGTTGTCTACAAAGTCTCAATATCCTGCGACAGCGCATGTCGCTGACGCACGCAATATCACCCGACTACTTCGTCAAATTGGGAGTCACGGCGTGTCTCCCGGCCATCAGTCCCACAAGAAGAGTGATGTTTAGTGTTCAGATGCGCGCGTCAGTGAGGCTAGATCCAGTGACCTCTTGCAGAATGTGCAGTATTGCTTAAGCTTAAGTTTTCAGGGACAAGTTGGCCAGAATGAAACATTTTTTGTGGTGACGTTCGTTGATGCCTAATGCAATCTTTGCCGCCCCATGCACTTCCCAATATGCAGGTCTTCACTTAGTGGCCTATTTTCATTGCAGTACCCGGATTGTACATTTTGGCTTTGTCAGTAAATTTAGCTTATTTGCAATGTCCTTCGGTAACGCAGCACTAACGGCAACATGCTAGATGCAGTTTATTTCTTGTCTGGTGAGAGCCGGTTATATTCTGGCACATTCCGTGCAATAACTCGATGCGATAATTTAATAAGCGATTTAGGGCGTGCGCTCGCCATGTTTGGAAGCGCGTACTGAGTTTGCCAGGAGAACTTCAAAGTTTCGTACGTTCGGTCTCATATTTTAGTTGTTTTCTCGGAAATTTGCATTTATTGGTAGCGCCGCATTTGCTTAAATACTGGCTTACCTTGGCGACCTTTCGTACTAGACATCGGGCAACAAGGAAATTTTGACGACATTACAGTGTCTCCTTACTTTGTCGCCCGTGCTGTATCACTGTTACCCGAATGCTGTAACCGAATTCAAAACGGACACAAGTGGTAACGGTCATGGAGAACTTCTTGCACAACCTAAACCTAGTTCCTCTATATCGCTGCTTATGCGAGTCACTTCCTCGCTAAAGTGAAAATCTATTTGTCACTGTTAAACGCATCATAGCAATTAGCTGCGCGTTAGTTATGTTTCATTCAAGATTGAATATTTTCGGGGCATTGGCTTGATTACAAAAATTTACGAAAAATTTTACTGCTTATATTATATCACTAAATATCAGTTTCATATAGTATGCGAATTCTTGTAATCACGCCACAATATTAATGCAGGAACTTTACATACGCTTCAGTTTGCTTTTATGGCCACGCACCTCACTTACTGGAGCTAAACAGAGGATTTAACATATGCTTCACACTTAAAACGATTGCTACTCATTCACCAGAAAACCGCTTGAATTATCACCTGCAGTGCATGCTCTGCACTTGCGTCCGATATTTTCATAAACCTTAAGCTTTCTACATTGACTAACTTTGTTTTATTTAAACTTTCCATTATGGCTTACCGTCTAATTTATGAACGTAACCCTTTGTTCAATACTGGCACCGTTCAGGACAATTAGTCTACACCTAGACTTGCGAATAAAATATTCATATTTTATGCTTTCGGAATCATTTACCACTTTATATCAAAACTACCGGATGCATAAGAAGTTTCAAACGACTACTAAAAACACATGCCTTACCTTTTCGTGCTATAGGTTTTACTCTGGAGCCTTTTCCATGTTTCGCTTATGGTGGTATTTTATTCTTTTCCAATTTAGGTTTTTGGAGATAATTTTTTGCATTCGCCAGTTTGTTTAGGCTCTAGTCTATGTAATAAGAGACATTGTAACAATAAGTCCTTACACAGTATTTCACCCTGGGACTTCATTTCCTATACTTTATACCATACTCTGTTCATATTTCAAATGAATCAACTGAAATTGCAAGCTGATAATGATATACAGTCGGCCCAGTGTTACGCACCTTTTTATCTCTGTGTCAAATTTTTTTATACTGCCTTATCCCTGGATCAGTCCAGTTAAACAGTGAGATAGGCAGCGCTATCATAGGAATTTGCGCATAAAAACAGCTATATAACCCCTGCGTCCACCCAGAGAAAAATACATGTACTCGTAGAAGAATGCTTCGCCATATTTGTGTCGTTGTTGCTCGTCGTGATTTAGTTAGCTTCATCTTATCTGATATCTGAAGCTCACTGCAATCTTGACTTATTCATTAACGGAAGAGTAAGACGCCTTCCTAATGATGTAGTACCGTGTCGTGCAAGGGCGAAAGGGCAGTCATTATTCTATACCAGGGGTCACCGTTCCACGCCCACACATTTGCTGCGACGGAGGAGAGCGAACGTGGCGATCGAGTGTGCCTTGCAGTAGTAGCGTCCAAGAGCGCCAGAAGAATAGCGAACGTCGTGTTCTTGCAAGAGCACTTGCAAGACGAGGCAAAACGTGATTTACTGCGAATTGTGCTCCTTTGTCGGGACTTTCGAAAAAAAAGAAACTAGTGAACTATTCCCTGTGTACATTGTGGGTGGTCTTTTAAGCGGTAACTTCGAAGACCATCCAATTTTGGTGCAGTGCTATTTTGCTGGCACCTCAAAAATCACACCTAATTCTTGATACTGAACATCGAATTTCTACTCTCAGTAAATGCAATATTGAAACGGTTGCTGCCAGGAGCGGAGAAGAAGCAGCCCTGTCAACATCACGCTTCATGGCGTAAAGCTCGACAATGTGTGAATAACACCACATAGGGCCAGATACGTGTACAACACGCCTTGCCAGTCAAACAATACGCTCGACGTGCCGTATCAGTATTTGAGGTAGCGTATCATCATTCAAAGTTCGCCATCGAATTTGTCATGAGGCGTTTATGCCGGACATATGAGCGAAACCGTCTGTCGTGCATACTCAGCGCACTCGATTTTCATATTGCCTGCATTGAGCTTTGAAATTTGGTTACATTAAATTAGGTGCGATGTTCAAATAAGAGAAAAAGTGGCCCGTTCAAATGTGACTGCCTTCAAATCTTCTAATAAAATGTTATTTAAGACATTTTTGAAGCTTTCTTTATTTTTCTGTTTACGTTAACAGTGACAAAGTATGTCAACCTCACCTATCAACCACTCTGCTAAAACCTCATCTTCATTACTCCTATAGACTAGTTAGAATCTGTGTTATCTAAGAAGCACCTTGTATGCAACCTTGTTTTTTATTAACTGGCAAGTTTTCTAACCTCTTTAAGGTTGCCACAATGTCTGATATTCAGAAAAGCTACGAATGTCATAACCTAAATGATCCGATATCTCTCCTTCCTGGGTTCTCTAAAATTCCTACATATAGCGGAAGAAGTTTCGAGACCACGTAAAAGATAATAAGGTGATTGTTTTCCACTAATTTGGTTTTCATATAGGCAGATAAGTTGAGCAGGCACTCACATTTGCAAGTCAAAAATCAGATGATACAAACTATATAAAAATGAATTTAAAGGCTTCCTCGACTTCAGCCAGTGCTAGGCAGCATCGAATATACATGCATCTTAACTACTGTCTTAGATACTCTTTGGGTATCTTGTACCTGTATTGTGATACGTTTTTTAAGACGTGTATGAGTATCTATTTCCGATGCATGAAATAATCTGTCGTCTATCCTAATGTACAAGACACTGCTAACGCAACATCACCTGCGAAACAACTGAGCTTCTCAAGCCGATACGGCTGCCACTAAGTCATTTCAATAAAACTACAGTCAGCGAAGTTCTTTTATCTTTCTGAAGAGATCTCAAGCAAAGGCAGTCGATGAGGTCTGCGCGTGTCTATTGGTGGAGGAGAGTCACGTGTGGGCGCTCATGCCGTCTCGACAAAAACAAGCGCGCGAACATCTGCGCGCAGCAAGCCTTTTCCTTTCTTTGTTTCTTTTATTTGAATTGGGTTAGTGCCATGGCACTCACGTAGTCACTGTACTGTGCTTTGTACGTGAATGCGCGCGGCGCCTTTGGCGCAAATTCTGATGCCGCTCTAGTGCCGTTATCGAAGTTTCTTTTCGTTGTGCTTTGTTACGAATTCCGAAAAATTCAAGAATGTGGCTGCCTTGCATGTAGCATCGAGTTTCATATAATAATTACTGCAGGGAACTTTGCCGCTGGGATCGTTCAGACACCATGGTAATTATAGCAAGTACATCGATTTGTCTGATCTTCGTGATTGTGGATTCAGATGTTCTTAAGGTTTTGTTTGTTGCACTTTATACATGCCTTAAGTGTCATACATTTGAAAACGATCTATACTGTTTTAAATACAGAATAATTTGCGAGAACACACAATCACTCAAGATTGCAGCGGGTCAACATGTCGATGTGGCCAAACAGAAATGCGCCAAGCGTCACGACACGAAAATTTGCCCTCAAGAAACTCAGAAGGGCGTTTATATCATTTCTCGATGTACGCATCCTTGGCGTAATGATTTCAATATCGGATTTCTGTGCTAGAGGTCCTGTGTTGATAGCCTGCCATCGCACAATTTTATTAATGTTAAAATAATTATTTATTACACAGCACTTTGTTGAAAATGACGAAATCACAAAGTGGTGGAACCGTTTGAAGGCATGAGGAGGGTCAGGCAAATCTATGTACTTACCATAACTTCCCTACTGGCTGAACCACGCCTATTGCAGCGCATGTACACTATTGCTCCAGAGTACCCTGTTATAGGTATTGTGTAAAACTCTATGGCGCATGGGGGCTTTCATACATCAGCAGCCTGAAGGATATAGTGGATGTAAATTTTGCGGTTCTGAGCCAAAGCGTAGATGGAAGTGCTTCTAGGAGGCTTGTGCATAAGGCGGCTATTTTGTGTATGCGATAGTTAATGGCAGGCGCCAAACATAGCCTAAAGGACCGGCAGTTCTTTGGACTCCGTTACATAATAATATATGAAGAGGCTACGAAAGCTGCATATTATGAACAGGATACCGCTTCCTTACACGTTAAGAAAATTTAACCGGCTAGATCTCTACAGTCGACGCTCTCCAGACAAAATAGGGCTATGTTTTACACCTAGATTGTCAAAATTAGGCAGACAATGCTAAGAAATCATTGAAACTGTCATCTTGGGTGTAAATAAATCATGTGCTGACCGCGTTGCACTAAGAATCGGTGGAAGTGCATTCTAACGACTCTGTAAACTCTGCTTGTATAGGACGTTCTCACGGAAAAAAGAGGGCTGGCACTTGCTCCTTGAAATAGTCTTTGCCAACGGGCGTTATTTATTGTTCACTTCAAGCCACTGCGAACATTTCTTTCGCCTACATCAACATATTTGTGCGATCCTTTTGCGGTAAAAATCGAACCAGTTACTTCTCTCGCCCGCCTGACAAGGCCAGCATACTGCGCGAAAAGGCATAGGCAAAACACAATAAATTCCGAGTGCCCGACAAAATGCAAGCAGGAAGTATACCGACGAGGTACGCCGACTTCAATAGCGACTACGTGCGCCACATGGAGCAATCGAGCAAACTGCGATGGTGTGCGACGAAGGCGCGCGTTGAGGAGACCAGGGACATTTTTGTGCATACGCGTTCGCTGCGGCAATATATAGGTGCATAATAAGAAATTTGGAATGCATCGAAGTGGCTTAATATACAAATGGAACGGATCATACCAGATAGAATAACTGCGGGGCTAGCTTGTATTTGCACATCAAATATTTCTTGCCTAAGTAGCTTGTATCTTATCATGACGTAATTGCAAGGATCTTGGCACAGCCCTGACTTTAGGAAAGCTCTTTCTTCTCTTGAACGCAATATATGCTACGGCGCGAATTATCTGCATATCGAATAGTGAGCTTGTGACATACGCTACTGGGATGCGTATCTGGTGCAGCGAAAACCATTTTTCTTGAAAGAAAAATTTCATGTCTAGAGCTTTGTTCGTTCACGACCAGCCCCAATTATTGGCTCATCTTTATTTTACATACAAACGAGCTTAACAACATCAAAAACACCTCTTCAGTAGTAATACTATTTATATTCTTGTGGAAACCTTTACGGCTACATATGTGCGGCGCTTGAAAGACTCTCTTTTCTTTTAATAGTCCATATTTAGGGTATGTTGGTGCCTTTGAGTAGCGCTATATACACCTTTTCAATTCGACCAAATATATACCAGGGATGAAATATGAAGCCGGCTCTGAACAAAACAAACGCAACAAGAACGAACCACACTGGCAGTCAGCTAGTTGACGTAAATGTACTAGAAGAGTGCACAGCAGAGGTCACATAGAGAACAGTAGAACGTAAATTGAGCACTCATATAACTAGTAGATAGAGAAAACACGAAATCAGGTGGCAAAAACATGAATTTGGAAGCAGACTACAATACAAACTGCAATCAGAACATTCCAACAACGTGACTCTCTTCTGGAAACTTCTAGAGGGCCATCAGTAATTATTGTCTGTGTAATAAATATATTTCTTGGCCATGGGCCTAGGATCTTTTTAAATATTAGGGCCTGTAGTGCATTGCCATTGGAGTGCGTAACAAATGGCGCCTATCTCTATCACTATGCCCGTCGTGCATGTATATCGCGAGCACTTTCGTGTTAGATACGAATGAATCACACTCAAACAGCCACAAAGCAATCTTTCGTATATTCAGATAAATGAAGCCCGAAATAATTCCGAACTTATACTTACAAATAGCATGATCGTAAACATTGTTTAGTCAAAATTTCTAGTTACTTGTTTTGATGAGAACTGATTATTACGAGGAGTATTTAAGCCGCAGCAGCTCGTTGGTACCCGCTAAGCTAGACAGCACAAAAAACAAAGGTTTCCGCCTAGTTCAAGCGTTGAGTCATGCCATTATCATTATCATGTTCATCAGTCAACCGTGACGTTAACGCCGGCGAATGAATCACCGTCTCGATGCTATGGTTGAGACGGCGTATCTCAGTTGTTCAATTTGAGGCGAGAAACATGTCCAATGTCGCTTAGTGGCGTACCAGTCGATGACTTGGGTGTCAGCGGAGATATTTCACAGGTGACCGATATTATTTGACGCAGAACTTGATACGGCCCAACATAGTGTGACAGGAGCTCCTAGTAAAGGCCAACACAAACACGACGAGATGGGAGTCAGAACAGGAAGAAATTGTCCAGATGGAAGCCGGCATGCTCGTTCTTTACAGGTTATTTTCCAAAGTATTGCTGTGTAGGTTGAGCTCCACCATCCATTTTCATAAGTATCAGTCGGGTTTCGCCGAAGATTTCAGTATTTCGTTTAATTTACTTGTCTTGCAAGGCATTATGAGGATGCTTGAGCATAAACGTAAACCTTTTGATGCTGTAGGTCTTTATTAGCACAAGGCTTTTAAATCTGTCTCTCACTCTGCTGTCTTTAGTGCCCTAGATGCACGTAATGTCTCTTTACTTATCCCTAACTTAGTCAAGCATTTATATGTCAATTGCCTGAGATAATGTCCGAGTAGCACTAAGAAGAGGCATCAAACAAGGTGACACTCCTCTCTATTTCTTTTTAACTACATAATTGATCCTCTAATCTACCGTGTAAATGAATTAGGTGTGGGAGTTCCATGGCTTGACAGTTCAATTCCGGCTAAGGCGTTTGCTGATGATCTCCTCTTAATGTCCGATACTCTTGAGGGATTTCAACTCCTCGTTGATGAAACAGTTTCTTTTCTTAAGAATGTTGACTTGCAAATAAATCCTTCACAGTCGCAATATTCTGGTTGGCGTCATAACCACATTAGTAAGGATTTTGACTACAATATTCCTACATTGTCTATCTTGGGGCAGGATATTAAACCTAAAGGTAGAGATGAACCGATCAGATACCTAGGTTTAAATATCTTCATCAATAAAAATCCAACCGTCCATTCCGAAAGAGCTATGAGACTTTTTTGTCTCAATGCGAAGGCCTCGCTAAAGCCATTTCAGAAGGTGAATTGCCTAAGACAACTGGTTCTTCCTGTATTCTTATACAGTGCTTCGAATGCTCGAAAGGTTTCTTCAGTGTACTGTAGGCTGGAGGGGCTCATTCCTAAATGGATTAAGAGGGTTCTCCATTGACCTCCAGGTTTCCCCAATATACACATAAGACTTCCATCTAAGAATCGGGGGTTGGGCATCATTCAGTTGCAGAGGGTTGCTCAGGCGGTTCATTTCAAGAACCGCGCGCGGTTACTAGGCTAGGGGACACATTCGTAGACAATCTTTTTGACAGTATCTTAGATAAGAATTTTCGAAGAATTGCTGAACTATTCCAAATCCCTTCTGTAATTACTTCTCTGAAGGCGATTGAGTCAGCAGTAAATAGAGGATCCCAAACGTGGAAGTGCGATCGAAAGTCTAAATACACCAATCACGATCTCCTGGCACACCAAGACCTGGTCGTGGCTAACACTTGCTTGAATCACGACTCCAAGTTTTTGAAGAAAGGGGATCGTCTTAAGGCTTTGCGCCTTAGGACTAATCTGTATCCGACTAAGTTTCTCACTAACAAACAAAGCAGCGATCCGACGTCACGGCTTTGCCGTCGCTGTCATGAAAAACCAGAAACTTCGTTCCATACTTTGCAGGAGTGTGAGTCTGTGCACCACGCACGTACTGAACGACACAACTACGTAGCGAAGCAGGTTGCCCGTCTAATACAGGAAAAGAGCCTGAGCTTACGGTTCAAGAAGTACCTCGTTTAACGACTCGGGAGGGCACTAGGCCTCCATAGTCCTGACATAGTCATTGAGACTGTGGACGAAGTTTTGGTGGTCGATTTGGCTGTCGTATGGGACGCCAATGTAGGGGTGCTTAAAGACAAGACACGTGAGAAGGCAGCAAAGTATGCTCCATTACGGAGCCGCTTCGATCCAGGTAAGAAATTCCCCTCTTATGGTTTGGTTTTCGGAGCTAGAAGCATGACCTGTTGGGAAACATTGGAGTTAGGCAAGACCTTGGGTCTCTCACGTTCAGATCTGACTTCGTTAAGTGCCTGCATACTTTGTGGTGGATTAATTTGTCTCAATAGATTTAGAAAACGAGTTTAGATGTTCCTTGGAGATTCGTCACGCGTTCGTTCCCATTTGTAGTTGTCGTTTGTGGTTTAATATTTGTTTCTTATTTTTTTTTTCTTTTTTTCTCTGTTTTGACTACCATTGTGTTGCTGCTTACGATGTAGTTAATATTGAGGCGGGCCACAGCTATAGAAGATAAGTATTACGAAGACACGATCGCTTTCCCCAAGGTAGTCAACCTACAAATGACGTCTTGGGGAGGCCAGTGCTGGACAGCAAGGGCCGACATGAGGTGGGGTTTCCCCTCCCATGCTGGTCCTTCCCAACCGTCCGGCACATTCAATCTAGCTGTGGCCACTAGCACCACAAGTCTGTGCTAATGTGCTTTAATAGCCCACGACAGGTGTCTGATAAACTGGAGCGATGATCGCTGTGATAAGCCACACTTCACATCACAACATTTCTAAGCATGTGTGCGAAGGTGCATACATTTTAGACTTGAGCATTGTCACGTGCTTAGACGAAAAGTTTAGGTCAATGATTACGCCTGCGAATATGTGATACACCATCACGTATGGTCTAGCTCTGCCGTAAAATGTGTCTCCCATTTGTGCATCGCTTTGTGCCTAAGTAAAGCACTGCATACACTTCAGCCGTCAATTACAGATCTCTCAGGTGCAAATACCTCGAAGTAGCGAAGCTGCACGTTCTAGGCTTGCATGAAGAGATGTTAATAAAGAAATGATGACAGAAGACAGAAAGGCATACTGCGAGGTGCAAAGAAGGAGACAGGGACACATGCATACGGGTAGCTATGGAGAAAAGCGTTTGTGTAGATTTCAGTGGATAATAATCGAATGATGTGGAAGCCCTATGCCTTACAGTCGTTCAGGCCTACCAAAACGCTGTGTCTGGAGATGGGAGGGTACCATAAAAAATGAACTATGTCATTTTTGTGGTGTCTTTTTCAGTGTGACTATATTCTATACAAGTCTACTCAACAAGCCTGAATTGGACAGTTAGCACTTGGCTCGCGTAATTTTGTACCCAGGGCCAAATTTTGGATTTGTGAGTATACCAAATATGACAGATTTCACGGAGACGCAGCGTTGCGAAATTTGATCGACTATTATCACTGTGATATTTCTATTCTAGTATAAAATTATAATATCAGTAGCACTAAAATGCCTTATCATTAAAAAAATTTAACAAAATATTGTTTGTTACAATGAAGTTGACGCCCAGGTCTCCGTTCGTGAAAATCTTTGCAAGGCTTATGAGAAACCATATGAAAGTTAGCACAATACGCCTAAAATAATACACGGAATAACAGCAGCTCATTTTTTTACCAATTTGCGTTTCACACTTAAACCACGGTATAGTAAATCACTTCAACAACACTACGTGTCATTATGTCATCCCCTTAAATGACTATACCAGTGGTAATGGCAAATCCGATTTATCGACAACAGCAAAGGTGAGCAAATTCCTAATTCGGAATCTGTGAGGAAATTTAGAGGAGCTGCTTTTTCAAGTATTAGTGGCAGCACGCGTTGTGCTATAGGCATCGCTTTGTATAGCTGCATTGTGTAAATACGACGAGTGCCAGAAATTGAACGCAGAAGTGTCAAGCGATCCTCAAACAAAAAAAAAGCAGATGTTCTTAATATATCTTGTGGGTTTTGACGCCGCCTAAATGTCATTAGCGAGGCTTTCCGCGTAGATATAAGTGGTCGACGATTAACGACGTGTGTAGGCAGTGATTGCAATTGTGAAAGCGGACTCCGCGAGCTTCACTAAGGGTAGCTCAGAAGCTTCCTATATTTGCGAGTATTAGTGCTTCATAAGCGCCTGGCACACCACGTTAGGTAAGTGACGTCTGCGCTTAAAATTTTGTTTGCCACATCCTCACTGGCCAAACCATTTGTGGTTATAAATTCGTCAGTTATAACTCCTTTTGCCTCTCTTCGTGGGCATTTCTTCAAATGTCAGAATAAAAACGAAATCTAAAATATATATTGTGCGCGCATATATTTTGCCTGCTGGTTTTCTTTCTTATTGCGCCGGTCCGAAGGATTACTTTCGGTAGAAAGCAAACTTCAACTTACCCACCTTCGTCACCTCTCGCGGAACTCGTCAGTTCGAGCTTGATGGCAACAGCAAAGCCTTGTTTGCCCAGCTCATGGAATAAGAGCCTCCCTTGTGCTCTGGGGTATGACAAGTGGCTACACCAAGGCAGTTGTTATGTTGAGGCAAAGTTAATGTAAAAAAAAACTAGGAGGCCGCATCAGCTTCGCTGGAACACGATAGCATTCAAAGATCCCTGATCCCACGCTTACCCTGAACTGAAACCTATGTAACCTTAATGTTTTCCTGGAATCCCTGCCGGCGAACGCTGTGCACGATGCCGAGCATCCTGGTACTTTTTTTTTGTTCCCTCACCACGGAGGGCGCCACCGCTTCTCCAGATGCGCGGAGGCGAGCGCTACATTCTTTGTAAGGAACCGAGCGGGTTGCTCCACTCCTTCTAGGACAGACCTAAAACAGCAGCAGGGAAATGGGTTTTTGTTTGAGCTTAACGGAATTGTGTGTTCTCGTATATACTAAATAAAATACGACACTCTCATGTCTGTAGGCTGTGGGGGAGTTGTACTCTACAAACTTTATGACGCATTTTACTTTGGGATATTGAATTACTTTAGTAACGCCTCTGCGCCGCGCGGAGGACCTGCGGGGTTTGGGTTGCATGGGTTCTGGACAATTTCTCTACAACGGACAACGCCGCCGACGTTGACAACGGATTTTCTGGGACACGGGGCGTTTAATGCTGTCGCGTTAATGTTCTTACGGCCAAGAAGAGCATTTATTGAGATGCCATATATAGGTAGAAGCGACAGCCTTGGTTAGCCGAGTGGCGTTCTTGCCTGAAAACATACGCGAGTGCCCACCGAGATTGTTGTTGTTGTTGTTGTTGTTGATGTTGTCCTGAGTGGCCGTGGCACATACCCACAGTGGGGGATTGGCCAAGAATCGGGTGGTTCAATTAGGTGCATAAAATAATAATGATACCAAGGGAGTTAACAATTTGAGCGTTGGAGTTTAAAAGTAAACGTTTCGTGTTTGGAGACAAAAATGAAATATTCCGATGACAACCGGGTATAAATTAATAACAACAACAATAATAATAATAATAATAATAATAATAATAATAATAATAATAATAATAATAATAATAATAATAATACATAAGAAATAAAAAAAGCTATGATTGGGAGGGAGAACGATCAATCTAACATGCAAATTGATTGGTTTCAATCAGGTAATTTTGGATTGCCAAGCAAATATTTCTGTGGTTGAACGCAATAATGGAGGCTCCAAAAGATAGGATCACATGCACTGATAAAGTTAGACCAATAGAGCGAAGCGGGATTTCGAGTAGTCGTTTTCTTATAATATAAAAACGTCTGCAAGACAACACGGAATGGTCTATTGTCTCCGCGTCGCCACAGAATGAGTATAATGGTTAGGGGACCAGACCAGACCTGTGGAGGTAGAAGTTCAGTGCACGCACACGGCAGCGTAGCCTCGTGATGGACACTTCAATTTTCTGTGTTCGGCAAAAATCTTTGTTCCAAGGGTGTAGGATGTGTCAGTAATCCACAGAGTTAGTAATTGCGGAGCCTGATACTGTCTGTATAATGACACTCCTGCGATATCTAGCAGCAGTAACATGAACAGTCAAAGGGCAGCAAGAGAGAATCGGGCCACTTATCCATGCCTTGGCTAGAGAGTCTGCAATTCCATTAATGATTATTCCTTCATGGGCAGGCACCCAAATCAAACGCACGCTTCTCAAGTAACCAGGTACCAATGAATAAAATGTCCTCATCACCCGAGAAGCACTAGAAGCATTAAGGGCTGAGCACAATGATAACGAATCAGTGACTATCACGGCTGACGTAATTTATGGTCCCAATTTGCGTAATGCCAGCATCAGGGCCATGAATTCGGCTAAAAAGATCGGTATGAAATCTGGCAGCCGAAGGTTCAGCTAGCCAGCCGGAACATTGTCTTCCTCTTCTCCTCCAACCTTGCGTGCGACCAATGTTCTTACCGCGTCAACCCAAAACGCGTATACGAGCGTTAAAATATCTGAACACACGCAAGGAAGTAAGTAAATAGGTTTAGAAAATGAGCCAACTAAAATAAAATGGGTCGAATTGCCGGCAACCGCCCGCCAACCTTTCTGGCGTAACTGCGTGTCCCGCTCTCATAGGGGGCTGCTTTTGCCGTTCTCCGCATTCCTCGCGTTTCGATAAATGAGAGGAGATGCAGACTTCATAGAGGCTGTTTGTGTCGCAAAGGATGGCAACAGGTTAGTTCGTATTTCATAATTAAGAGACAAAGTAGTAATTCAAGAAAGGGACGACCGTTAAGAAAGGGGCAAGTGGGGACAAGGACGCACCCTAATCATATTACCTCTCTTGGTCTTCCAAGTATAAAGTTCACGCTTGACCGTTAAACTGGTCTGACTACTAGCAAATCTTTGGTTTGAACATCTATTATGTATGTGCCATACAAGTCCTTGCTGCGGAATTTTTGAAGGCATTACCTTATGGGCCCCGTTACGCAGAAGACCCAGTCCCGTCGGCGTTCTTCGTGCACTTACCGCGCGTTAGGCATGCCTTGTACGTGAGCGAAAACATTGACGCCAAATTTCTCACGGAGGTTCCTGTATCAAAAGGGACGTAGTTGAGCTTATTGAAAATAGGAGTAGGGGTGGAAATCAAACCCAGGACTTTCGTAATGCGCAACGGCCACGAAGGCTCGTAGGTCAAGTTTGTTATAGGGCTTCTAGTGAATGCTTTGTGGTCTTTGGCTTGGTGAACTGTCTTCTAAAAATTTACTGTGGCGTGTATGGTAATTAAGAGTACGGTAATTAAGAATGGGGTAACTTACATAGACTTATGTGAATGCTAGTGTTGGGAGGAGGGGGTTCGTTGTACTTAAACAAATGAGCGTATGTGTATGTGTGGTGTATGGATTAGCAACTTGTGTTCTGAGTTGGTAAAGCGTCCTAGAGAAACGTGCTGATGTGTACCTGCTAATTGCAACTATTCTAATCAGGAATGATGTATTTAGATTGAAGTGAAGTCGTTTGGTGGTTCATTGAAATTAAACTACTGAATGCATGAAGATTTCTGATATATCGATGAGAACGCTGTGGTTCGAGTATCTGGTATCGTTAATGAGGGTTTCTGGTAATTACTAAGTTTATTATCTGTGTTATATGAGCGTTTTGATGCTTAATTTAATACGAATTGGTGTGATTCTGAATATAGAGAAGCATGTAACATGACTCAGTATACACGAATGTAACTATAAAAGTAAATAGTGATTTATTTTCAATCGGTGATTAGTAACTGGTCATCGATAGCATTCTTGGTTCTTAATCGGTAATGTCTGATGAAATGCGCTGTGCAGTTTTGCGTTGTATTCGTAGGGCAACGTTGGAGTATCAGCTTCAGGCCCATTTACGCTCGACCCGCACGCTGCACCACACGCATCCCGTAAAAGTGTGGGCGTGCGAAAAATTGCACATCTGGTTCGCTGGCACCCAAATTTCAATTTACATTGAACTCGCACATGCAGTATAAACCATAATTTGAGCCCTAGTGTGCGACTTGTGTTTTTTTTTCGCACGACCACAAGGATGCGGTAGGGGTGTGATGCGGCGTGCGACTGAAGTCTCAATCGGCCTTAAGCCCTCGCATAGACTGTCGGAGTGTCAGGTAATACTTTGGCTTTAATTTGTGGTGTGCGATTCACGTGATGTGTTCGATACTTGGACATGTAGTGTTTATAAAAGCGTCAGCACCTTCGGTCGGCAGAGCTAATGGAAGGAACAAAGCAGCGGAGAGGCCGTCTAACAGGCCGCGACGTGCTGCCATTGCGTCTATAGCGCAGCTGGAGGAGTGGAAGCTTTCCGCTTCTAGCGGAGGCCACGAGGGGCGCTGTCATCGTTGACGTCAATATTCGTCCTTGAGCAAAGCCCACCGCGTTGCCGTCACTTTAATGCTGTTGCGTTCGAGGCGAGCCTTACGTTTAAAGGCGAACCCCACGCGTCTCTAACGTTTTTCTTCTGGGGAAATCGTTATATCTTTCTGTAGCTTAGTGAGAGTAGCACGGTTTCCATTAGCGAGAACAGTCGTGAACGAAATAACTGTTTAAAATAAGGCAAATGGTACTCGCAAGAAATGAGCTCTTGCAACGGCCGCGGCGAACTCATTGTACTCAGCCGCGGCTCATGAGGCTTGGCTGTGACATGTGGCTCATTATGTACTCCTGCCACACGTCAATTTCTTGATGCCTGTGCGGATCTACTAAAATAAAATAAAATCCTGTTCGCTTATCTTCCTTTAAATGTTAATGGCTCCATTTTTACCACGGATACCGCGGTGCTACAAAAGACACGTTTTGTTAGAGACTTATCGGAGCTTTTCGCCGACAGGTTTGTGTATTACGAAAAAAAGGTTGGTTCTGTAGCTGCTGAATAACAACGACAGCAGACTTATGCGAAATTAGAGAATCACATCTGCAATTCCAGCGAGGCTGTCGCGTTCGGGCGGTTGCAATGATATTTTAGAATACCTGTAAATAAATTACATAGGGAGACCATTGCCCGCATATAAGGCTTTTCGGCACTTATTATGGAATTATTACAAAAGCACTAATACAACCACGCACAGTCTAGTTTACGAGAACATTTGCCCTAGAGTCGGAACCCCCACCACTTGTGCTAAATGTTACCTCCATTACTTTCACAGATGTCCCAAACCCGTGGAATAAATGCTGGAATAATTGTGGAACACACTTCTTATGTCCCGAATGACCTGCATGCGCAATTTCCTGTAAATGCTGTAATAAGTGACCTGCTTGGAGAAAACTTTCCCCTTACTTTCGTGAAATATCAAGTGCATGGTTTCTTAAAAAGAGAACACCGCAGAAACCAACTACTTGCATCCAACGGCCAATGAAAATATCAAAAACAAACGACAGTGCAGTAATTACATTCGCCGCTTCAATAAAACTAGTAACATGAACATTTAGCCATGCATTACAATTTCATCAGAATATAAACTTGCTTAAACTATAGAGTTATGTCTGACATTAAGAAACGTATGTGATTACAGTAACGTCACATTTTCGAGCACTGGTTCGAGAACTGTTTTATGTTGAAACATTACCTGATCAACAAACATTTAACTTCAAACACAAGCTTGCGTCGCGCCGAAACCACGATCGCTAAATTTGACCTCGGTTGCATTTGTAGTTTTGCCAGGCCAGCGATGCAAATAGTGCGCCATGCGGGAGGCACACTCATGACCATTCAAAGCCGCTATATATACAATTTATTGCTCAGGGCACAATTATTTAACCAACTTTCAACTTTGCCTCAACATTACCATTATCTGGTCCTCGCGGTTTCCAAGAAAAAAGAAGGTTCCTCGTTTAGTCCAATGAAGACACCAGGCGAAGTCCACATTACGCATAAAGGCACTGAAAGAAAGGGCGTTAAATAATTCTTTTCAAAGCTTTTAATTATGCCACGAAAGAGAAGTTTGTGAGACATTTTGCTTGACATGGGTTCCATTGTCATGACATGTTAACTTGCTGTAACCTATTAGTAAATTGGGATGATGAGAACGATTAGCTTTAAGTGGCCGCGTGACATTTGCTTACATTTGCTTCAGATAATTTTTGCGAAAAGTCTACTTGTTCCACATGCATTTAACTGCGCACAATATCGTTCGATGGTTGTTTGCACTCGAAAGCCCAATTCCATAATAGTGGCCTTTGGAGTTGCGCCACGGTAGCTGGCTACATTTAGCGCCATTACTAAAACACTCGTGACACTCTGGCGCACTTGCATTTGTAATTTATTACAAAGGCCATAATTGCCCACGCATTTTCAACTTTCGGTACGTGATACCCATAGGCTAAGCCTCATTTCCACTAAATATCAAGGAGGTGCCTCGTTAAAAGTTGACCAAGAGCACCAGAGAAACTACTACAAAGCTGTCATCGAGCGTGAAAATAGGGTAAGAACAAGGGTTCAGTAATTATTTGCAACCCCTTTAATTGGGTCAAGAACGACAAGATTTCGCGACACATTACACTCACCACTGTGGCCCCCTTCCGTCTTTTTATTTTCTCACTGAATTGCATCTTGGCGACTTGTATACTTGTTTCAGGATTCTGGGAAACATTATGAATAACGGCAGTATGAAACTCTGGAGGCCCCTAATATGTAACTTCCTTCAAGGCTCTAAGTAACCAACTTAAATTAAGCATTTATTCCACGTCACTGACAACATGTTTCCTACTTCAACGAAATATATACAGTGTGTCTCACATAGTTCGCCGAGGAGACCGTGGCGCCTTTTTAATCGCATAACAATTGAGAGAAAGCCAGTACGCACGATATATTTTAAGGCACATAATTAACCTGCAAATATTAAACTTTTGCTGCGCGACACTCATAATGAAGTCCCTATTTGTTCATAAAATAAAGTTTTACCGTTCCTAATCCTCCCAGCGAAGCGGAGAAACGTCTGAAGAGTTTCATGTCACCTCTGTATTGCGCCGAAAACGAGGTTCTGGCAATTTTTGTTTAATCTTTAATTGACACATACACTTCTAAATTTGCCTGCATATTGCCGCAGCCATTTGCCGCATTGTTTCAAAATATCAACTTCGTCAAGAATCTTTTCTTTTTTCACAAAACTGTAAAAACTGGCATATAACCCTTTACAGCGCTTCTAGTCACATTAATAACTTGAGCTCTGATCTTTCGGTCAAGTTAGTAATTACAAGAAATCCACCTACAGGCAAATGCGTATTTCTTTCCGTGCTTCAGGGTGGCACCCTTCTGGCGTATGAGCGTAGATCATTTGCTAAGATGAGGTATAGCACGGACTTTATAGTGTTTCTAAACGGTTATAGTGGTCATCTGTGCTGATATGTGCCTAGTTTTGCTTTTAGCGCCTACAAATGCTTTTTTGGCGCGGTCCTCTTATTTTGCAAGCACATTCTCCTTTCCACAAGACCTAGCAGGCTTGGCAGACACTGCCGCTATTGAAAACGAAAATGACAATGTGACGTAGAAATAAGGAATAAGGTCTCGCTTTGCAAAGCTTATGGACGTTCAGACCGCCTGTCCTGCTCTTTTTGACATCGGATAGCCCAGGCCGAGAACGAAATGAAGAAAAGTTCGGTTATTCGGCCACAGAGACCCTGCAATTCTTCTAATGCTTCTAGAACACACACTTTTCTGGACGTTGGAGACGTCTGTTGTTTGAAACCACAGGGCGTTACCTCCTTCTTGAATTCACGGCACTTCACTGCCGCTGTTAGTATTTATGCCACAAGGATTACGCATTGAACAGTGTGGCGAACGATGTCGCGTAGTTTAACTCTACGCGCACAATCCTTCCTTTCGTCCTCCTTATATTGCACAGAGTGTTTGTATTTCATAGTACCTTCCTCTTTTTTTCATCTCGCTCCATGTATGTCAAGTTTTACTTGCGGCTTATAAGGTGTTACTCGCTGCAGG
The DNA here is from genome assembly GCF_050947875.1 of Dermacentor variabilis. Classification (NCBI taxonomy): domain Eukaryota; kingdom Metazoa; phylum Arthropoda; class Arachnida; order Ixodida; family Ixodidae; genus Dermacentor; species Dermacentor variabilis. The sequence continues at coordinate 136,600,328 of NC_134570.1, read as the reverse complement.
GTATTGCTTATGTTGAGCAGGTTTCAATATACGTTGTGTCATTAGGCTAAATTGCAAAAGAAAGACAGTTAAAAATCGGCGATGTTTCTAAGCTACTGCAAAACGTTTCATTACTCCTGCATATGTATTTTCTAGCTGCTGTCTTCTTGATGAATGCTCAATGTGCTCGTTTATCACGTGTTCAAAGGCAGCAATTTCCGCTATGCGGCAGCGTGTGGTCTAACGTTGCTCGGCGAAAAACAAAGAACGGGTAGGATTATCATCATCATCATCATCTGCCTGGTTACGCCCACTGTAGGGCAAAGGCCTCTGCCCTACTTAACCAACTACCCCGGTCCTGTACTAATTGTGGCCATGTTGTCCCAGCAAACTTCTTAATCTAATCCGCCCACCAAATTTTCTGCCGCCCTCTGCTACGCTTCCCTTCCCTTGGAATCCATTCCGTTCCTCTTAATGACCATCGGTTATCTTCCGTCCTCAATACGTGTCCTGCCCATGCCCATTTCTTTTTCTTGATTTCAACTAAGATATCATTAACTCGCGTTTGTTCTCTTGCCCAATCTGCTCTTTTTTTATCCCTTAAGGTTACACCTATCATTCTTCTTTCCATAGCTCGTTGCGTCGTCCTCAATTTAAGTAGGACCCTTTTCGTAAGCCTCCAGGTTTCTGCTCCGTATGTGAGTACTGGTAAGACACAGCTGGTTATAAACTTTTCTCTTGAGGAATAATGGCAACCTGCTGTTCATGATCTGAGAATACCTGCCAAGCGCACCCCAGCCCATTCTTATTCTTCTGATTATTTCAGTCTCATGATCCGGATCCGCAGTCACAACCTGTCCTAAGTAGATGTACTTCCTTACCACTTCCAGTGCCTCACTACCTATCGTAAACTGCTGTTTTCTTCCGAGACTCTTAAACATTACTTTAGTTTCCTGCAGATTCATATTTAGAACCACCCTTGGGCTTTGCCTCTCAAGGTCAGTGAGCATGCATTGCAATTGGTCCCCTGAGATACTAAGCAAGGCAATATCATCAGCAAATCGCAACTTACTAAGGTATTCTACATTAACTCTTATCCCCAATTCTTCCCAATCCAGGTCTCTGAATACCTCCTGTAAACACGCTGCGAATAGCATTAGAGAGATTGCATCTCCCTGACTATCGCCTTTCTTTATTGGGATTTTGTTGCTTTCTTTATTGAGCACTATTGTCGCTGTGGAGCCGCTATAGATATCTTTCAGTATTTTTACATACGGCTCGTCTACACCCCGATTCCGCAGTGCCTCCATGACTGCTGAGGTTTCTACTGATTCAAACGCTTTCTCGTAATCAATGAAAGCTATATATAAAGGTTGGTTATATTCCGCACATTTTTCTATCACCTGATTGCTAGTGTGAATATGGTCTATTGTTGAGTAACCTTTACAGAATCCTGCCTGGTCCTTTGGTTGACGGAAGTCTAAGGTGTTCCTGATTCTATTTGCAATTACCTTAGTAAATACTTTGTAGGCAACGGACAGTAAGCTGATCGGTCTATAATTTTTCAAGTCTATGGCGTCCCCTTTTTTATGGATTAGGATTATGTTAGCATTTTTCCAAGATTCCGGTATGCTCGAAGTCATGAGGCATTGCGTATACAGGGTGGCCGGTTTCTCCAGAACAATCTGCCTACCACCACCACCACCACCACCACCACCACCACCACCACTACCATCATCATCATCATCATCATCATCATCATCATCATCAGCCTGGTTATGCCCACTGCAGGGCAAATACCTCTCCCATACTTCTCCAACTACCCCGATTATGTACTAATTGTGGCCATGTTGTCCCTGCAAACTTCTTAATCTCATTCGCCCACCTAACTTTCTGCCGCCCTCTGCTACGCTTCCCTTCACTTGGAATCCATTCCGTAACTCTTAATGACCATCGGTTATCTTGCCTCCTCATTACGTGTCCTGCCCACGACCATTTCTTTTTCTCGATTACAACTAAGATATCAACAACTCGCGTTTGTTCCCTCACCCAATCTGCCCTTTTCTTATCCCTTAGCGTTACACCTATCATTATTCTTTCCATAGCTCGTTGCGTCGTCCTCAATTTAAGTAGAACCCTTTTCGTAAGACTCCAGGTTTCTGCCCCGTACGTGAGCACTGGTAAGACACAGCTGTTATAAACTTTTCTCTTGAGGGATAATGGCAATCTGCTGTTCATGATTTGAGAATGCCTGCCAAACGCACCCTAGCCCACTCTTATTCTTCTGCCCAACATCCTTCAACAAATCTGCTGTTACCTGATCCTCCCCAGCTGCCTTCCCCCTTCGCCTAGCTCACAAGGCTTTCTTTACTTCTTCCAGCATTACCTGTGGGATTTCGAATTGCTCTAGACTAGTCTCTCTTCCATTATCTTCGTGGGTGCCACTGGTACTGTATAAATCTCTATAGAACTCAGCCACTTGAACTATCTGATCCATATTAGTAATGATATTGCCGGCTTTGTCTCTTAACGCATACGTCTGATTCTTGTCAATTCCTAGTTTCTTCTTCACTGCTTTTAGGCATCCTCCGTTCCGGAGAGCATGTTCAATTCTATCCATATTACACTTCCTTATGTCAGCTATCTGACGCTTGTTGATTAACTTCGAAAGTTCTGCCAGTTCTATTCTAGTCGTAGGGTTAGAGACTTTCATATATTGGCGTTTCTTGATCAGATTTTTCGTCTCCTGCGGTAGCTTGCTGGTATCCTGTCTAACGGAGTTACCACCGACTTCTATTGCACACTCCTTAATGATAAACACAAGATCGCCATTCATTGCTTCAACACTAATGTCCTCTTCCCGAGTTAAAGCCGAATACTTGTTGTGTAGCTTGATCTGAAATTCCTCTATTTTCCTACTTACCGCTAACTCATTGATCGGCTTCTTATGTACCAGTTTCTTCCGCTCCCTGCTCAGGTCTAGGCTAATTCGAATTCTTACAATTCTATGGTCACTGCAGCGCACCTTGCTGAGCACGTCCACATCTTGTATGGTGCCAGGGATAGCGCAGAGTATGAAGTCTATTTCATCTGTAGTCTCGCCGTTTGGTCTCCTCCACATCCACTTTCGGCTAGCCCGCTTGCGGAAGAAGGTATTCACTATCCGCATATTATTATGTTCCGCAAACTCTACTAATTACTCTCCCCTGCTATTCTTAGAGCCTATGCCATATTCCCCCACTGCCTTGTCTCCAGCCTGCTTCTTGCCTACCTTGGCATTAAAGTCGCCCATTAGTATGGCGTATTTAGTTTTCAGTCTACCCATCGCCGATTTCTCGTCTTCATAGAAGCTTTCGACTTCTTGGTCATCACGACTGGATGTGGGGGCGTAGACCTGTACAACCTTCATTTTTTACCTCTTATTAAGTTTCACAACAAGACCTGCCACCCTCTCGTTAATGCTATAGAATTCCTGTAAGTTACCAGCTATATTCTTATTAATCAGGAATCCGACTAAAAAGTGGACTACAGTGCCCACTTTTTAGCACTGTATATGGTTCTGTCGGCCTCCTAACTTCACTGAGCCCTATTATATCCCATTTACTGCCCTCTAATAGCACTGCTAGACTCGCCTCACTAGATAACCTTCTAGCGTAAAACGTTGCCAGGTTCATATTCCAATGGCGGCCTGTCCGGAGCCAGGGATTCTTAGCACCCTCTGCTGCTTCGCAGGTCTGACCGCCGCCGTGGTCAGTTGCTTCGCAGCTGCTGGGGTCTGAAGGCCGGGGTTTCATTGTTGTGTTCACATGGGAGGTCGCGGCCAAGTACTGCACCAGGGTGGCCCATCTTGCTCTGGTGAGGGAGTGCTTACCGGTTCTGGTCACCGGATCAGGCCACACTCCAAGCCTGTTTATGCAATTCTATCAACACGCGGATTTTTTTTAATCCGGTGGACAATTGCGCGGCACCGGAATTCGAACCACGGACCACGCGAGGCGGGTGTTCTACCTCTACGCTACCGCTGCAATGGCACGGGTATGATAGAATGTGTATAAAAGTGTGGTCCCTGACTGCATTATGAGAGTGCACCACGCGTTTTCGCCGTTAAGGACGCTGAAGATGACATAACACCAGTTATAATATTAGACAAAGTATTGAGCAAAAAGAAAATTTATGCCTTCTTATAAACAGTGATTAACATTGATTCAGCGCATTTTTTTTTCCTTGCGTAGGGCCGCTTACTTTTTGACAAGGGCCAATGAATCGTTTCTGCACATATGGGTTCCTACATCTGCTCTGCTTCGCCAGCTCACATGGAGAAGGTAAGCTATTTTGATTTCTATGCCGAAGCTACAAGGAGCTTGCATGTCACTACAATATGTGCATTAACCTCGCTGTTTTCCTATTTGTTTACTGCAGATTTGTGGGAAAGACATGTTGCTTGTAGGAATAAATACATAAAACCCACGAAAACAAGTATGCATTGAAATTTCTGTATGCTGCGAATAATTATATGTGCTATCATGAGCAATGTGAGCTAGAAGACGGGAACACGCGGCAAATAGCCTCGAACCCGACGTGGGGCGATTCGCGGTGGCCGCTGTCGGAAACAAAGTGGAAAGGGCGCCGCAGTTCCGCTTACGCTTTTCACTCCCGCCTCGCTGGCGTTGCTGCGAAACAGTAGCTGATTGCATGTCACCGGCCGCTAGCAATGATATGACCATATCAGCGCGTGCAGCCACATCCAATGACCTATCAGGCTACGTAACTACTAAGGCATCGGCCGTGACATAACCAGCCGTGACACACAGGATTTGCTTATATCTAGGTGATGTTCGCTGAGCATTGATGCGCTTGTATTATCATATTTTTTTCGGAGGATATGCTGATAAAGTAGACCACAGCTGTCCGGGCCTAGCAGTCATCTGTGTTTCATCTCCTTACGATGTCGCGAGTGCCTTTGCATAAGTTGGAACAAGTGGTGAAATTGTCAAAGAAACGTTACACGAAGCGCAACATTGCGGCCTTGACAAGCTGCCACTTGAAGTCCCATAAGCACTGAATGGTCCACACCCGGATGGGTAGTTTGGTACTATCTATTCTAACAGGACTTGTCTCCTGGGTGCATAGCAAAGTTCGTGACACGTATTTTATAGGAAGGAGGGGTAATGCTCCTTGAGTGGTGCGCGAACGGTGCGGAGATGAACAAAATAGAGCATATTTGGGCACGTATGAAGGCTAAGCTTTCCGCGCTCTCCTTAGACTTGGCGACCGCAGATGACCTGTGAGAAGCTATACAGGAGGAGTGGAAACATCTCAAGGTGACATAGCTTTCGTCGAGGCTCTGTACGGGCCTCTGCCAGAAAGAATGGAGGCCGCCATTGAAGCCGGCGGAGCCATGACCCGTTCGTTATTAGCCCACCAAATGCGCAAGGAAAGGGCAAGCTAATGCTGATACAATTGGGTACTTTATTATTATTATTATTATTATTATTATTATTATTATTATTATTATTATTATTATTATTATTATTATTATTATTATTATTATTTATTGTTGCCATCTTACAATAATCGTACATTAGAAGGCAGGCCCGTCAAAGCCAAGGAAGTGGCTTGCGTGACTTGGCCCGGCATGTCGGCAAACAAAGTCAAAATCGCAACATGTACAGAAAGGAAAAGCTCGTGAAGTTTATCACACAAAAATGAAACAGAAACTCAGCTGAAATCAGTGCCAAAAGAAATAGAAGAAACAAGAAAAGAGAAATATAGTATTATACATATCTTACAGTGCCTTCAACGTTTTTTTTTTTCAAGTTTCGTTTCGAAGGTTCAGTAAATATATGATCAGGTAGGTCACTGAATATTCTTGGGACATAAGCATACCTACTAGCTTTACCAAATCTTGTGTTGCAGTGCGGTACTATAAAACTCAATGTTTTCTGCAGTGCACGGGGAGCAATATATTCCTGTTTGAAATCAGGGTTCCAAAAATGTTTTACCACAACCATTTGAGTGAACCAAATTTTAAATGACGGAAGACCCAGATGTACAAACAAGTTCACATTGTCGGCCGAGGAAGAGTTATAAGCAATGGACTTCAACATATTTTTTTAGAATTCTGTCAATTCGACAGAGCCATCGAGATGAACAAACCCCGAGCAATGTAATGCGATAACGTAACACACTGTATGCTAAGGCGTGCATGATAGTGATATTTACAGGCATCGGAACAATGGATTTAATGTTAAAAAGAAGCGAGGAAACACTTCTGAGCCTGCCGCAAAGATATGTCACGTGATCATTCCATGAGAGGTCACTGTCAAAGAGAACACCAAGGTATTTAATGGAGTTTACATATTCTACAGGGACACACTGACACGATTGGCGAGTACGACAGTGTAGAAACAAGGGTAAATTTGTAACCGTTGCTTTAAGTGGATTTCTAAAACATAACATTTGTGTTTGTTTATTGAAAAACAGTTGTTAGCTAACCAGGTCACTGCATCGTACACACTCTTTTGAAGTAACGCAATTGCTTTTGAGTAACAGATATGTTTAGTTAAAAGGACAGTGTCATCTGCATACTGAAATATCATACACTTTGATACAGCTGAAGAAAAATCATTTTTAAATATGTTAAAAAGAAGAGGAGACAATGTAGAGCCGTGAGGCACTCCAGCTTTCAAAGGTAGCTTTTTATTGATGAATAGCTCGTTATCTAAAGTTATCACCTGCGAGCGGCCGGACAAATAGTTTCTTAGGAACTGATAAAACGCCCCCCTGAAACCGAGTAGGTATAGTTTTTCAAGCAGGAGTTCGTGGTTCACAGTATCGAATGCTTTAGAAGTATCGAGAAACAATGCGCATGCAAACATGTTTTGTTCTAAAGCTGTGTTTAATTCTTCTGAAAATTCCTCGAGCGGAGCAGTGGTGCCCCGTCCCGCGTCAAAGCCGAACTGACGACTCGATGTAACTGAAAACTTATCTAGAAATGACGTCATAGTTTCTAAGAGAAATTTTTCTATTATTTGTGACATGATAGGCAAGATCGAAATCGGTCGGCAACTGTCCACGATACCTTTCTTTCCTCCTTTAAATAATGGAGATTCAATAGCCGTTTTTAATTCCGCCGGCATTGTAGCTGTCTCTAGGAATCGATTAAGTATGACAAGAAGAATACGCGATAGTGCGTTGAAGTTTCGTTGGAGCAAAGATACCGATATACCGTCTATACCAGCTGGCTTATGTCGCCTAAACCCAGCAACTATTCTTGCGAGTGTGTCGAATGTTATCGTCGGTAAGAACGCGGAAGCCGATATGATTTTTTCTTTTCCATAGCGGCCAGCAGGCACCGTTGAAGTTGCTCCCGAAACGCGCGCGAAATGTTTATTGAAGATTGTGGCTGTCTGTGCAAGATCACATGCGAAAGAGTCAGCTAGCTTAGAATTGGTAGTGTCTTTCCCGCGTAGGTGGTTTATCAGTGACCACGTCTTCGCCGGGTTTCGAACAGATAATTGAACTTACGTTGAAAGTAGCGTCGTTTTGCGCATCGTATAAGGGCGACGACTTTATCCTTGCGATTCTGTAGCTTCCGCAAAGCTCATCATTGCTTGGATTTCGTTTAAGCCGTTTCCACAGCAACTCTCGGTTGGCGATTGCGTTCATTATATCCACGGTAAGCCAGTTATGACTTCTTTGTTTAGTTAGAACAATTCGAGTGCAGGATTCTTGAAAGCTGCGTATTTTCGAACCAAAATTGTTCATAAATAAACACTGGCACTCCGGAAACAATCAGCGAAGACCAGTCGAACCTACCAATCATCTCATCCAATTTGTGTTGATCAACAAATGCAATGCGCGTCCGCCTATCCGAGCCATTTACTTTCCAACAGTGACGTGTGTTAAAAAGGCGCCTCAAGCTAAAACGACAGACAGTGAAATAGTGGTCTGCTAAGCGTTGCGTAATCACGCATGAATGCAGATCATGATTAGGCGCCCGTACGGCGATGTGGTCTAAGCAAGAATGCGTTATTCGGCCATTCACAATTTCTTCACGCGTGAAGGTGGTGACCATGCTTTCGAGGCCAAAAGCAGAAAGGGCAGATAAATAGTCTGACGCTTGAGCTTTGCCTGGGCATAATACGTCAATATTTAAATAACCGGTGAGGCAAAACACCTCCTCATAACTGAAACGTTTCAAAAGAGTCTCTAATTCTATTATAAAGCGACTAACGCTGTTTGGAGGAGGCTGCTAGATCGCTAACACAGTAAGAGTGGTCTGAAGAAAGCTTACACTTAAACACAGGCATTCCGCATGAGCAAATTAAATTGAATAAAATTATGTGGTTTTATGTGCCAAAACCACTTTCTGATTATGAGGCACGCCGTAGTGGAGGACTCCGGATATTTCGACCACCTGGGGTTCTTTAACGTGCACCTAAATCTAAATACACGGGTGTTTTCGCATTTCGCCTCCATCGAAATGCGGCCGCCGTGGCCGGGATTTGATCCCGCGACCTCGTGCTCAGCAGCCTAACACCATAGCCACTTCCGCATGAGCAAGATCTACATCAATGCATGATACTGTGTACTATTGCGCTCAGTATGAGCTACACCGCACGAGCGCGTGGCCATGCGCTCGGTATGGTCGTACTGTGGCCCCGATAGTAGCGTGATTTCGAGCTATCTGGAGAGGGCGTAGCTGTTCCAGCAAGCTCGCATCACCTCCACTTGCTTGCTTTCCCCTTCACCCTCGTTTAGACTGGTTTTGATATCGGTTTCGAAAATGATAACTGTAGCCGTAGGTGGACGCCCAAACATCGTAATCGGGCCAGCGTCGGTCCGCACAGTGGGTGTTATCTGGTCTGTCAGATTGATAAAAAGGAATACGTTCGTCAGCTCGCAAAATGTCCCGGGTGCCCAACTGTGATCGACTTCTTAATTCTTCTCAGGTTTTAGCATTTACAGCACGCAAGCTGTCTTAGTGCGAACCAATTTTTTTTTTTATTCGGGCTGAATATATCTTGGACTGATCACACGACTGTTTCATGTCAGTGCACGTTAAAGATCCCCAGGTGGTCGAAATTTCCGGAGCTCTCGACTACGGCATCTCTCAGCCTGAGTCGCTTTGGGGCGTTAAACCCCATAAACCAAACCAAACCACACGACTTTTCGGAAAGGCAGTTAAGTACCCTAGACAAAAATAACCTGCACATGACCGTTTATGTATCTAGGAAAAGTTTCCTCTGGATGAGCTGACTGGAAATTAGTGTATTCTGATAATACCGGTAATGATCGGCGAAATCGTGGTTTGGGGCCATAGTGACAGTGCACTCTAAAATTTCGGAACCATTTAATGCATCTTAAGAAGGCGTGGTGTGTTTTGGAGCCATCACGCATGGTAGGAAGTTTATGAAGACGACGCATGGCCCCAGGAGTTGCGGCAAATGAACAAAGTAGGTTGCTCCTCGCCAAATGTGAAATGTTGCTGTAGTACGGAGAACGGCGGTGGCAGCAATGGCAACGCGTTGCCGCATTAGCACCGGGGCTGTGCTGACACTCTGTCGAAAACAATGCATGGCCCACGTCGTGGCTGCTTCCGCCTTTACGCTGAGGCGCATTATCAGTGCTAAAATCATGTCTAAACGCACAGCCCTAATTCTTGGACGAAGAAAGCGCTGTCTTTGATAACCTTCGCACGCCACGTCTGGTCGGTGGCAAAAGTGCTGCATGATCTTGCAAGTTCTACTTCATCGAAATGAAAGTGAACAAGAAACAGATAAGGTCTCCTTCAGTTAAACGGGGACGAAGGGTTCCAGCGCGCTTGCTGGAACAGCTACACCCACTCCAGATAGCTCGAAAACACGGCACAATCCGTGCCACTGTACAACCTTGCAGAGCGCTCGGCCACGCGCTCGCGCGGTGTAGCTCATACTGAGCGCGATATACTTTTCATTCACAAAAACTGCAATCGCACAACCTCGACGGTGTGAACGAGTGATAAATTCTGCACTGTAACTTTTTATGGCAAAGAACTGTGTACTTGATTCGGGAGTATTTATTTCGGTTAGCACAAATACATCTACAAAATTTGTTGCATCTTCTGCAATATGTTTAAACTCATACCAGTATTTAAGTAGACTGCGAATATTTATATTGACCAAAGTAAAGTCTAATTAGGAATTCGGACCGAAGTTGCCCTTAAAAACTCGAAAGCTCGGAAAATCAAGCAAAACAGCGATACATATTCAAGAAAATCAAGCGATACATATTCATTGGATTTTTTCAGCATCCATTTCATTGGTAATACGAATGGGTGGAGAGTCTTCGTCCTTCTTAGCGAAGATTTTGCCTGCTCTCACCCAGACGAACTTGTACTTGTGTTGCTTGCCTGCGGCCCGGGCAAGCCAGAACAGATGCCGATTTGCCTTGGTTAGATTATCATTAAAGTAGAGCTTCGGAAGCACTTTGGATTCACAGAGCTGTCGAAGTTTTCCACGAGCCTTGATCCAGTTTTCTTTCATGTTTACCGTCGAGAAACGAACCAAGACTAGGCACAGTGTCTGTTTTGCCAGAAAGTCGGTGGACAGCAACGACGTCAGCATCAACAGAAAATTCTGGTAAATCAATTTTGTCAGCCAGATCATGCAGTATTTTCTTCAAATCTTCCTTATCGGCAACCGGCAAACCACGAATTTCCAGATTTGCCTTTCTGCTGTGCTGTTCAGATTCATTTTGATCATGCGGCAATCGTTGCAAAATCTCAGCCTGAACACGGACAATCTCATTTACCTTCTGAATTTCTCTGTCTCTGGTCCTTGCGGCATCTTCACACAACTTGAGCTGTTCAGGTGCAGTCTCGTACTGCTTTGACAAGAAAGTGACGGTGTCTTCAAAGTCAGAGACGGTCTTCGACAGCTTTAAGAATTCGGCTTTCAGAATCAACAGCGAGTCAACCTTAGAATGCAGTGCCGGTAGCACTTCTAAGATTTTTTTTTACGTCCTTGATTTCCGCAACAAGAGCTAAAATAGCGTCGTTATTGCCTGCCGCCTGCGCTGAATCCGACTGGGATGAAGATTGCTTTTTGTTCGCTCTGCAGGTCTTGCATACGCAACCCTCACGTTTCGCTTGTCCCATAGTGGTAAAGGTATTAGGGGCAATGCCCAAGAAAGTCTGTCCGAGATGATACGAATATTTGCATTCACAACACGCCATAATACGTCCATCACTAGGCAGACTTTTTTGACAGGCAATACAAAGGCTGTCTTCGGACATCGCGACAGGTTATAAGAGCAACGCTTGGCAGTCGGCAGCGCTTCACATACAATGAGAAGCAAAAGACTACAAAGGAAAATATACCTATAAAAGTACAGGCGATCACTTTAACAGGCTAGTGTACCGCTGCCCACTGCGAAGCGGTATGGGTTGAGTGGGCGTTTTATGCTGAAACGCCGGGTCAGCGTTGCCAGAAGAGCAGGATCCAGGCGATGAAATCAGCCGAGCAGTGTCGGTAGGCAAGGTAAATATACCTGGTAGCGAAGCTTCCATAGAAGCCCATACGTTCAAAACATGGCGGTCCATCGGCGGTTCATGGGGCTTAGCGCCATCTGTATGTGGTGGGAACACTTCCGGCGGAAGAAAAAAATAATGTGACGCCATGTCCGTTAAAAGCAGAAGTGACGTCATTTTGTTTTCGAAGGCGCGAAATTTGTTTTGTTGTCCTTCCTTTGGAGCTATATATTCAAATGCCCCGCCATTCGACTTGATGGGCGTTTCGAGCTTTCAGCGTGGAAAGCGATGCATGAATAGGCCAGCCGTACGGTTGTCGAAATCGCATCCCTGCACAGAACATACTTTCTTTGGAGGCCGACGAAAGCTTTAGGTGTAGAGTGCTGCTCCTATTGTCGGATGCCAAGCCCGTCGGCCAGCGCAGTCTCACGAAAACAACTACACAATTATCTGGCGGTCGTAACCCACTCCTTTTAGCTGAACAGATTAAGAAGCGATGAAGCTACCCGCGTCACCAAATTCAGACAAACTTCGACAAGCAAGAAAGCACAAACTGTGAGGGGGGCGTATTTCAACAGGTGAACTTTACGAGTGCGCCTTTCTGCCCATTTCAAGACGTGCATTGCATTGCGACTGATAGTGGCGTCAACGCCCCCTGTAGCGATGGGCGCTGAAAAGAAATGCATTTATTAGTAATAATAAAATTAAACTTGTATTTTCTTATCTCGTCACGAATATATAATAATGACTAGGAATTTTATTTTCGTTGAATGAATCTAACTGTGTCTCGTTTGAATTAAAAAACGCGTTTTTCTTTCCCAATGTTTGTTCCCTCCAAACATAGTCGCGCTTCAGTCGCTGCTCCCATAACCCCCCATGCTGATGTCGGTGACAATCTGTACTGAACCGCTTTTCGCTCGAAGCTTCGCGACCTATTTGAATCGACCTTGTCGGTAGGCGTCGACGGGCGTACCTCTGCCAATCCAGCGGGAAAAACCTTCAGCAGGCCAGGGGATCTGTAGAAGTACAGGCGATCAGTTTAACAGGCCAGTGTATCGCTGCCGAATAATAATAATAATAATAATAATAATAATAATAATAATAATAATAATATTTATAGCCACGAAATATACAAAATAACACAAGCAGGCCGGTATAAGCCTCAGTTGGCTTGTAGGACCGTGCCTATGAATGCAATAGACAAAGCAAAAAAAATATACATCTTATGAGAGATGATTTAAAAAATTAAAAAAATGAAAGGCAAGAAATTGAAAAGAACAAGATAACATTTGGTTATTTACATATAACAAAAGTTGAAGAGGTAAATGTTGCGATGCAGAAAGAAATGTACAAGAGGGTAATTTTACTGTAGCTGCTTTAAGAAGTGTTTGAGCGTGCTTTTTGATGACGCGTTAAAGATTTCTTCTGGTAATTTGATAAATATGTCAGGCACATAAGCACAGCGTCTGGCCGCGCCATACCTTGTGGCTGAACGCGAAACTACATAACGGACATATTAACGCGACAGCGTTAAGGAGCTCGTGTCGCAGAAAAACCCGTGTCGTCGGCGTCGGTGTCCGCGGCGTTGGCCATGAGCGATAAATCCCGCCAGGCACTTCATGAATAAAAAACAACTTGCAAAATGGGCTGGGTGGGAATCGAACCAGGGTCTCCGGAGTGTGAGACGGAGACGCTACCACTCAGCCACGAGTTCTGTTTTTTTAATTCCTTTTATTTCCTTTTTAACATAGCAGGTACCATGCACGGAAGCGTTCTTTCTTCACAGCTTTTCTAACACAAACACACATACACAGAGAATTGCACATCTATATAAGTATTCATCTTTGCCGCAGGCGCTTCTGCCATACCTGCCATCGCTTGCTAAACTCATCTTCGCCGCCCAGCAGCGAACTTGTATACGCAAAAGCATCACAAAAGTGCGTCCACGCAGGTTTTGCGTTTTCTAGTGCTAGGACGTAATCAGTTCGGGATCTCCAAATTGCATACAAACCTAGCAATAACAGGATTTCCACACTTTTGTTATTTTTATCATCTTCCAGTGTCAGATATATTACGTTATCCCAATTTGGGTATATCTGCGCGTCCAACACAATTCGTATGTTGTGCCAAAATAGTACTGCATTTGTACAAAACAAAAATACGTGCTGCAACGATTCTGGATAGGGACAGAGCGGGCAGTCCGTTGACCACGGCACGAAGAAACCCTTGTTACGTAGCCATTTTTTTACAGGTAGAACTACGACATGTAACCTACCAAAGAAATCCTTAATCGCTGTTTTTACAGGATATTTTGGTAGACGCTTGAAAACGTCAGACTCCAGCTGGCTTCCAACTCGAGACCGATGTAGGGGTGGTGGCAATCACTCAGCCACGAGTTCGATGCTTCAAAGCGGTACAAAAGCGCCTCTAGTGAATGCGGTGCTGCCTTAGAAACGAGCCGTAGAAAGTTATACTGCAGTGTATATCGGTAATTATGAACATGTAACTTACAGAAGTCGCAGTTACACGAGTAGCGAAGTGCGTTTCCACTACATTTCTTCTGCGCTTTCCGCACACGCAGAGCCATCTTGCGGCAAACACAGAAGACCCCCCCCTCTCAATGTACGGCGCTGCCCCGACAGGTGGCGCGCCACGCGCGCATTGGGGTTGTGCGGGGACAGGTGCGAGGCGCGTCGCGGCCCGGACTCCCTCTCCCCTGACGACGTTTCTCCTTGCTCCCAAACCATTCCTTCCCATATTCAAGAATCTCCTTCTCTCTCTCTCTCGCGGGTGCCGGCGTGCATCGTTTCCCCCTCCGAGACACCGAGTTCTTTGGTTCGTTCCGCTTGCTCAGGCGCACATTTCGTTGCCGCGCCAAACGCCGCGTTGCTCGACGCTCACCGCGTCCTATGCGGGGCGCCTCGTAAGTGATCGCTGCGCCGTAGCCCATTGTCTTAAACCCCTTGGCGGGTCGACGGGAACGCTGTCGCGTTCCACTCTTGAATGCGAAGCTTAAGCGTCCTCGAATTTTTTCTAAGCTCCCTTGCGGCGGCTCGTTTTTGTTTGAAAGCGGAATTCCAGAAATGTTTAACGACAACTGTTTCTATAAGTAATGAATGGAAGTTTGGTAGCCCAAGTTCATGGAAGATGTTTGCAGATACTATTGGGGATTGTACGCAACATTTTAAGAATTTTTTTATAATCCGGGCAAGCCCGCATCTCCAACGATCTGAACAAAAGCCGAAGACTGTAATGCCATACCTCAACACACTGTAACCCAGTGCCTGTGCTATAATCTTTTTTACAGACAAGTGTACAATACTTTTGATATTAAATAACAGCCAGGCTACTGACCTCAGTTTATAAGAAATAAGTAATAAGTGATGTTGCCACACTAAATTACTATCGAAATAGATTCCGAGATATTTCACACAATCCACGTATGGAATAGGTGCACATTTACAATCAACACAGTCTGACGCATGCAAGTAGAGAGGCATGTTAATAACAGTAGTTTTAAGTGGGGAGCGAAAACAAACAAGTTTTTTTTGGGCATTTACAACAATTCCATTATTAGAGAACCAAAGCATTCCCTTGTACACGTCATTTTGCAACATTTCAGTGGATGTTTTATAAGAAAGGTGTTTCGCTAATAATACAGTGTCGTCAGCATACTGGAATACTGAACATTTCGAAATCACCAAAGCGAAGTCGTTAACAAAGATATTAAACAAAAACGGCTACAACTCCAGCTTTTACCGACAGCTTAGAATTAAATATGCCCTATCATCGGTAGAGACCGCCTGTAATCTGTTGCTCAAGTAATTTTCGAGAACTTTGTAGAAAGGCCCCCGAAATCCCAAAAAATGCAGTTTACTTAACAAGATTTGATGATTCAGGGTGTCAAATGCTTTCGCTACATCTAAAAATAGCGCGCATGTGAAAAGATTCTGATCAAATGCCGAGAACAGTTCATCTGAAAATTCCTCAAGCAGTGCCACAGTACCACGCCTTCAAACAAAGCCAAACTCTCGATTGGTCAGGATAGAAAATTTGTTAAGAAAAGAAGACATAGTGTGGAAAAGAAATTTTTCTAAGACCTGAGCAATAATCGGCAATATAGAAATTGGCCGATAGTTTTCAATACTATCTTTCTTCCCTGACTTGTGTAGTGGTACAATAACTGCAGTTTTCAAGCATTCTGGAATTTCGTCGCCTTCCAAAAAACCATTCAGTATACTTATTTTTTATTTATTTTCACATACTGTCAATCCCTTATGGGATTATAACAGGAAGGGCAAGTACATATGGTAGTATTTGCGAACAAATAATATAAATAGATTATATAATCATAAGTGTGTTATTGCAAAGGTTTTGGCTTCACTAAACAAAAGAATTAAGTAGTTCATCACAAATGCAATATTTGGGTAGAATATACTATAACAAGGAAGAATCTGAGGAAAAAAGAAACGAAACAAGAAAAAAGAAAAAAAAACACCCGAAAGCACATGTGATATACAATACCTAATGAACATGACAAACAGGATGCAGTCGCCCGTATGATGCATCATGCAAAAGGAACACTCATAGATTAAAGTGTTAGGCTATGAAGATCGGTAACAAACCTGACTATGTAAGTCAGAGCTGTACGGCAAGGAGGTGTTCTTCCACTGAATTAGCAAATTTATCTAATGAGGAGCTGTTACTAATGGATTCCCTCAGTTTATTCCACTGTCTTATCGCTAAAGGAAAGAATGAATTCTTAAAGCAATCAGTATGAAAAGAATGCTCATTGAGTGTTTGTGTGTTTTTATGCCGCGTTGGCCGTGTTTCATTTCTGGAGATGCATCTAGAGGTATCAACATTGAGCTTGTTGTGTAAGAGCTGGTACATAAGTTTAGAACGGGCTAGTACAGCTCGGTTTTGTACTGTTAGGATTCCGGCTTTGTTAAGTAGTTCGGTGGGCGAGTCTGTTAATTTATGCTTATTGTATATATACAGTAGAGCTTTCCTTTGTACACCTTCTAGTTCTTTAATTAGTTGTTTAGTGTGTGGAAACAAGATAACATTTGCGTACTCAAGAACTGACCTGCCGAAAGTTTTGTAAGCCAGAAGTTTTCTATCGGGTGGTGCTAGTCGGAGGTGTCTTCTAAGAAAGAAAAGGCGTTTCATTGCAGTTGCTGTCACATTATTTATATGGGAGTTCCATCTGAAGTCATGTGTTAACGTTAATCCGAGGTACTTGTGTTTATGAGCTCGTATTAGTGGCACGTCGTTAACGGTATGCATAAAGCTCGAGTTATTTTTTTTTTCTGGTGATTGAAAGAACAGCAGATTTCTTAGTATTGATGGTCATCTGGCTGTGGGCACACCAGTTAGACAAAGCTTTCAAGACGTTGTTTAATGTTATATGGTCATCATACGAGTTAATATTTGCAGGATAATATCTGACAGCGCATTGAAATTCCTTCTCATGGTGTGTAAAGAAATTCCATCATATCCAGTGGGCTTGTTAGGACGTAAACTGAAAATAATTTCTTCCATATCACCCTTCAAAATTTTCGGAAAAAAAGCCGACGCAGATACGGAATGTCCTAATGGCGTAGTGCTTGTATATGGAGAGACGGCCCTTTTAGGACGCTTTAACAAAGTGCCTGTTGAAAGCATCAGCCACTTCCGTGGGAGGTTGTTGAAAAACACCGAAAATAGAACGGTTATTGGAACTCACTCCTCTGAGATGATTTACCAAAGACCAAGTTTTGCTTGCATTATCTGAAGATTGTTGAAATTTATAAAGAAAATAACGGCGTTAGGCGCCACGCAGAAAAGTAACAACTCTATTTCTTGCCGATTTGTATTCTAATCGCAGTCTTTGATTTCTTGGATTTCTTTTGCAGCGCTTCCACAAGTTGTCTCGATACGAAATGGAAGCAAGAATTTCCGTGTTCATCCAGCAGTGACTTTTTCTTATCGGCTTAGCTATCAGCCGTGTGCAACGCAATTCAAAATTTTTCATTTGCATACAGAACCTTTCATAATCTTTGGCCGAAGAATCTTCTTTGGTTAAGGATGACCAGTCAAACGAAACGATAAGGTTATCTAGCTTGGATTGATTAGCAATAGGGACAAGGCACTTACGCTGCCCAGATCCAGTTTCAACCGATGACGTTCTAGACGCGTCTGGTAAAACTAGACGACATGCTACGAAATAGTGGTCCGCCATGCGTTGTAGAATAGTACATGGCCTAAATGAACAGCAGGGACCTCTGACCGCTATGTGATCTAAACAAGATTGCACTAGGCTATTATTAACTAATTCCGCTCTAGTAGGAGCTGCAATTGTACATTCGTGACCATAAGCGCACAACGTAGATAAATAATCACAAATAGTCACTTTTTCAGGGCACAAAATATTGATATTCAAGTCTCCGGTCAAGCAAAATTGGTTTACTGAGCTCCACTGCAGCAGAGCTTCATCAAGCTCAACAAGAAACCGTGAAAGGCTGCATGAGGGTGGTCGATAAATCGATAAGATATGGACAGAAAATGACCTTTTACAAACATTGACCATCATAGATTCGGCATGTACAAAAGATGCATCAACAGAAGAAACTTCACAGTTGTTTACATAGAGGGCAATGCCCCCGCCACGACGCCCGCTTCGTGTGAGAAAATGTGCGGAAAAGCCCTCCAATGTAAACGTATCAAGGCAAGCCTGGGAAACCTTGATTTCTGTAATCACAAATACGTCTACGAAGTTAGCTGCCGATTCAGCCTGAAATTTAAATTCTTCCCAGTATTTATGCAGACTTCGAATATTAAGGCTCACAATGGTAAAATCCTCATCAGAACTGCACGTAAATTATGTTTTAAGTGAACTGAAGTCTGGAAGTTCACTGAAAATTCACATAATAATAATAATAATAATAATAATAATAATAATAATAATAATAATAATAATAATAATAATAATAATAATAATAATAATAATAATAATAATAAATTATTATTATTATTATTATTATTATTATTATTACTATTATTATTATTATTATTATTATTATTATTATTATTATTATTATTATTATTATTATTATTATTAGCCTGGTTACGCCGAATGGGGGGCAAAGGTCTCTCCCATACTTCTCGAACTACCCCGGCCATGTACTAATTGTGGCCATGTTGTCCCTGCAAACTTCCTAATCTCATCTGGCCACCTAACTTTCTGCCGCCCCCTGCTACGCTTCCCTTCCCTTGGAATCCAGTCCGTAACCCTTAATGACCATCGGTTATGTTCCCTCCTCATTACATGTCGTGCCCATGGCCACTTCATTTTTATGTGCTTTGTTACCATGTCGCAAGAGCAAAATAAAAATCTCAGTGTCCTTCCACTCTGTGAAGAAGGATGACCAGCGAAGCTGTGTATGTTGGCCCCTTAATGGTTAACTGCACCTCCGCCGCGGGTCTGCCCGGCATTGCACTATTTTTGTGATCTGGTCACGTATGGAGAGTTGTTTGCTTAAAATGACAACACAAAAATTTCCTTGTACGGTAGAGATATACTGCTTGGCTGTAAAACTTTTGAACTGACTGTTGCGTGCAACTAATCTATGTTACGCGAACCAGGATACAGCAAAATAGGTATAAAAAACGATACTGCTTTTTCCTAAGTGTGAACACTATTAAAGGTGCTTTAGTATCAAGCCGGTATCACGGCCAGACGTTCCATGCGTGTCAGAGAGCGAGAGACGTATCTTGCGCAAAAATATAAGCAAAAGATTACTCTGCGTACTATAACCGCCTTATCATCGGTAGCGGCCAGTGGAGCGCAATCAGCTACCCTTTCGTAGCTACGCTAGCGAGGCGGGAGTGCAAAGAGTTAGCGTAAGAACGCCCTCCTTTACTCTCGGTTTTTCGACAGCGCCATCCGCGTATCGAGCTAACTCGGTTTCGAAGCTGTTTGCCGCGAGTTCGCGTGTTCCCGCTCATATTGCTCACGATAATACATTGCTCTGGCAGTGTTAGCAGAGTTACTACCCGCTCATTGCTCAGTAAGGCGAATGTATGTCCTGCTGGAGGTATTTGATGCAGTATGTGACCTTAATTCACATTGATCTCGCCCATTCGCATGTTTGTTCCAAACGTAACGATACCACGAAAGCCACACCACAACAGAGCCAAGGCAAGCTGACATGAATATTCGAGGCTCTTCAATACAGAAATAAAATTTGGCCCAATGAACAAAAGATTTAAAGATCAATTCAAGACCATCAGTTTGACGCACACCTCCATCTCCACTGGATCTATGATGGCAATTGCAGCTCCAAATTTCTCATACCTATGCAACTGGCGGCGGCCTGTTTTGAAACAATGAGCGGCATGTCATACCCATTGACGTCGCGTAGCTGCATACCTCAGGAATAAAATGCACTACTGCCACGTGCCCCAAAAAGGCAAAAAGTGTGCATGCGAAGGCATCTTTTGCGAACAAAGTTACGTCACGTTTACGTACCCACTTCCTACACTACTCGCGTGTGATACTGACTGCGACACCACCATTCGCCTCTAACCCTCTCCAGCACGTTGCTTTTCTAGCTCAATTGATAAGTACATTTTCCATAACTCCCATTCGTGGAGTGTTCCACAAGCGCTGCTTTCCCTGGCTCTACTAGAAGCAATTAATAAAGCGACGTTAGCAACCAATCACTGGTAACATTAACGACGTGCCTCTATGACATTGAAGACGAAAGGTCACAACTAATGTGAGATTGTAAAGCAGATGTACGTGATTTTTGTGCACATTATTCAGGGTGTCGTAGTATGCGTCCCGTAGTTGTTGTACCAACACGCGACCTTGACGCCTTAGCAATTGCAACAAAATTTTAAACCGAGTAAGGTGTTAAGCGCCAAATACTCTACGTATAGAGCAGCCAATTACATAGATCTACTTCCGCAATACGAGTGAATGCGTCTTACAAATATCGCGAAAAGAAATATTCTTTGAAACCAAAGCTGAAGTAACGTCACCAGCGCCGCTCACCCGAAGGGACGTATAATTCTCGAGGTTCAAAACCAGCACTTCTCCGCCAGGCCTGAAATTGCGTGGCACCATCGGTGGGGTGAGAAATCTTGGAGGCGACGTGCTGCGATATACCCCCTAATCCGGCTAACCACAAAGCGCATGCGTCGTCTGCTTAGCTGCTACGTAAATGCTGCAAATCAGAACATTGGACGATCACCACCGTTTCATAGTTGCCAAAATTACTTCAGTAGCAGATACCACAAAATAATATTTATTTTTTCGTAGTGCACAGACCCTATCAATCCACTTCACTAGGTTGTTGTGTGTATCCTCACCACCACCGTGCTTTATTTTGTATAATGTTGTGATGTACATAAATTTGTATTTCTATTTATATATTAAAAGCTTACCCAAAGTCGTATTTTTGTTGTAGTTAGGTTGCCTTTTTCTCGACTACAAAATGAGAGACCAAGCCTCTTGCGGCAGCTATCGGCCAAGCTGCCATTACACACCAAGCAGGCAGCGTGAAATTGTTTCAATAGGAGGGCATACTCGTCGCATAAGAAACATACCTACATAGCTTATCCTGGATCACAAACTGAAGATCCACCAACAAAATACTAGTTTTCGCTGTTAAAGTATGCTTAAAAGCCTATCGCCTTCTTTTTCACGAAGCTTGAGCGCCTGAGCGCCGCTTCAGCACGTTCGGCCGAGAGCTGCTCGCCATCTAATTGGCTGAGAAGCACTTTCAAAATTTTCTCAAAGGACGCTCCTTCTGTGTCCTTACAGACAATGAACCACTGACTTCCGCCCTAGCATGCTGCCGCACCTCCTACATACCCCGCGAAATCTATCTATCTCAGCTACTCGGCGTCAATGACATCGAAGCTACCTCATACCACTCGGTATCTAATGGCATCATCGAACGCTTTCACGGCCACCTGAAGGCTTCACTCATGCCTTCCACTTTTCCTTCACCACGGATCGAACACCTTCATTTCGGTTGCTTGGCATCCCCACCGCTTTTCGCAGTGACTCTTCCGTCAGTGCCGCCGAGCCCACGTTTGGAACCACTCTACGAGTCCCCGGCGATTTCTTCGACGTCTCACCCACCGTACCTGCTGACGTTTCCGACTAGACCTACCGTCTGCACAGCGCTATGCCTACTGTCGTTCTCCCTTCCAACAAATGCGTTCTTCCCGGCAGGTAGAGGTCAACCCTGTCCTTGAGATCTGCACGCACGTCTTTGTGCCCCATGATGCTGTGCGTCTTTCCTTGCGATGCCCGTATCATGGTGTGTTCAATGTACCCAAGCATGCACTAAAAACTACATTGCTCATTAACATCCAGGAAGATACGGTCTCCATCGACGGACTGAAGCCTGCCTGACTCTGACACTTTAGCCACTTCTGCTGCCACATTCCCTCCTGTCCAAGCCTGTCCTACTCCCCGCGAGCGCTTCGCACCGCAGCCATCCGCGATTCTGCCCTCATCCAGCTCACGGCTTCCTTCCTGGAAGGGGGCCCTGTAGCTCAATACAACGTGCCTCAATTGTCCTGTCACAAAAGACGACGAGCACACGTCCATCACGCTCACGGTGCGCGAGCAGTGGAATTGGTGGAATCGGGCTTCCGTCTGATTGAGCGGGCTCTTCTAAATGTATAATTTGTGTACATCAGGCACCAGCTTCTGTTTGATTTTTCTTCGCCCGCAGGCTCGATGTTCGGACTGTCTCGTGTTGCCGTCTTTATGTCGTCATCTCGTGTAGCACTCTATAAACGTAGTTCTGCCTCCTTCTCACGCGTACAGTCCAATCGACAAGCCATTGAGGAGCGTATTATTATTATTATTATTATTATTATTATTATTATTATTATTATTATTATTATTATTATTATTATTATTATTATTATTATTGATGATGAAATAATGACAGCAGATGTTCGAGAACTGCGCGCGATGAATTGCCCTACCCATCATCATTTCTGCGTCTAATAAACCTCCTTTTTCTTTGGTAACTGGTGCTGAGCTCTCATCGAACATCGACCAGCGGACGCTCCTGCAGCCAGCCGTCTTTCACACTGGCGCTCTTTGCCACTGTCATCTTCAGTGGGACGGTTAAAAACGTTTAGTCGATTACATCAACTCTAACGTAATCGCTTGGCGGTGCCATCAACCTATGATCGTGGTCTACTGCTTGCGAGAACGCGTTCCCCACCATGTGCACTCTTCTGACGACGCTGCTTATTCTGCGCCATTTGAACCACCAAGCTCCTACATATGTGTACAACCCGACGCAAGCGCTGTAGAATACACTTCTCTTCTGCAGCGTCGACCTGTCCACGATGACGTGTGTGTCACTTATTTATTTATTTATTTATTTATTTATTTTCAATACTGCTGCTCTCCTTCGAGAGCGTGGCAGTTGGGCAGTACAATAATTCAGCTGTACAATGCAAGGAAATCAAAGTATAGATTATACAAAAAGTAAGAAAACGACATAAGCAGTGCAAGTTATACATAGTACTATACAAGTAAACCATGATAAGATTAAACGTAACAGTAAATAATAAAAAAAAAGATGTAAAAGAGCAAGATGCTTTATAACAAAAGCACAGATATTACTAAGGGCAAGTAATAAAACAGAAATAACTAATAAACTACGTGTGTTAGGGAATCATTATGGCAAACGAATAAGCTGTCGAAAATTAGAGTGTTTATTAAAATTTCCTAACGAATAAAGCAATCTGTGCCGGTGTCCCTGCATGCATAATAGGTACTGTTATTCACACACAGTTTTTTCTATTTGTGAGATAAATTAGGATAATGATTCAATGTTGGTGATAGCAGGATGAAGTTGGTTCCATTCCGCTATCGCGAGCGGGAAAAAAGAATACTTAAATGTGTCATTTTTGCATGTGTATTCTGTCAATGTGTGCGCATGCTTGTTACGTGTAGGTCGAGTTTCGGAGAATGAAATGTATCGGGAGGCATCTATTCTGTAGTTATTTTTTAGTAGTTGAAACAAGAATTTTAAGCGAGCGTGTTTCGCTCTTGTGGATAGCGTTCGCAAACCGGACTGGGTTAAAAGATGTGTTGGCGAGTCTGTACGTCTATATTTGTTATGGATGAACCTCACAGCTTTCCTTTGTATTAATTCTAGCTTACTTATGTTAGTCTGTGTATGCGGAAACCAGACTGTGTTAGCGTATTCGAGAACAGGCCTTACAAATGATGTGTAGGCTAGCAGCTTCGTTGACTTGGTTGCGAGCGCCAGGCTTCTTTCTAAGAAAAATAATTTGCGCAGCGCCTTTGAGATTATATTACTGATATGTTTGTCCCATTTGAGCTCCGAGGTTAATGTAACGCCTAGATATTTGTGTTCTACAACTTTGTTAAGTGGAGTGCCATTAATTGTGTAAACAAAAATTGATGATACCGTTTTCCTGGTTACAGACATGATCGCGGAATTTTGTATGTTTATTTGCATCTGCCGTTTGGAGCACCAATCAGCTATGTCAGCTAGAGAATCATTTAATTTAATATGATCATTATAATTGTTAATTTCTCTGTATATGACGCAGTCGTCTGCGAATAGTTTTATATTGCAATTGATGTTAGCTGTGATATCGTTAATATAGAGTAAGAAAAGCAATGGTCCAAGCACTGACCCTTGGGGGACTCCGGATGTTACTGCGACTGTGTTAGAAAGCGTTTTTTCGTAAACCACAAATTGCGAGCGGTTACTTAAGAAACCTTTTATCCAAGCAGAAAGTTCTCCTATACCAAAAACCTTTTCAACTTTAGCTATTAATTTGCTGTGACATACACAGTCGAAAGCCTTGGACAAATCGAGTAGAATCAAGTCAGTTTGACCGTGGTTATTAACTGTAACAGCAAGATCGTGGACTAGTTCCGTTAGTTGGGTTACTGTCGATAGACCACTGCGAAAACCGTGTTGGTTGGGTGAGAAAAAATTAATGCGCTCTAGGAATACCGTCATGTGCTTAAAGATTATGTGTTCTAGAAGTTTACATGACGTGCTCGTTAGTGAAATGGGTCTGAAATTTGAAGGTAATGCAGTGTCACCTCCCTTGTGGATCGGGATTACCTTTGCAATTTTCCAATCATGAGGTAGTTGCGAAGTCTTAAGTGATTTCCGAAAGACTAGGCCAAGATATTTACTGCACCACTCTGCATATCTTTTGAGGAAAGTATTAGGTACGTCGTCAGGGCCACTACTTTTCTTGGGGTCAAGTTTAAGCAGTAGATTGAAAATACCGGCATCCGTAATGTCTAGTTTAGCGATTTTCGCGTGATGTTGCGTTGCAAATGGGGGAATAATGTTATCATCTGTAGTGAACACTGACCGAAAAAAATCGTTATATGCGTTAGCCTTAGCAGTTTTTTCTTCGGGAAGAGAATGTGATGTAGCATTTTTATTAGTACGAAAGCAATTCCAGAACCTCTGAGGGTTATTAACAAGAAAATTAGGTAGTGTTACATCAAAGTAGTGCTGTTTAGCACGTTTAGCTTTAAGCTTGAATTCCGCGATGGCATCCGGTAATTTCTGAATTCTGGATTCTCCACAACCTTTTGTTTTTATTGCCCTACGTAACCTTTTCAAACGTCGCTTTGCTTTGATAACTTCTCGCGTGATCCATGGATTATTTTTTGGAGGGCGCTTTGTTTTTGTAGGAACGTAGTGAGTGATGCAGTAAAGCACAACCGATTTGAAGTGAAACCAAAGTTAATTTACATCTACTGAAGCATCGGAGCCAATTTCTGAAAAATGCTGGAATTCATGAGCGAGGTGCATTAGTATGCTGTTATCGTCAGCGTTTTCGAAGTCTGTTACTATAGATACAGAAGAATGAGTGGTTATGCTGCCACCAAGAGGCACGATGCACACTGGTACGTCGTGGTCTGATATACCATGAATTACATCAGTTTCTATGCGATTTATGTCGAAGTGGTTACTGAAAAAGATTAGATCTAGTATGTTCCGAGTATTTCCCTGTGAGCGGGTGGGGCATGAAACGATCTGATGAAGATTGAAGGTTAGCATGAGGTCAAACAATGCATCCGAAGCTGATGATGAGTAGCACATACTATTCCAGTTAATGTCTGGCAGATTAAAGTCGCCCAAGAGGACAACGCGGGAACCAAACACGTGGCGTTCTATGTAATCATGAATGACACTGATAGAAGCATCATCAGAGTTTGGGCTCCGATAAACACAACCTATGAATATGTTTGTGCCGTCACAAATAAGTTTACAAAAAATGGCTTCTGCGCCTTGTACCTCTGGAAGGGCTGTAAAGGAAAGACCCTTTTTTATCAATAACGCCACTCCACCACCACGTGTGGGGCGGTCCTTCCGGACCACAGAATAGTTGGGCGGTGCGAACTCGTGATCAAAAATATCAGGTGTGAGCCATGTTTCTGTTATGGCTGCTAGGTCAGGTTCAGGATCAATTATCAGACTTTCAAGTGATTCCGTCTTGTTGATGACGCTTATTGCGTTCACCGTGAGGAGTGTTAGTTCGCTAATTTTGCAGTGCGACGAGTAGTAGCTCCCTTTTTTGCTTGGTCGCTGGACGCACTCGCAGCCTTTCCTATACCTGCAGTAGCTACTTCTATGCGTTTTTCATTAAGTGGTACCTTGTCCTCTTTCTCATCGCTCCAAACATATGCTCGATTATTTATATATAGCTTATCAAAGACAACGGAAACTTTCTCATTTCTTTGCCGGTTTGTTTTCGCACTGTTCCAAAGTTTCCTTCGAGTATCGCGTACGAGTTTCGAAAAGTCTTCTCCAATAGATAGGCCTGTATCTTTAAGTTTGTATCCCCGTTTTAGTATTGAAGATTTGTCTCTTGAGTCAAGTAGCTTAAGAATTACAGGCCTAACCTTGTTCGGCGCTCCTCTACCAATTCGGTGTATACGTTCGATTGCTACTGGTTTTAATTCTAGAGTATCTACAATTATGTTTTTGTTCACCGCACTTTCAAGTATCAAGGGTGTCTCTCCCTCTACCTCCGGTAAGCCATATATTAACAGGTTATTTCGCCTGCTACGATTCTCTAGATCGTCGATTTTTTCTTGCATGTCTTTGATCAGAATATTCATGTTTGCTATTTGTTCTTGACAAGAGTCGACCTTTTCTTCTAGTTTTGTTAGTAGGTCTAATTTCTTGTCCATTTTAGCCAGGCGACTTTCCTTAATCTCTTTTATATCCGCAGCTATTTCCTTTAATTGTTGGCTGATTTCAGGGCCTGGATTCGTCTCAATGTCTCCGCCAAGCAATAAGAGTTCATGTACATGCATCGCATGCTCAATCACAACAGCACAAAGCCGTGGGCACGGCAGCACAAGCAAAAAGGGGTCATTTGAGCGGATACACTTTCCATATCGCCTCCTCACCTGTAGGATGGAGATAAGCGGATTGTTAGCTGACCGCATTCCGTGAGTGCCACCGTGCCCAATGGCTCGGCCTTGCTTGAGGTGGTCTTTTATAGCTGGGTTGAGTGGTGGCGCTGGGCACAGGTCATGCGCACAGCCCATGCTCCCAGCGTCCGCGCAGGTGGATGACGAGTGATGCAGCACGGGGTCCCATGACTTGAGCGGCACGGAATCTCGTTGTAGGTTGATAGCGGTGGCATTCACGACGCATGTTGTTCCGGCTTGTCCTGTTGGCTCGAAACTCGGACCGGCATAGAGCAGCAGTCCGGGCACAAGCTGTAGGATGAAGATAAGCGGATTGTTAGCTGACCGCATTCCGTGAGTGCCACCGTGCCCAATCCGCAGAGCCAAACGCCGATGAAGGCAGGAGGCAATTACAGAGTCACGGGAGATGTGTGTAACGGCCATGGTGCGCCCCTGAAAATTTTCGGCTTGATTCGCAGCCACACTTTTGTCGTAGTTACCGATCAGCACGCCCCATGCTCTTTTTAAATTTAGAAGACTCGTCTGGTGCCCTTTCCCGGTTTAATCTGCCTATCTAGACATACATAATTTCCGTCGTGTGCTGTTCCGGTTGGAATAATTCAGGCACGGACGCTCGTTCCTGCTCACCGCTCTCACTGGAGATCACATGCCATTTCGCCTGTGAGAGCTCGAAATCATCCCTCGACCTTGAAAATGTTGGTATTGTTACCAAAAGCGCAACAGCATCCGTTTTCGACCCTTTCGTAGATTCACACGCAATATTAGCACCTGGAATGTTTTGGCATCGAGTTTCGTATTTTGCGATCCGCGATAAGCTCGTGGCCCTACGCAGCCACGACGAAACCATGTTTTTGTCACCTTCTTCCTGTCTCCTCGTCCTCGCGCTCTGGTTTGGTTCTTCAAATAATGAAATACCTACTAACCCTACTATCCAAGTGGTTACGACTGTGCCCCTGAGAAAACAAATAATTTCTCGTCAATGTTAATATCTTAAAAGCAGAGATCTGTTCTTTCCACGCTGTCTTCCCGTTAGCCTATGCTGATAATTTCAAGACGCACGAACGAGCTCGGCACCGTTACTACATGCGCGGCATGTATACGCCTTTCGCAAATTTCTCCTTTTTTTCTTGAATACCAGCGCAGCAAAGACTGACCAAACCCCAGACCCGGTGAACTCCCACCGCCTGGATGGCCATGCCGACCTTTGGTGGTGTCTGATTCAACAATAAACGCCACTCCCCATGACTTGAGCCAGCGAAAGATTAAACGTAACTGCCGTCTATCGCTTACAAAACTATGGAGATACTACTGCTGTCCCATTCGTTACAAAGCAAAATGGTGTCATTATCATTTTGAACCGTTTTTGGCTCCACCATGGATGCCCTCGCGAAGTCACCAAAGAGACAGATCGCTAGTTCTGTGACTGAGTTAGTATTCTGAGGGTACCTCACGGAATTTCTGAGGGTTATGTATCTGTGTTTATATGCATGTTTCTTTGTACCTAACGATATTCCCACCTACCTGCATTACTGAATAATTCATGGTAGAATGAGTAGCGCATGGAGATGCTGTGCTGGTTCAACAGAATTTCAAAGCAACCGGGAGACTAACTTGGATAGTTCAGTATGTGGCATTGCAAACATACGTGATACTCTTAAACGAACTTTTTTTCATCATGAAATGGACCACTGTGGATCGGAAGCTAGGTATGTACCACTGTCCAATGCACCTCTTTGGCGTCTACTTGTATCACGGGGCTTGTGCCACTCGCTCTGTGCTGGTTCTCAGTGAATATCCTTGATGCCGACTTGGGGCATATGGTATGTGCCAGTACAAGGGAGTCGCTCTACCATAGTGAAAGAAGATCGCTTAAAATTCTCTGATGCCGAGCGGAAGCTTACGCACGTCACACGGTTTCCCAAAGAGAGCAACCCGGCGCTTTAACAGGCTGCGCCGCAACTGCTCTGGGTATGTGCTGCTTTTCAGTGAACAACTTTCACGACACCGCTTAGGGAAGGGCGAAAGAACACTCCCACTACAGTACATGCCTCATAGATAACTCGTTTTGGCGGTGGCAGTATGTTCTGTTGCTATATTGATTGAATGCTAAACGCAATACCGCAGGCATTCATCGTGAGATGGGCTCTGCTGGGTTTTTAATGCGTTAGCATTCTTAGGGTACTTAACGTACTTGCTGGGGGCTAACTATGTATGTTTGTATGCTTGTATCTAAGTATGTTTGTACCTGGAAACTAAACCTGGGAACGTGTACTACGCGAACCCTCTTGAGTGAGACTAGTGTAGCAGGGCTCTTTTACGAATTATGAGGCTTCGCCTGGGCGATTGTTCGCCGCAGTGAGGTTAGAAGGACTTTTGAGACTTCTACAATGCTGACTAACTGCCATATCCTCTGCTCACAGAGGTCTTGCAGATAAAAGAGAATACAGGGTAGGATGTCTAATCCATAAGGACATACCGGCCAAGATTGATGGCTTCTACAGAAATAATGAGAGGGTAGCAGTCATCTCAATGAAGCTGAATAGGAGGCAGAGAATAACAGTGGTAGTACAAGCCTACATTCCAACCTGCAGTCATGATTGTGAAGAAATAGAAAAACATGAGGAAGGTTTTTGATTAGAAATAATAAAATTACAAACTCATTATAATGTTGTCATGGGCGACTTCAACGCAAATGTTGGGAAAAATCAGGGTGGGGAACAAGCA
This sequence comes from Dermacentor variabilis, assembly GCF_050947875.1. Lineage (NCBI taxonomy): Eukaryota > Metazoa > Arthropoda > Arachnida > Ixodida > Ixodidae > Dermacentor > Dermacentor variabilis. The sequence goes on along the minus strand of NC_134570.1, from coordinate 136,570,641 downwards.
ACTGGCAGCTAAGGCAACGATTCTAGGAACGCCAGAGGAGAGATGCTGGTAGAATTCGTGGAAAGGAATCGACCCCGAATAATGAATACCGTCTTCAGGAACCTCAGAAAAAGGAAGTGGACCTGGATAAGGCCTAATGGTGAACGAAAAAATGAAATAGATTTCATACTCTCTGCCAATCCCAGCATAGTGCAGGACGTAGAAGTTTTAGGTAGGTTAAGGGCAGTGACCATAGGTCTGTGAGGGGAAGAATTTTTCTCAAGCCGAAAAGAGGAATATTAAAATTAGTCAAGGCCATCCTAGACTCAGCAAATGTAAAAACAGACAAATACAAATTTTCGTTATGAGGTTTTTTCCTAGAGCTTTTGTGTTTATTTAAGTGATTGTGTAGGCCGATACTTATCGTAAGCCTCGGTTTTCATTGTCTTGTGTACATAGAAAAAACATTACGTCCAATTTCAAAATGGTTAGGTCCCAGACGTCACCCCGCACTGAGGAACAATTTTGATGCTGACACTACAATGTTTCCGCGTCGGGGACGAGAAAACAAAATGATTGTGCACACCGAATCGGCAAAATGTGTTCAGTATATTTTATTGAATCACCGCTACCTCACACACGTAAGAAAGCCCTGGTCTAACATTGACTGCCCTGCCTGAGCCCTTTTATGTACGTGTTACGACCACTTTAGGTTACGCGTTCTAGTCTGATGGCTAGATACTTGTGCATAGGTGTCCGCGTGGTGCATTAAAAGCATAACTAATCCACAGGGAGACAATGCTCATATTCGCATTTCCTTTCAGACTGTCCAAATAAAAATTGCATTCAGGAGTGGTGTCCTGCCGTATTCAGCGAAAGCATGAATGCTTACATCGGGCAAGGATCAGGTGATGGAGGTGAGTATTAACGCCAACAATGAAACCAATTGACAACCGGACGGAGAGAACGTGTACTAACAAAGCGCTGTTCAGCACGATGGCTTCTTGTATGCAACGTGCGTGCATGCATAATGTTGTGTGCGAGTATTGCCATCAATGATGGAAGGCTGAAGGCCACATAGTTTAGAACTACAGTATATATCAGCAACGGTTAAATACCCAGCACCTTTGTCCTCTTCTGCAGTCATGAACTACTATTGCAGATCGATAACGTATGGTCAGCGAAAGTTTATATGAGTTTAGGAGCATTGTCGAAGACCTCAGACGTTAGCAAAATGGTTGTCAGGAAACTTATAGCTTAAATCATTTAGTGTAGGTACTCTGATTTTGATTCAGAGATGTGAAAGCCGATACATTATTCTACTCGTTAACGCGCGTTGCCATGGTGCCCTGTATATTTTCTACCTGCTACCTTGTCAAGTGCTTTGCTTATGTTTTGCGAACGAGTAGTCTCTGGGGTGTATTTGCGGCGGATGAAATACATATTTACCCTTTAAACTCTCAATTATTATGCGCGGTCTATGTGGACAGAATTTCACATAACCGTACAGCGAGCTACAGTGGTCAGTGCTATTACTCGTTAGTGGTACAAGCTTGACACGGTTTTCAATTTTATAAAGGTAATTGGTTACGTGTGTTAGCAAGTGAGAGGTTCGCTGGAGCAAGCGTATTCTTCAGGCAACCTTACAACATGAAACCCGAATTTTCGTATATGTAAGACTTTGAGCAAATAGTCTGGCAACTCAAGACAGAAATTATATTTTTAGTGCTGTGTTATACTTTAAATCTGTTCGCATATTTTGGGATTGAATCGACGCACTTGGCTTAGGTGAATACCATAGCTTTATTTGGGGCAAGTGCCATTGGGTCTCAATTTGCGCGAAAAAAAAAATGGTACGACTATAACGGAGATGGTGATGCGACATCCCCGAGGAGTTTTCCTTAGATAGCACAATGGATTGCAGTGTGCTTTGATTGAAATTTTTCGTTGAGCTTGACATTCCATGCGCTGGGAGACGTAGGCGTGGTCGGCGCCGACAAGGATCAGCACATATCGGTGCCATGGGCTGGAGGGCGGAAGCTCTTAGCGCATGACGGCGTATCCCCGAACTGGTTAGATTAGATAGCTTTGCGATAGCGTACGTGCGCAACCATCAAATGCTTACATAGGTGCCTAAAGCGTTCTTTACAATGCCCATGACCTGCAGGTTATTTGCCGAATTTCACGTACGTAAGGTTTCCGCAACGATAAGAATGAGTGTTTTTCAAACGTTGTATTCCCCTGACTCCAGCTTCAGCGTGCATCGTCTTTAGGACTCCGCTCTCACTGTTGTGGGTGTTCAACACAAGGTGAATATGCTCTGGCTTGCCATCAGCCGACCTGAATAGCAAGTCATGAGGAGCTAGCCCACTCGCTTTTTCAGTTAATTTAGCTATTCCTAATGTCTGTTGCCTCACCAAATGAATCGGCACAGAAACAACTCGCCAACGCTGATGTATCGGCTTCTCTTCCAGATGTCTGTCATGCGGCAGCTTAAAGTGCTATACATTATTGCTTTTTCGAGATCTGGGTTCCCGTCCATCAAATTGAAGATTGGCCTGCGAAGCATATGGTAACACAACGCGAACTTCTTGCGTTGAACCTATCCAAAGGCCTGCACGCTTGAGTGAATCTGACTATTCAGGAGGTCGCGAGCGCCAGTTCTCTTTTGCTTCGAACGCACGAGGTGACCTAAGGGCTGGCGCTGCTAAGAATCACCGGTGAGGAAAAAAACCGAAGTTAGGCTTGCCCCATGTGGCGTATGCTTTGAAGGAAGCGTTGCGAGCACTATTCATTGGTTAGATCAGTAATGCGTACAATGCGCTTACGGAGAACCTCGCAAGTGGTTCTACCTTTGTGCGGTCATTGTGCTAAAAATTTGTCAGCGCGATTGAACCGTTCACTTCAGTAGCTTTCCTTGCAACGCCACTCTTATCGTTATATACACCTTCAAATGCTTCACAGACCTACGCTATGTTCAATATCTTCGCTTGCCAGTGCAAATGTATTATAAGCATGATTATGAAGCACTTGGGCGGCCTTGCCGCTTGCCACGAAGAACCACTGTGTTAAATGTTCCTCTTTCTTGTTTGCATACACCCGGTAACCTTTTACTAACATACTGATGCGTTCAAGGCTGGTATTTTTGATTATTTCATTTATTATTGCAGTTCCACGTAACACTCTTGTACTTTGTAGAATGTTCAGCGATTAAAACCCGATATTCGGAGCGCGTGGCTGCCGGCGCTTTGTGCGCCGCTGTTAAGCGCTGGGGACACCGAGCTGGAGCGCACTGTGGTATACAATGAAAGCGAAATCCTTCGGGACATAATGTTATCTATACTGTGCCGATTTCTGTAGAGCGCTTTCTTTGACCCTCAGAGTAAATTAAGGAAATGAAGAGGACTAACGGGTTCTATGTGTGTCTTTATTACCCCCGTTTAACTATTTGCCAAGTATCAAGTATGTGTTATCATTTACGTGGCATACGTACTCATGAAGGTGCTGTCCTGCCGTTCCAACATGTTTTTTTTTCAGACGACGCCACTTCGTGCTTGAAATTATGGTGCCCAGCTGCCACGCGTTTTTCGATGAACAGCTGGATTTGTCCTTCTGACCTTGACCCGGATATGGCAACGATGCCAACTACGAAGGATGAGACAGCGCGTGAGCAATCTGTTGTCGTCTAGAAGAAATGTATTAACATAACGGTAGCATTTGTCTCTCAGAGGCCCTTATGTTCCGGAAGACTAAGAGCTGCATCGTAAAGTTAACCTGCATATTATCTGGTGTAACAAGCTGAATTTTACTTTCGCTTTCGTCAGCGCACTTACTGAATCGTTTTCGCCGCGACGCCCTGGAACACAGGCCTAACACACTGTTCAATAGCTGAAAAGGTCAAAAGCTGACAGCCTTACACCTCCGGAGACACTTATTTTAGTTGGTGATCTCCGAGTTCTTTTTACGGAATGGCTTATAAAAAATATTTTTTTGATATTCATTTCGCCGGTTACCATTTACTCGAACTAATATGCTAGTTGAAACATCTCGAGTCAGAAATTTACTTGCTCATAGTATTTCTAGATTATAGATAGCGTCAACTTTGTATTGCTCATCGCTGAGCTGACTTAATGGAAACCCCAGTAACGTTACATTAGTAGGCGTAAGAAATATTTGTATGATATAAGCAACTTCGAACAGAAGGCGTTTAATCAGGTCTGCTGCATTGCACGTTTGAATGATCAAGAATGCCGCACTAAAGAGAGGTTTTATGATGTCATGTGGACAACGAAGGGTGCTTTTCAAACCTCGCGAATGAAATAGATTGATAGAGCCCCAAAATTTGCTCTGCTTCAATGCCGGCAGATGCTACACAGGTATTTTTTTTTTGCTAAATGCTTACTCTCGAAGCTATATGCGGGCGGAACATTTTAAACTACTGTTTTGGCAGAAGTTGTCTTCACAGAATTTGACCCTTTATGATTCTCGAGTTGTCAAGTAGTCAACGTCTGGTGACGTCAAGTTGGTGGCGTGTGTTCTCCTTAGGTATATCATTTCATATCTTATCTTTCATACATGAGTCATCGAAGGTTCCAAAGTAATCGCTTGTGCGCGAGTGTCTTCCAGGAAGTAGAACCATATGGTAGTGCACAATTCGTGCCGCGCATACATGCAATCAGACTACAGAACATTCGGTGACAATAGACAGAACCATCGGCAACGTACGATAAACTTCCGATACATACAGCCCCGTCCTGCCCTGAGCTATAACATTTGCTAGACGGTGAAATGCGGTCACCCTGTAAAGATAAAGAAGTACACGTGTCGATATATTTCGGAAACCTTGATTTTACGCTTTTTTAATGCCTGTTCTCTTACAGCTTCCACAGAACAAACAACAACTCAGGATACTAAGCAAGATGGCGGGAAACAGGATAAAAAGGAGGAGGTGCGTAAACTTCGTCATTGGACATATACTATGCGTCCAAGGTAAATATTGCCAGAATATAAAAATGTGCAAGTGCCGCGTAGGTGGATAGAACCAATGTAAGGTCGTTTGCCATCACTTGGAGCATGTCGGACTATCTTTTGTGTTGAGCTTAATTACATAATTGGTTAATAATTACTCAACATCTAAAATATTATAATCACTTAGGGTTTCAATGAAAGAAATTGTACACCATCCTGCAACGTTGCACATGCAGCTTCCTGTTCCTGAATAGCTCTTACATAAGTGTTTTTCTTCGAAACTTAGGAACAAGCCTGCGAAACACGAAACAGTGGCACACGACTAGTACCGCGCCTTCCTTGTAAGTGAGTTGTAAGCGCAAGAGCTTTACTCCGGCCAAGTTCAAGGGATAGTTGATTTTATTGGTTCCAGCTCGGGCAATTTCGTCATTTGACGCCTAGAGTAATGAACTGCGTTTTGTCCTGTAGCGACCGCGACAAAACACAGTTGATTACTTTAGGTGTCCGAACTTACAGCTGAGAAACAGAAATATGGAGTACAATCATAAACAGCATGCGTTACTGATAATTTCTCGCAACAAGCAAGATTGGAAGCACCGTCCTTCCTTATTTCAATATTGCTTGCGGTAGGTACCGAACATATGGCTGCATTTTTTTATTTTCGTTTCCGGTTAGGAATATTTATTGCCCACCAATAATTATTATTGCGCTTTTGCTTTGATGTGATACTTAGAGACAATGGTATTATCGGCTGGAAATACCAAAGTAGGTGCAAGTCTGCAATCGCCGTCGTGCTCATTACGCGTAATCTTAGGTCAGGAGATTCGCGAAGTGTTTACGAGTTCTTCGGCGTTTCCTTTCTTTGCAGTTGGGCAATCCTTCTCCCGAATGCAAAGACTTTAATACAAAGGACTATCCCCACGGAAAAGGATGCAGGGTCTGTAGAGCTGCCGTTTTTTATTATTATTCGTACTACAGTTCTCATGACCTTTACGATTATCACATAAATAATTAAAAAGAGAAGATTGCATGAATTTTCCTGTCACATTTTATTGCTCGCTAAATTTAGTAAATGAGAGTCATCACAAAATCACGAAATGTGCACTTGTCCTTTTCAAGCATTCGCTTCGCTTAGCGCTTTCCTCAATTTGGCACCGTCGTCCCTGGCGTTCCGTTCGCCGCACATCCGGTTAGTGGAACCGCACGGGATGCTGTGTACGTTTTCTCCAATGAGAAAGGATAGGTCGGTCACGTGACGCAAAGCTCGGTTTCTTGCTAAACCCTCAGATGTTCTTCCCCTCCACCCAACACTGGCAGCACAAACGGCCGATTGCGCCGGTAATATGTTGGCTGCCTGGCTTTTCGCATTGCTAGCTGATGGAGGGCTGGTGTTATCTATCGCATCCGGTAAGGCAGATGATGTTTGCCACCACGGCGCCCTTATCTTTTGATGTGAGCGTGGAGAGCTGCACCAGTGCGTGCTTAAACAGCCAGTGAGCACTCGAGAATGGGAGCGTGATAGTTAAAAACAGAACGCTGTAAAACGTTGTTTACATTAAAATGTAATTCGTGTAAAGAATAGAAAAATTTCAGAACGCCAAATGATTCGGCGAGGTCGATATCGCGCTCGACAACACCTGGCCAGCACCACACTTGATACCTAAACATTCGCAGTGCACAAGCATAACCGTAGTCCGTGTGTTTTATTGACATAGCAGTTATGTGGACACTCCAAACGAATTTTTGCCGTTGTCGTCGTCGTTAGCTTCCGTATAAGTTTATGTCCATTTCTGCTACATGTCATGCCATATGAAATGCGATATCGGCGGGCTATATTGCCACACCATTATATCAATAAACGTTTCTTATACCAGCTCTTACATTATTGACAATATTATTTCTCAGAATTTTGGGAGTGGAAGCCCACAAACAAGTGTCATTAAACAAAACACCGACAACGCATGCCTCATATCCTAAAGCTTCTGAGACTTAAATATTAAAAGTGTCAGTGAATGACGGAGCCGTAACTTGAAAATGGTGGAATTTTATTGGCGCGGCTGTGCACAACCTTCCGGGATCGGTCCACTAAAGAGGTTTGGAATATGCCGGATGTGGTAATGTCGCTAAAAAATACGTTAGCTTTATGAATAAGCTCATAAGCGTGATTGTCCGATGGCAGGATTCAAACAGAGCACCCCTAGCACAGCACTTCGCTTTTACTTAGCTCATTTCACGTCCTACTGCCACTACAGCTTCGAGTCTTTTACTTGGTGTAAGATTTTAACATGTTGCTACCGCACTCAGTGCTTCGCCCTTGTGGTGAAACTATGATGTCCTTTTTTCGTTTTAGCGGAGCTATTGTTGCTTCATCTTTTTCACTGCTGCTGTGGCTGCTGCTGTCCTCCGCGCCTCGTCGGGGGTGGTTAAGAACGCGTATATTATACATGCCAGGTGCGCGGGCGAGGTGTTATGAGGCCTGTGGAACAAGAGCCCCTCGTCGCTGCCACAATGTCCTGTAGAACTCATTGGCCCTTGACTAAATACGCTCTGGACGGGCTTAATTATGAGCGAGCCTTCCGAAAAAACGTGCTACAGCAGGAGCGCTTATCCTTGTACTCAGGCGCAACAGTCCAGAAGGGACGTATACAGAAAGGTAAACAAGTAGAAAGGGGATACATTAATATTTAGTATTTATAATAACATTTATAATAATAATAATAAGGAGATATTTACAGCTTCGCTAGTGATCCTCCTTCACACAGTAGAATGGCTGTGAATTTTCTTTTGCTATAGCGCTTCACTGCTTCACTTAGTAAACTCGACTCAAACGCTGTGGCTCTTACCTTTTCCATTGGCGGCTCTAGTCTGAGTGCCGCTGAAATTGAAAAAGAACTCTCATCAGAAACATTAGATTTTCTGTTGTGACATGGTCGTTGACCATGGTCATTAGCATAGTCACCTGACCATGGTAATTAGGTGAAATACGACTGAGTATTGCAGTGGTACAGAGTGCCAGTCGGTTCACTTGTTCAGTGGTGTTTTCATTGTGCGTAACGGTCAACAATGCTGCAGATATCATCCACTCCAATTCGCCCTTTGATCAAAGCGCCTTACTTTTGCGATCATAGTCGGAATTTGGATATTTGTAGAGCTTCCAGTTTGTCATATTTCGGAAGAACTCCGTTGCCGCTGATGACAACAAAGAGGAACTCAACTTTGACGGCTCTACGATCGTTTCTGCTTGACTGCTGCCTTGTCGAATGGACCCCGTGTACTGCCGAGCGTTCATCGTGCTTCTCTTTGTCCCTTTCATGAAAAAGAGACTGGTCATTTTGACTACGCCCTGCTCTCGTTCGCAGATTTGAGTCATTCAAAATTACCCGGACACTGAAATTACTCCAAAGAGAATCGCGGAAGTGGTGCATGCTTGATATTTCTGGGCAAGAAAACTTGGTTCAGAACAGTGGTCGCACTATAGATTCGATGAAAAGGTTCGCATCTCCATGAACTAAAAGTACATCACCTACGGGCAACAATTGTTGTTCCCGTAAGGCTTCTTTTTTTTCAGCTTCGTAATCTTCACGCATAGGTGGTAAACTCCCAATGGCTTTGGAACAACGACCGGCCCTCCTGAAGAAACTGCTGGCTTTTCAATACGCCTAATGATGAGATGCAGTTCAATATAGTCAAGTTCCTGCAGTACGACGTCATATAGCAGAATAATATATTGTTCGCGGTATGCATAGCGTAAGTAGCATGACATTTGAAGTTATCAGGATTGTATACTCCATATAAAAATTACAATGTCCTTTGAACGCATTGCTCTATAAGGTAGACAATCATCTGACGCTCTGTTAATGTTCAGCTTCATTCATAACGTCGACATCGACTAAATTTTCATGTCCGCGTTGCAGTAAATTGTCCGGATACCTCGACTGGTTGTTTTTCTAGTCCCTTAGTACATCCATTTGCTGTTTATATAGCTTGGGTGATAAACAAGTGAAACTGCTTGTAACTACAGACTGTGCCTCCCTAGTTAGCCTCTTTTGTTCTACATGAGAGGAGGGGGGACAGGTGCTGCGAGTTCAAATCCAACTACTTACACTATGTGGAGAGGACGACAGCAGTGGCAACTGCCTTGCCGATTATCTCAACCTGTATGTGGGCTCAAAACTAAATAGACAAATAACCCACTTTTATTGGCTGATTTGTTTATACAAATAGCAAAACGCCCAGGAGTTAGTAAGTAGGCAACTTAACCCAGTAAAACAGTGTAGCTATCTGTGAATCGTAGTTTTTTAGTAAAAACCGTACGCTCATATAACTATAATTGTTGTTTTCAGCTCACAAATACGCCGGACCAGAGCAGCGGTAACCTTCGATGTTCTCTCGGTGTATGCAGCGGAGTCTACTGCGTATCAACGGACTACTCAACATGTGAATCTCCATGATAGCACTCTACGCACGACCTTTGACTAATTTTTTTTAAATATTCTTCATTACGATCGCGTTATTGCATAGGCAAAATTGTAATTGTCAGAATATTGTACAAGATGACTCGTGCATGACAATAAACAAACGCTCTACTCTTATTCAAAGTATCTTGCATGCTGTGCGTGGCCGTATAAAGAATTGTTGCTCAGGTGCCCCAAAAGTATTTAAATTAAAAGCAAATATAGCAAATGTAGGAGTTACTGAGCGTGCCTGTCAAACAGTATTTCCAGCTAAGAAGGTTGAGACCTCAAACATCCGGCAGATGCAGATGAGATGGATTTAGGTAGAATTGGTTGCGCATCTTCGTTGTTATGCAATATCTCGATGTTATCGTAGAGGCAAAAGGCTGTGCCCTAAAGTGTGAGAGCCACGTCGATTCTTCGGGGTGGATCCAAATGGCTCACTGTGCGACAACCAGTGAAAAGATGCGGGCTCGTCGACGAAGGCTCTCTCTCTCATGGGAGTGTCAGGAGCATCGGATAGCATCGGATAAGGGGTGCCCTTTATCCTATCTGCTGTTTATGACGTGCATGGTAAGGAAGAAAAAAGCGTTAGCTGGAAGTAATATCGGGTGTAATCGCTCACGCAAACGGCCGGATACATCAGTAGAGCTGCAGTCAGGGTTACCTTCAGGACTCGATAGCAACCAAACGTCAGTGGGACGCCAGGCATTTGGAAATCATGGGAGGACCAAAAATAAAGCTGTGCAGGGAAGTAAGGGAAGCTCAGTGTAAAATTGATTATGATAAAAGACTGAGGAATATAGAAGAAAGTAAATGGGCTGGGAAGAGTGTTCACTAAAGGAAAAACATTGATTCGCAGTGGGGGAAAAGTACTAGGCAACTTACCAGCAAATATGGGACCAGCATGGTGAGCAACATCGCAACAAAGAGGCGCGGCTGGGATTATATCCGGTGGACACGGCGGCACAGCGTATGCAGTGTCGTCTAACCGCCTTCTGTTGCTTGAACAGGTGATGCTGATCGCCGCATCATACCAGCTGCATGCGTGGAACCAGTGCGCCATCGGACCTTTGGACCGTACCGGCATTCAACTGGACCGTGCTATCAACGTTACTCTCGGACACGGAGACCAACGGCAAGAGACGGGAATAACGTCCGACACTATAAATCGGCCACTGTCAACTTACGGCTTCAGTGGGCACGGCGGCACAGCGTATGCAATCTCGTCTAACCGCCTTCTGTTGCTTGAACAGGTTTGTTATTACAATTTTTATGGCTACAAGAATGATAATCGCTTTGCTGCTGTGCTGCCGTGCGGAGAAGTGATTTTTTCCGGTTTTGCATCTTTTTCCGGTTTTGCATCTGTTGCTGTCTGGCGACGTAGAAATGAACCCTGGGCCAGAAACGAAGGTGATGTTAAAGGAATTATGCGATGGCCAAAAGGGAATACAATCAGATCTAGAGAGCATGAGCAAGCGACTGAAGGTGGTTGAAAACAGCCTTAATATATTTAAAGAACAGGCGAGTACAATTGCTCAATTGTCTAAAACAGTTAAATAGTACCCTTCGGCAGCAGCAGGAAAGAATGGACAGCTTTGAGGACAGAAGTAGGCGGGATTGATTGATTGATTGAGTAACTTTTATTTTACAGTCCTTCAGAACGCGTATTAGCACGTCGCCGGCCGCTCCCACGTCGGGACCGACAGGCCTAGCCTGCCAGCCGCATCGTGGGCCTGCTGGAGAGCCCAACGTTGCTTAGCCAGGAGTGGGTTGCGGAGGGCCGCCTCCCACCTAGCTGAGCTGAGGTCAGGGCTTGCTATAGAGATACATCCCCAGAGCATGTGCGAAAGTGTTGATCTATCCCCGCAAGCAGGGCACGCGTCATCGTTGTAAATCTCCGGATATATCGCATGTAACGTGAACAGGTTGGGATAGGTTTCTATCTGCAACAGTCTGAATGTCAGTGCCTGAGGCCTAGTGAGCTTGGGGTGAGGAGGAGGGTATTGTCGCCGCGAGAGATAGAAGTGTTTAAGAAGTTCATTATAAGTGGCAGGCGCGTCCCTACCATGCGTAACTCTCTCTTCGGCCGTTACAGCGCCAGCGCGGTCAGTCAGTGCGCGCGCGGCAGCGTGGACCGTCTCATTGAGGTTCGTGGGGACACCCGCCATGTGCCCAACGTGGGCTGGGAACCAAGTAAGCAAGTGATACTTGATTCTATCCGGACCTGCCTTACGAAGCAGCCCAAAAGCCTGTTCTGAGATCACTCCACACTGAAATGCCCTAATGGCCAACCGTGAGTCACTGTAGATCACGTCGCTGCTGTCATCAAGCATCGCCAATGCAATGGCCACCTGCTCGGCTATCGCCGGATCTCCGGTTCATACAGATGCACAGTTCGTGAGTCGCTGTTTGGAATCCACCACTACTGCAGAAAAGGAGCACCCCTTCCGATATGCGGCCGCGTCAACAAAGCAGGCACTACGCCCCTCTGTCTGGATCTGTTTGAGTATGGTTGAAGCTCTTGCTTTCCTTCTACCCTTGTTATATTCAGGGTGCACATTTCTCGGTATCGGCGATACGGAGATCAAATCTCGTATGTCCCGTGGTAACTGGCATTTTCTTGGTGCTTCTGTAGATGGTGGGTAGCCGAGTTCTTCTAATATCCTCCTACCGGCGGCGGTCGTGGAGAGTTTGGCAAGTTGCGCTCTTTCCTGAGCCTCTGCAATCTCCTCCAGAGTGTTATGCACACCTAGCTGGAGGAGGCGATTGGTGTTGGTAAAGATCGGTATACCCAGGGCTCGCTTAGTTATTTTCCTGAGCAACGTGTTGAGTTTGTTCCTCTCTGCTCTTTGCCATCTGTGCATAGCCGCCACGTAGGCGAAGTGGTAAAGCACAAAGGCGTTAATCAACCGTAACAGATTGTCTTCTTTATGGCCATGATGGCGGTTAGCCATCCTTCGGATGAGACGTACGGCGTTGTCCGTCTTGGTCGTGAGCTTGATTATCGTTTGCGCGTTAGACCCAGTAGATTCGACTACCATGCCGAGTATTCTTATTGCGTCCACCATAGGAATCTTGTCTCCCTTGCCCGTGCGAAGACAAATGGTGCTGTCAGACAGTGGTCTCCAGCCCATGGGCTTACGACCTCTTCTTAAGGGGCGGTAGAGTAAAAGCTCTTACTTCTTAGCCGATCAGTTTAATCCCGTGGGTCGAAGATAGCCCTCTGTGACCTCGATGGCCTCCTGTAACGCACTCTCAACCTGTCCGTCACTTCCTCCAACACACCAAATGGTAATGTCATCCGCATAGATGGTATGCCTGATGCCCTCGACTCGTGAGAGTGTTCTGGAAAGGCCGATCATGGTCCGGTTAAACAAAGTGGGCGAGATCACCGAGCCCTGTGGAGTGCCCCTTGTTCCAAGCTCCACCTCTTCCGCGATCATGTCTCCTGCGCGGAGAGTCGCTCTTCTTCGGTGCAAAAATGACCTGACGTAATCTTGGAATATTACGCCCAGACCAAGCTCGGATATTCATTGCAGTATAAATTGATGGGCTATCTTATCGAAAACCTTCTCCAAATCTAATCCAAGGATGGCCCGAGTGTCCCGCGTGTCATTGTCGATTACCTGACTCTTGATGAGCTTCATGGCGTCCTGTGTGGACAGACCTGCCCTGAAGCCAATCATCGTGTGGGGGTAGAGTTCCTTGCGTTCGATGAACCTCGTCAGCCTGTTGAGTATGACATGTTCCGCGAACTTGCCTACGCAGGATGTGAGCGATATTGGTCGCAAGTTGTCCAGGCTTGATGATTTGCCAGGTTTGGGGATCATTACTGTAAGTGCCCGCTTCCATGCTTCCGGGACCTTGCCTTCCTTCCATGTCTCGTTGATGACTTCTGTCAGGTATTCTATCGAGTGATCGTCCAGGTTACGGAGGGTCCTATTTGTGATGCCGTCGGGACCAGGAGCAGACTTGCTATTCAGCTCATGCCGCGCCCTCCTAACCTCTTCCGTGCTGATGTCTGCATCCAGCTCGGAGTTGGGTGGCCCAAGGTAGTCTGCGTAGGCGACCGATGTCCCTTGCCGGGGTCCAACAGGGAGGTACTTCTCCACGAGGCTCTGCAGGACTTCCTCCGTGGTCTTGGTTTGTATGGCTGTATGCAGAAGCTTTGCCATCACATGCTGCTGGTTGGAGCTTGTGTTGGTGTCGTCCAGAAGATGCTTTAAAGATTCCAGTTTCGACCATTCCGCATTTGACCATCAACTGAGTTGCACACCTCGTCCTATTGTTGCTTCGAAGTAGGCGGAATAACCTAGTGGTATTTGGAATAGGAGAAGGCGAGAAGGAATCCTTAACTGACCTTGAAGCGAAAGTGTTAGAAGGTGTATTCGAAGAAAAACTTGGCGTCAACTTGAGTACCGTGGAACGAATACATCGGATAGGAAAAAAGAGCGCCCGGCCTCGACCTGTAATTCTCAGGTTGTAGGACTATAGGGAAAAAGCTTAAATTTACAAACAATGCAGAAAGCTGAAAGGCAGCGGCGTCTCCATTTCTGATGATTTTTCAAAAGAAACGCTGGCAAAGCGCAAAATGCTCTGGGATTCCGCGAAACAAGAAAGGGAGGACGGGCATCGCGTGCGCTTGAATTACGACAAACTACATGTGGACTCTGACGTGGGATCAATCAAAGCGCAGCCGTGTGAAGGTTCCGTATCCTAAGAGACGCCCTACTGCTGGTACGGGTGACTGACGGAACAAAAAATGTGATTCAAATGCCTTCCGCTTGATCAATTTGAACGCTAGAAGTTTAGTAAACAAAACTGGAGACTTAGAACATATCCTGGCTAATTACGATCCCCATGTGCTTACAATAACCGAAACGTGGCTGCGGCCCGAAATACAAGACCAAGAGCACGTACCACCTAATTACAAAATCATACGAAGAGACCGCGATGCTCGTGGGGGCGGAGTTGCTATTGTATTATAGGCCGATATTGACTGTGTGCAAATTACTGGCATTCCAACACATAAAAGCATCTGGTGTGAAATTAAGCTAGATAAAACAAGGATAATTCTTGGAACTGTTTATAGACCACCTAAATCGCCCATTTCCTATCTTGAAGATATGCAGCTTAGAAAGCTTTAAAAAGCGCAGCTGTCTCATAATCATTGCTGAGGACTTCAACTTGCCAGGGATTGATTGGTCCACGCTTAGCGCTCAGCCTCGCGAAGATGCCCATTGTGAACTACTTCTAGAAATAGCTTTCAGTAAGGATTTACAACAGGTAGTTCATGAGTGCACACGCGTAGTTGGGAAATCAAGATGTGTATTCGACTTCGTGTTCCTAGACGGGCGATTTGAAGACTACGACGTATCGGTTGAAACCGGCCTCTCGGATCATAAGCTAGTTTATGTGAAGATAAAGTCTACCGCTGTATACTCGAAGGCGGGAAGTACTACGCATGGTCCGTGCTTCGATAGAGCCGATGACACAAGCATTATTGATCATCTTTCGCTGTGTTTTGATGAATTCACTTCAACGGATGACGTCAATGCGATGTGGATTGCGTTTAAAGATATTGTTTTCTACTGCGTAAACAGATTTGTGCCAACTCGGAAGAAGAAAATAAATAAAAGGAACCCGTGGATAACCCGCAAAATTATACATTTAAAGCCGAAAACTAACCGTGAGAGACAGAAGTCAAACAAAGATCATAATAAAATTTCGGCGCTAAGCTCTATATTGCGCACAAATATGGCTGCTGCTAAAACGAATGACTATGACGTGACGTTAACTAATTTTACGAAGCACGATCCGCACCGTTTTTGGCGCCATTTGTCGCATAATAACGAAGGTGCAAGTGTCATTGTCGCTAATGACGAACTTGTGTCGGACAATTCGCGTATGCCAGTATGTTTAATGATTTTTTTTCAATCTGTCTTTACTGACACTTCTGCAGATGGTCTTTCTCCCCTCTCTCTAGAATCCCCGTACACATCACCAATGCCTAATATTCAGGTTTCGCATGAAGGCATTGTAGCTCTTTTGTTTAAAATTAACGATAAGAAATGTGTAGGTCCAGACGGCATACCAAATGCCTTTCTGCGCAGATATGCGGAATGGGTAGCTCACTATCTAGAGATCATTTTTAATTCTTCGCTGAAACAAGAAAGGGTCCCAGATGACTGGCTGGTCGCAAAAGTGGTTCCGGTTCACAAGTCTGGTGAACGGAGACATATTGGAAACTATCGGCCAATTTCACTCACGTGTGTATGCTGCAAGCTACTTGAACACATAGTTTCGAAGTCAATCTACGCCTACCTTGAAGACAAGAAAGGTTTTTTTTTTTCCCAATCAGCACGGGTTTCGACAGCACCTTTCGACTGTCACACAGTTGATAGAAACTATCAACGATTTTTCAGCTTCCTTGAACCATAGAAAGCAGGTCGACGCTATATATTTAGATTACTCGAAGGCTTTCGATCTGGTCGTACATAACGAATTAATTAAAAACTGCTAGAAATGAATATAAATTATGATGTTGTTATGTGGATCTGCTCATATCTTACCGATCGGACACAATACGGTGAAATAAATGGTAACAAATCTAACCAATTAAATATAGCCTCAGGCGTTCCACAGGGATCCGTTTTAGGACCACTTCTTTTTCTAGTTTACGTAAATGATATTGCTCATAACATAAGTAACGACATAACCATCCGATTATTTTCAGACGATTGTTTATTATATCGGGAAATCAATGAACAAAACGATCAGGCGTCACTTAGTCAAGCACTTAAAGCTGTAGAAGTCTGGGCCGCAAAGAGTAAAATGAAAATTAACGAATCTAAATCAGTCATGCTCAGTGTTACAAACAAAACAAAGCATGTTATTGAGTTTAATTATGGGATGAACTCAACAATTCTAACTGAAGCTGAAACGATAAAATAACTATGTTTAACAATTTCGAAAGACTTAAGTTGGAAATCACACATAGACAGAATTTGTAGAGCTACAGAAAAAAAGTTATGATTCCTTCGCCGAAAATTAAAGCTAGCAATGACACCCGTCAAACTACTTGATATTTACCTTCCACTAGACCAACGTTAGAGTATGCCAGTGTCATTTGGGATCCGTTTCAATCAGGATTAATAAACCGCATTGAGAAGATACAGAGAAAATCTGCAAGGCTCATTCTTTCCCGGTATTATCGTACTGACTCTGTTTCCTAAATGCTTCGGTTGCTTGGCTTGCCTCCACTGGCTCAACGGCGGAAGTTAGCTAGACTTAAATTTCTTGTTTTGTTATCAAAAGGCCACTTCAATATTGAAACCCCACCCTATCTTGCTCGCAGGCGGGCTAGAAACGTCAGATCAAGCAATCATTGCATGTTCTCAATTCCAAAAGCATATCTGGACATGTACGCTTATTGCTTTTTTCCGCGAACGATTAGGAATGGAACAGTTTGCCGGCGTCTGTTTTGCAGTAGAGTAGCATTAAAATCTTTGAGGAATGCGTTAAAAACCTTTTGTGAAATTGAATCTTAGTGGTGCCGTGCAAACATTGTCACACTATTCTAGAAATACCTACAATAGTCTTTCTTTTATGCTGCTTCCAATATCACTGTCACAATGTTAGAAACATGTATTTCTTAGCCAAACTATTGTATTTTTATTTCGTTATTTGTTTTGCATTGTATTTCGAACATTCATTGCTTTATGTCCTAGTTACGTTTGTAAAGTTTTTATATTTTTTACGCTATGTGCAAACCTGCTGTACCCACCCTGTGACGGCCAAGACAACCAACAGTATTTGAAAATAATAATAAAAATAATATCATGGCTGGCGGCAGTTGAAAAGAAACCTGCTTTTGAGAGAGATTTACCTAGAAAATACCGTTTGCGTTAAGTGGGAAGAAATGAAGAGGGAGGAGCAAGTTGATGTCAACAAGAGATTGATGCAGGGGTGCCCTTTATTCTATCTGCTGTTTATGACGTACATGGTAAGGATGGAAACAGCGCTAGGTGGAAGTAATATCAGATGCCCGGGGATCAATTTTGGCCTCTCTCGTCTCCTTCAAGTAGTTGGGTTCAACGAAATGGAGGGAAAAGTAAACATTTCCGCAATAGAGATTAGTAACAGGCGATTAAATCGCATGTTACTAAAAAATAAAATACTGACCTAGATACTACGGCAGACCGATAAATCGTCGTCTTTGTTTGCCACAAAGTACTGCTTTCTTAGGGCACTGCCGCTAAACTGTTTGAACAACGTTCGAGCTGATGTACCTGCCATAGAGTTTCATACAATAATTATTAGAGGAAACTCTGGTGCTAGTGCCTACGGGAGCTGCAATCGGGCCGGTTTAGCCAGCATGGGAAGTATGGAAATTACATGGACTTGCATGAGCTTCGTCCTTATGGCTTCAAATTATTTCGTGACGTTGTGAACTCTTACGTTTCTGCAAATAACTGTGTAATGAATTATTAAAGAAATATTACCAAAGCTGTCCAACGACACGATTCGAACACAAGACCTCTAGTGCAGAATCCCGGTATTGAAATAATCAGGCCAAGAATACATGCCGAGATGCGAGCCATAAAGGCCCTTATGGATTTCTTGCGGGTAAGTGAGCGCGTTAAGACGCATGGAGCGTTTCAATTTGGTCACATCGACAGGTTGAACCGCTGCAATTAGTAGTGATTGTATGTATTCGAAAAGTCTTCTCCACTTTGAAAAGTATTGGTTACTTTGAGATTTAGGGCAATGAAGGCAGGTAAAGCACTATAAAGGAAGTCGCAAGAACATCTGAGACTTTTGACAGCCTGCGCGATAAATGCAATGGATCAAACGTGCTTGAGAATGTGGTGCGCATGTTCAGCCTCGGATGTTGTGGAGTTGACCCGGCCGTAGAAGTGCAATGGCGCCCTCTCATAGGACGTATATGATTCTCCGATATTCTGGACACGCTCAACAAGCTTTCGTTTTGCGATCTCGCACAGTGTAGCTTGGCTTTTGTATTTGTCCAACCTCCAAGCAGTGTTGCAGGAACTTTGCAAACCTAAAGCCCTTATTGAAGGCTAAGATCAGGTAGAGGTTATTCCTTTTAAATTTACTGCAAATTAAGCTATTCTGCATACTTGCGTGCGTGAGTGCTTGATCCTTTTTGTGCTAGTAGACAGTGGCGTTTGTGCACGTGCTTTTGCAAGTAAAGTCTGAATCGCACTTGTAGAAGGTGGTCAATCTGCGGATTTGATCGCTATGATTTGCAAAAAAAGGCACAGTTCAACGACGCAATTAGACCGCACAAGTTCATGCCGTACAATCACATCGTCCATTCAGTATAGGACAAAGAGGTGGAACATCGCAGCTACCACGACGTAGCAGTAGCAGGCGCTCATGTAGTCCACATATCGATCGGTACGGGGTGCCTGTGGTCACGCACGTAGCTATTAAACATTCTCAAAAGTTTTCCAAGAAACTCAAAGAATATTATTTGAAGTCAATTTACGTGATTTTCGTTTTCGTCATTCAGACATCACACAATACATCTCACATATTCTGTTTGCTTTCACCACTACTTCCTAGATGTCAGTTTGTTGATAACGCAACACTGAGTGATGTTCTTCTTTCTTGAACCATTTTGAATCCAGAGGTCTTCATGCACTTCCCACTTATCACGTGTCCTTGTACACTACGTGACACAGCATTCCATGTTTCCTTTTCGCATGTTAAAGAAACTTTACTGTGACACTGGTGTTTTTGTTTGCCTTGTTTGCAAAAATGAAAAAAAGTACCTGCTATTTCGTTTTCCTGTTGCAGCTCAGTTTAGTTTCAGTTTGGTGCGGCAAAAAGCGCACCAATCAAGTCCTTCAGTTTCACTCGTCATATTTTTGCCCTCTTTATTCTTGCCGGTATTGCTACTTTTTATTCTTGCCTGTATTACATACTAGACTTTGTTTATTGCTCCGAAAACCTGCTTATAATTTAAAAATGCTAACATGTGAATAAAAATATGATGATAACATTCGCAAGGCAGGAACAGCCACAGTAACCAAACACCTAGCAAAAAAAAAAAGCTTCATTTTAGGGTAACCACGCTGAATGTCTACAGTGCAGTATTGAAGAGTACGAGCTCCAACCTGTGAACGGTAACGTTGAAAATCGATCTTAGTGGCCAAAATTACCGCCGTCATGGGCTGTAGCCTTGAGGCGGTACAAATTTCGCTCTGTCAGGGCCAGTTTCGTTCGTGGACCATTGCTAACGACTGTGCGCAGGCACGTAACCGACGTCACCGACATTTTGCAGTCGCAATCTCGGCGCTGACTGCGAGGAACCGTACCTAAATATGTGCAACGTGAACGCCAAAACGAAACGTGACAAATACGAATACTCTTGTATATCACTGACACAAAGTGACAAATTCTTAGCTGCCTCAGAAAGCTTTAGGCTGCGGGTTTCTTTAGTACGCGTGTTGTAACAATAGCAATCACAATGGAGCTAGTTCACTAATAGCGTAAATGAAACCTAATTTTACTTTCTGCCCTTACTTATGGCAGTTGCAGTAAGCGAAATCATGGCATTTGATAATAATTTCGTAATCTCGAGAGCAGTCCCCAGAAATTACATTATAGAAGAGGAAACTATTCAAACCAGTGATGCTAGAAGAAATATTCGTAACTTTACATTCTTTTCAGCTTCTTCATGCATTGTAAATGATGTGAAAAAGCACCCTCCAACTAACCGACAAACTGCAAGGCATATCCTGATTTTGGAAACCCCTGAATGTGTAATAGCATGATTGGCGCTTTCGGCACTTGCGGGTCCGAGGTGCAGGCCGAAGACTGCGACGCTTGCACTAACCATACCTGGATTGCGTCCTGGCTTTGGTGGAGCTTCATAATTATTTTACGCAGTTCCCACACACTATTTAGCTGTGAATAGCACTGAAATTTAAAACATGGGAAAGGATGATGTCTTTTACGTTTCCCTTGTAGAAAGTAAGCAAAAACGGCCGTTAAGCCTCGGCCGTTAAGCATCAGATACTCTGAGGCGGCGTTTTAGTTGCCGGCAGCACTTTACAGCAACTCAAACTATTTGGTTTGCTCTTCTTCGTCAGCTCTTTACGTTCAGGATCAGATTGAAAACAACTAGAGTGGAATAGGCTGTGCTACCGCACAAGCATAATGTTGTCTTTAAATTATTCGAATCTCTAAATTCGCATTTTTATTCTTGCAATTCACAAAGCGAAGTCGCGGTGCCCAAATCGAATTAACTACGTTTACAGCGTACTCTCTCACGACAAATAAAATCAGGCGGCTGGTTGTCGCTATTCTTTTGGGTTCATTGTTGACAAGCAGCCGCCCTAATTAAACTACGACAAAGGAAACAGGGTTACAGCAGAGTGCCTGTGTTGTGATCCTCTTTTTTGTGTCCTCGTTTATTTAGCGCCCCTGCTTTTGAACCACGAACGTCCACCAACACACCCAAGTTTCCATACTATTGTCTACTACATACTGAAAAACAAGGCGGTGACTGGAAGGAAGCAGAATGAATTGTAAGACAGAGCGGAGAAAACACGGGTTTAAAAAAATGATGTCACATCCATGCTGTAAAGGTGGTTGGACAGGAAAGCTGTAAACGACAACCAGAGGGATTACCGATTCCTATGTAGCTTGAATTTGTTCCCATGGCGACATTCACATGGACTTGACCTAATTTTTAGCCTAAGATATCACAACTTCCTGCAACTTGGCGTGCTCCACTACTTCGTGCACTAACAGAGTGCACCAGAGCGCGTGCATTGAGCTTGACTTTCGCCCCGCCTCGTATGCACGCTCCGCTTCAGGAGACTTCAGTATACGTTGCCTTTCCATAGCATTGTCATAAAACAAATAAATTGCTATGCTGGTTCTTCTTTCACATACAAAAATGTAGTTACCTCACTCCCTGCTTCGTATAAAAATGTTGCCGACTCCTGACAACTGCAGCTTATTCAACCGTAATCTTAACCGAGAAACGTTTGCAGCGAATGCTATGCGCGAAGGAGAGGTGCCTGGTTCCTTTGTTGTATTTCCCTGGCATGGCCGGCGCCGCCGCTGCCGCAGATGGGCCGAGGCGACCGCCATCTATTGGTGCTGCAAGGAACCCCGCGGCCCACGCGGCGTGTGCCTCGCAACTGTTTGCCTACGCAGACAACAGACCCACTTGGAGGTGCAGCTAAACAGCTTCTCTGTAAATGCTCGCCTCTCGTAGCGCGATGGGGGAGTTAGAATAACATATTCAAGAAACACCGTACGTCAGTAGGTGAACCATTCCGTGAATAGAGTATCCACAAACTATCTCATCGATGTTAGCCGATCAGCTTTCAGTTCCAGTACTCTTACGCATCAAGGTATGGGGTTTTGCGGATGCTCTTTTCCGCTCCGGATTCCTCGAGAGATGCGCAGCCTTTGTGAAGCAGAATTTAGGTCTGATTTTAATTATATGGTGTCACGGGTGTATGGAATGCGTATAAGAAATTCAGTTCCGAGTTCCTGTATCGGTTCAAATGTGCATGTAACACCTGAGCCACTCGAAATAAATGAAAATTGCCTAATACATGTGCGTTCATTGTATATTCGGTCACGCAGGGTTCTCGTTTCTTTTAGTAGCGTTTTCGAGCGAAGGTAAACAAGGAAATATTGTTTGTAAGAAGCCTAGAAGCTCAATGAGGTCATGCGGAGTAGGGTATTTGCAAGTATTGACCCTGTCCGCTGTCCTCTTTATTCCATTTTCACTTAAAGCGGAAAATGTAAAATATTGCAATTACAGAACAAGTGCCCAATCCATCGTCCATGTGAAGAAAATAAAAAAGAAAACAAAGACTGGTCTCTTATGCAATTCACCTATAAAACACCTTTGTACCCTTGTAACCAACACCAGAGAGAAACTTATAGGTAAAGACCGGCATTCCCGTAGCACCCTACGGCCAAGCTTCTGCACTGCCGGCAGCGCCCCGAGCGACTGGTCAGACGGCTACTTTTTTCTTCCGACATTTTAGAGACGTTTTGGTTCCGACAGCAATGCTTCCTATTCTAATTTAGCTTTGGAATTAAAAATATTCACCAACGTCGTGTACAGTGCAGCACAATTTAATATTAACTTTTAAGTGTGGCGTACATTTTGAAGTAATAACCTCGCAGATTGCAACGTTTTTACTAAAAGAACGGCCAACCTACTCGAAGAACGCAAGCAAGGCTATTGCGATGAGAGCTGTTATTGTAACTATTGTCGCTTTTGAGCAGCTTTTATCAGTTGCACACAATAGGAAGCAGTGTTTGAATACTAAACGTTTTCGTTTTCTTGTTTACATTGGGATTTGCACTAAAAATACTGGATCACATAGTTGATAAAGACACACACAGGTCAAAATAAGGCACCGACAACAATAATGTTTTAGCCATGACAAGCAACGCGTCAAGTAACACTGGCACTAGGGAACTGGTCCAAGGTCATGTATCATGCATATGCGCTAAGCTAAACAGCCTTCAGAAAACGATCCTAAATGCACGTAACACTGCTGTAGCCGCGACAAATAAAATGTTTGTGTGATGATGTGGGATAGCCACAAATAACAAATTCCTTGCTTTAAACCGACTGCGTTCCGAATCACTTTTGGAAAATTACGCATAGGAAGTAATGAGCATGATTTTCCGGAAAAGACTGATGCAAAAAATAAACGGGCGAGTGCATGGTTAAACGGGCGCCCCGGCTCATATTCTAGGATAAATGTGCAAAATACGCTCACCCAGCATAACAAACGTCTAACGAACAATTCTGTTGATGCAAGAAACAGTAAAATCATTTCTGCAGACAAAAGGAAACACCTTACCGCTAAAGCGAGGCTACGCGTTGAAAAGTACGGTGGGGTGGGCGCAACCAGCGGCACAAAGCCGGAACAGCATCAACACCTCTGTATATATGGGACGCGGGGGCGCAAACCAGTGGATGTATGGTAGGCCGTCTACCTATGAAATGAAGCGCAAGCGGAGATCGCTACACTACCTGGAGGGTGGCTTATCGAATGTACATACGTAGGTTTGTTTCTCTATGCCAATATCCCCTGCCTATGCCACCACGGCAGATCGCGATCTGTGGTTATGACGAAACTGGCTGCAGTCCTGTCATAAAGAATGGTAAAGTAACAGTGTACGCATTTGTATATTGCAGCAAAGAAGTTTTAATTGATAGCTTTTTCTTGTCTGATTGAGCTGATTACAACTAAGTTGTTTTGCCTATTTTCTACGATTTGGCGGGCCATCCATGTGGACTCTTTCACCGTTGAACAAATCGCTATCGTGGATACGATCATTCTAGTCAGGCGCAAAGTGATTGGCCGCGGGACGCTTCGGCTGAGAGAGTGTCTGGTGAGGCGCCAAGCTCGATACTTCCTTCAATCTCTTTCAGCCGTTTACTTCGAGACTTCCACTGCCTAGTCACATGAAATCTCTCCAAGGTCATTAACAAGAAGAAAAATTTGACCTCTACCCGTTCGTAGCAATTGCTGCAAACGGGCAGCGGTATAATTTTACCCTTTATCAATCACTTCTCTCCCCCTTGAAGGTTTTCGCAAAGCTGTTGCATCTAACGCTTGCCTTTGCTTCGAGTTGTTGAGAAATTTGACTTCTCCCTGCCATCTGCTGGCCGCCTGGTTAGCTCAAATGGTAGAGCGGCTGCCCCTGAAAGGCGGTGGTCCCACATTCGAATCCCGGAGCAGGAAGAATTTTCCTTAAACTGTGAGGCTTTTCTTTCCGAGAACGCGCATGGGTTTCCTCTGTAGCAATTACTACGAGTGGGTGGGTGTGTGATGTTTCCCTCTATTAATTACTGCTCTCCACCTTGCGGGTTTCCGAAGAACTATTACGTCGATCCCTCCAAGGGGATTGAACCACCCAAACTGATCGCTCGAGAATATTTAACCAGAATAAAATTATATATAGTTCGTGTATAGTGTCAACCTTGCTCCTGAAGGTACGCCACAATAGTTGCTGACATTTGTGGGAGGGATTCATTTCTCAACTACGGTGCGTGTTTCTCATCGTCAACCGGCATTTTATCTTGCGGCCTCATCATCAAAGCTTCGCTGACACCAGTTTCCACAGTGTGTGAGATCTGCGTGATTTCGTTTGCCTGGTTAGCACAAAAACCTCAACTCAAGTGAGCTGGTTTATTGGTCTGACTTAATAATTACTTTAACCTCTTTAGTACCTTTTGTGGCGAATATCTGATGGGTAAGTGCACAGCGCGTCAGATCGAGCTGAAGTCTGGCGTGTGCTACTTTGCATACGTACAAGAAATTACTAAACGTAGCAAAATTGAAGAAAAACCTGGCTAAACGTCCCTGTCAAATACGTTTAGTAGGCACTGGTTGATTGTGTCGGTTCCGTGATGTCCAGCGTTGGCCAGCTGCCACTCTGCATTAATTCTTCTTCCATGAAGTTATACGTCCGCGCATGTTCCAAATAGTTGTAGCGATTGGAGGCTCGGCAAGTGGGGTTATTTATAGTGAATATATATATATATATATATATATATTTATATGTATATATATATATATATATATACAAATAAATAAGGAACTTTCATGCGCACGTCGTCGTTTTTTACAGAAGTTCTTTCATTATTCGCCGCCATAGCGTGTTGAGGCTCCGCAAAAACAGAAGAGATGCGTTTTGTGCTGCTTTTAACGAATGATTACTAAATTTGGGACCTCTCATTATTTTCTTGTAAGCTGAAGGGCTTTGACATGGAAACCCCATAAAATATTTTGGCAAGCCTCAAATGGCCTTAAATAAGTTAAATAGCTTTTTTTACGGACAACACAAAACAGTGAAATGTTGAGAGGTTCATGCCAGTACTCCTCCAATATCACGCCTTACAAGCACAAAATTCAGTTTTCAATTCACAAGTAATCATATTCTACAAGCTACTAAGCCTACTAAAAATAGCGAAAGGTCCTAATACATTATTGCCTCTATTTTAAATATGCTTAGAATTTACTTGTTCCAATGTGACCGCTTGAACAAGAGATCAGGACATTAGCATCCTTATTTCGACACTTTCATGGAAGCCAGAGACGCGAACACAACCACTTATGTGACATACAAGCGTGTGTGAAGAAACATGCCTCATGTGGAGCTTGCCGAAAATCTACTTCAAGAATCCATTCAGATCATTTGGGAAGGAATCATTTGCACAATATGCAGAAAATCAAGAAACCAAAGCTATGCGCGTAGATGTGTGATTGTCCGCCTGACAGCTCTGAAAAAGTCTAAATATGTGCCAAAGTTGAGATAAGCCAAGACCTTGCGCAAATGCCTGTGTGCAAATTGTCATGTTCTCATTCGAGCCTGTTCCGGCAATTTTAGTTTTTTCAACGAAAGTAGAAACGAAGTAGCTACCTATGTCCACCCTGCAAGAGATATCGGCTGAGGTTATGTTGTACCTGCAGTCATCCTTCTGAACAGCTAATGGCATCTCCTTCAAGAGACCTGACAGAGAGTGCCAAGTGATTTCTTCAAAATTATCCTTAATTATCTAGGAATTTTCCCTAGTTAGATTTATTCAACACATCTAAAGAAACTTTAGGTAGGCGTCAGCGTGCGTGGCACTTGAAAGGCTGTCTACATTTTGTCCAGCCAAGACCAATTTCTGTCAGACGTGGGTATTTCGGGAAGCAAGAGAAATTTAGCTAGGAGCTTGCGTTCAAAAGTGCTGCGGCAATTTCATAACAGCGTCTCCGGAGTATGCTGCTTCAAGTAGCCAGAAAATTCTGCTGTTGAAAGTGATGTCTTCGATGAGTTAGAATTTGGAGAAGATTGCGTAATTTCAAGGGGATAACAACAAAATTTCTATTCCACTATGCGCAGATGAATTTGAGTTGTGTAATACCATTGTAAGTTGGCTAGCGAAGCATTGTTGTCAAGTGTTGGAAACAACAAAGTACTCAAGCCATTAAGAGATGACAGTGTCCCGCTTCAAAGAGTAGGAATTCTCATTGATGAGGAATTTTCGAGGGTCCCTCACTATGCCTCATTCGAAATTTTGGTTACACACGGGAACTTGTAAAACGCCATCTTAGAAGAGTTTTAGCGAAATAATTGTTCAGATTGATGTATAATTAGTGCACATCGGAGAAATTAACTGTTATGTTATTATGCTGCGAAGAGTTCAGCGGTACTGATACCGGAGACTATCTGTTCGTCTTCCTCAAATTGTAGAGCTCCCAAGCGGTCTTCCTTCCTCGTATGCTCCCGTACTGGAACGCAGGAGTGCCTCACTTCCTGTTTTGTTGCATTGTGCCTTCTGCATTGGGTGATTATTCACAGTGAGTGATAAAACAAGCACTGTGGAAACGCATGTGCGCGTATGACTTTTTCTGTTTGGCTAGGAGCCCGCTGCCTCAAGAGTGAAGGAGCGCGGAGGTTGGTGTGAGGGCATGCAGGAGCCCTAATAATTCGCATCTACGCTATACTCTCGTTAAAAATTGCCAAACACAGATTATTTTCAAAGGGGAATCTTACCATTAAAATGTTTCCTAATTTCAGGTTATAATCTCTCACTCTTGCTTTAAAGACTTAGGGGGTTTACATGCCACTTTGATCATAGGAGAATATGCATCTTATATATCATTGCTAGAAAAAGAACTGGCAGAAAGGGAGGCCGTCTGGGTCTGTTTAAAGGACTGCGGCTGTTCATGAGTAGCACCTGCGTTTGTTCGAGAGTGCTGTGATCTGCTTGTCTATTTATGGTGTCCACTCTGCAAGTGCTGTGGAATTTTCTGGTTT
The DNA here is from genome assembly GCF_050947875.1 of Dermacentor variabilis. Lineage (NCBI taxonomy): Eukaryota > Metazoa > Arthropoda > Arachnida > Ixodida > Ixodidae > Dermacentor > Dermacentor variabilis. The sequence continues at coordinate 136,543,405 of NC_134570.1, read as the reverse complement.
TCACCCAACACCCCCCCCCCTCCCACCAGATATCATACATGACTTGCCTGAGAGTGTGATTGCTTTTAGAGCGCAGCTGATAGGCGCCCATTCTTGCGTTTAGCGTGGGCGTCTCTCGGAGTCATTGTTCGGCGTAACGGAGAGTGCGAGTACAGTGAAGGGGAAACGAGCGAACGCGGAGGTCAACGGGGCTTGAAAGACAGCGATAGCGAAGAGAACGCCAAGTGAGAAGTGGAGGAGGAGGCTTCAGAAGACAATCGTAGAGCCGCGCAAGAGAGGCCATGCGGCGACGACTGTTACGAGATGGCGCCAGAGTAGCGCGCCGTTATCAGTTCACGAATGACGAGTGATGAGCGCGTCGACCGATACTATAAATGGAAACAAAGCGCTACATGAGCCAGGTCTGTCGCCTCCAGCACCCCAGTTTCCTGTGTGAATGGTCTAGAGAGAGCATTCCCAACTCTAACGCGGAACGTGCGTTTTCATACATAGTTTTCGATTACGTTAGGCATATTCTCGTGAACACTGAACACTCCCGAACTTCTGAAAGCACTCGTAATATTCCATACCGCCACAATGTATCATATGCTTTTTCCAGGTCGAGGAAAACAGACAGAAAGAACTGTTTGTGTGTAAATGCGTCACGAATGTTTGCTTCTATGCGAACGAGACTGTATGTTGTAGAACGGGCTTCTCTAAAACGGCACGGATATGGATCGAGCAGTTTGTTTTCTTCACGGAGATATAAAAGCCTGGGGTTTATAATTTTTTCATAAAGTTTGCAAATGCAACTTGTTAGTGCAATGGGACGGTAACATTCCACTGAGGATGGACCTTTACCATGTTTTAGAATGGGTACTACGATGGCATCTCTCCATACCAGTGGAATGTACCCAGTTGTACAAATATTGTTAAAGACGGATACCAGTGCCGTTTGGGAGTCAGAGTCAAGATGCCTTATCATCTGATACATAATTCGGTCAGCTTCGGGAGCAGAGCTTTGACAACTGTGTAATGATGCTCTGAGCTCTGCAGCACTGAATGGACGGTTGTAAGGTCCATTTTCACCACACTTCCTATTCAACGGCTTGCTTTCTGCTGATTGTATTAGTTTAAGGAAGGACTTCGAACAATGTTCGGAGCTGTAGACATGCTTCAAAGGAAGTCCATGGGCGTTGGCGTGGTGCTCAAGGTTATTGCTTTGGACATCGACCAGAGGCAGGAGGTAAGGTTGCTGGCCTATTGATTTTTTCAGCCGATTCCATACTTTCCATTTCTGTTTGTAGGATTTATTGCCGGAGACCTATTTTTCCCAGCTATCTCTTCGAGCAATACGCCGTGTTCGTCTTCTTTTATTCGTTTGAAGTTATGAGGTTTTCAGTTGTTGGAGAGTGGCACAACCTGTCCGAAGCCATATTAGGTTTTTCTTTTTTCGCGCGTTCCTGCAATCCTGGTTCCGCCAGGGCACTTGTCTTTTCTTCGGAACCCCATTCGTTTGTGGGATGCACTCCGATGTGGCGTCAATGGTAAAAGCAGTAAAACAAGTTGCGGAATTGTTTATATTAGAGTCGTTAAAAGCGTTTCGAGGCACATGCGTCATCTCCTTAATTGTTTCCCAGTCTGCAGATGCAATCTTCCATCGAGGGGCTTGTGAGGGAGGATCATGTTCTTTTGTAGATTTCAGGCACACAAAAAAATGGTCACTGCCCCCATAAGGGTTCTAATAACAATCCGTACTAAACAGGGTACTAAGGTCGGGCATGCTACGCTTAAGTCTGGAACTGTACGTGTTATGTGAAAGGCTGTAAAATATTGGTTGCTTCCTATTTTGCACGCAGGTGCCTGCGAAAAACAGGATTTGTTATATTATTCGGCTTCTTGCATCGCATCGAGAATCTCCTCAAAGTGTATAGTGTGCGTTGAAATCCCCAAAGGATATGTATGAATCTGGCAGGGTATCTGTCAATCCCTCAAGTTCTGTTCTATGGAGCCGAAAATTATGCGGTGTGTAGAAACAACAAATGCTGACTAGTTTTCCAAACATAAGGACTGAATGGCAGCTGCTTCAAGAGGTGTGCGAAGGTCTAGAGCACGAAATGCATATTATTGCTACACCGCAGGACAAGGTGTTGGCGTTGCCACGGTCATTGAGGAAAATGATGAATTGCGACAGATTGCCTGATTGGGTTGATTTTAGGTATATGTCTTGTACACACAGCACCTTGGCGTTATATTTGTGTAACAGTTCTTGACGTCATCGAGGTTGTGGAGGAGAGCTTTAACGTTCCTATGTAATATTGGTATATTCATCTCGGTATTAATCTGTGTTGTGTGTTTAAGAGAGAAAAACTACTTTAGCCCACAAGGCCCTTTACGGGCCCCATGATGCCGTCTTTGTATATTTTAGCGCACTCCGGAGAGGTGCGCCGATCATTCCGCGTCTGGGACGCCGACGCACATTACGATGTATCCATCGCGTACTTCGAAGCACTGGATGTCCCCGATACTGTTTCGGGCTTCTCTGCGCGAGCAGAGATCCTTGAAGCACTTGCGACCGCAGACACGGAGGACTGCTGGCTCTACACCTGGCGACAACTTTCTGTGGCAGTGCAGCCAAGGCAATGGAGCCGAGTCACACCTGTTTTGCTACGCCCCTGCATGTAGTTTCCTACGGAAATAATATTTACGTTATGCAGGTTAAATAAAAATGTTACCGTAACTTGTACTTTTCTAATGCAATATAATAATTTATTATTCAATAAAAACTTTCCCGTTTTGAAGGAATTTCGTTTCACGCTATTCATTGCTTTGCGTGTTTCTAGTGTCCGTATTTTCTTTCCCATCACCTTCAAACAAATATGGCGTCCCCGGGCTGCAGGAAGTCATGGTTGCCTGCTGACGCACGTCGACAGCGTTCTCTGACCTCAGCCGCCTTGCATCTGTGGAAAGATTGGTCATAGGAAAATCTATCTACGCAGGTCACGAAAGTGATGTGCAACGTTTACGCACAAGAATGCAAAAGTGACCCGCAGCTGGCTATCACAGACGCATGTCGGAAGGTGAGTGAGCTGACCGGGATTAGCGAACGCCGTGTGTACAGGATTAAGCGCGACGTGCTCTTGAAGTCACCGAAGCGCAAACGGCCGCCTCTCTCAGCCGCACACAGCAATGCGAAAACCGGAAGTACGACGCAGCAACATTACGGCAGTTTCTCCCTAGCTGCTCTAGGAGGAAAAGTGCACCAGCATTTCCTGCAAAATAATAATTCCGGCAGCTGCAAAACTTGCTAGAGGTGTGACCAGTGATAGTGACATGGATATGCCGAAAATGTGTGTACGTACAAAGTAGAAGCTGCTCAACGGCATTGGGTTTTATTTTCGCAAACTGAAGAGAAACTCTGCTCTCCTTGAGAGAAACGACATCATTCTGTGCCGGCGGCAGTACCTGCGTATCATGCGGGAACTTCGCACCAAAAAGCGGTATGTAGAATAACTGGCCCTTTTTGGAAAATTTTGTATTGTATGGAGGAATAAGTGAATAAGTGATTTTGGGAATAAGTAAAATTAAGTGAATAAGTGAGACGTGAACAAGTGATGTTAGCACGCGCAGTGCATCGCACGTGTAATGCGAAGACGGGGGGGGGGGGTCGTTCTGCACCTCCGGCAAGTTGTTTTTTCACCCACTTTCATTGTCAATACTTCATCGTTTCTTTAATAGTAAGTACAGTAAGTCCCTACATGGCGTCTATGGTGTCTTTGTTTGTTGGCTTCTCATGGACGTTCTAATGTAATTCTAGCTGAATGACGTTATCATCAAATGACATTATTGTGCTGCTACGCAGCGGCATTTAATGTAATTAGAATCGAATGACCTCCGAAATTGAATGAGCGAGAGAAACTCATTCGGCTTCTCACTCGAAGAGAATGTATACTCTCTACCACAGAGACAAAGTAAAATATGACATTAAGCGTTGGTAATTTGAGAAGCGTTTATGTGCATAGGTATTTCGCGTGTTTGAAGACATCTGTCATTTTAACGAGAGAAAAGCCGTACGGCAGGCTGTCACAAAATGTTTTTACTCTCCACCTCAGTGGCGTCCGGCCGCCATCGCGTTACTCGACGGCCGAACTATAAGCAAACGGGCGCCTGTGTGCACGTGCAAAGCAAGGTACCCAGCGACTAACCGATTCACGTGCTGCATCTGTGCGCCGTCCATTAACTTGTTCAGCTCTGCCATGTCAGTTACAATGTTCATGTTCAATTTATCGGCTATGATTACTGAGCAGGCTAAGCCTTCTCTTAGCTTATGGTGGCCAGACGACCTGAAATAGAAGTTCTTTATGTGCGTTATTTCAGTTAATCGACACCCGACATTTATTTTAAATATATATACATTGACTTTCCAGCCACTCAGACATACCTTGTTCTACTTTACTTGCTAATTTTTTTGGAATGCTCGACATTGATGTCATGACCAAACGACATTAACTTTTCCCGTGTGGCCGCACCACAAGTCAATTTGGATTCCTTGCATTGAACGTCATTTGAATCGAATGACATTAAAACGTCCAGTGTGACAGAGGTATTAGTTCTCCATCAAGACTGCTTCTACACGCACGAGCTGCGATTCTCCGGTCGCCAATTTGTAATTAGAAAGCTTATGCCCAGCGGAAAAAATATTCCTAAAACGAAATGATGGCCATGTTTTTCAGCTAATTATCCGTGTATGACAACGCCATTAAGCCTGAAACTTCTTTGGATGCAGTGAGTCAGCGCGCATCGAACAGAAACAATTAATATATCGCTTCCTATAATAAAATGTCAGAAGTGGCCAGACGTGACAACGGAATTCAGTTACAGAGGGAACGACAACATGCTCGCAGCTTCGCTGTACTTCTGATAGCGGACGCAAGCACAGAATGGCAATATTTCTTAATTGGCCTAATGCAATATATATGGGCTGAAATGCGTGTACGTTATTTGAACAGCTCACTTATTTGGAATGCGTGTAGCGCAATCTAACAAAAGTGGTTTATTGGTGAAATCATTTGAGATTTCCGAAACTGACGACATCGCACGGCCTTTCGAACGTCTAAGTTGAATATTTATTCCAGCAGAAATGACGTTGGCATTGGCGCCTGTACCGAAGATGACGTAGTTGGATTTCGCATAGTGCTTACTCGATCGATAGAAGTTTTTTCTCCGCGTAGTGTAGCCGGTAGCGGAGACTCGATGGCCGACCGCATCATGCCAACTGCTCGAGACGATGGGCGCGCAGCATGGATGCATCACCGACTATCCTCATTTCTGAGCACCGCTATCGGAAGATGTTGGCTGTAACAGACTGCACCGGCACTGAAGAGTGGTTGCACTATGACGAACAAGAACACTTATCTAATTTATTTCGAACTTAGTCCTTGCCAATGTGTTGTTCATAAGAGAAGACTATGACCCGAGTGCAGTTAATAAATAAAGAAGAGTAAATCACGTGTCTGTGTGCCAGTATGTGTGTACCGCAATCTGCGAAAAGTGGTTTAGTGATGAAATCATTTGAGATTTTGTAAGCCGACCCCGTCGCAAGGCCTTTTGAACTTCTAAGTTGAATTATTCTTGCAAGAGAAATGACGTTGACGTTAACGCCCGTACCGAAGATGACGTCTAACTTACATTGTAAAGTAACTGGCTTCCATCTCCACGTACGCGAATTTCTTGCGGGTCGTCTTCACGCATGTGCAGATTTTTTAAGGGCTGACAGCTGAGCCAAACAGCATTCAAGATTGGCCACATCAGTCGACAGCGAGCTATCATAGACTGTGTGCGCTCTTTACGAGCAAACAAGATGATGACATGCAATAATATACCGCCACTCCGGGTGTACTTAAGGTCTTTTCCATCAGCTGTTCTTTATTCTATTTTTATTCCGTCTTTATCAAAAGCTTCTCAGCATAACCTGTCCTCTCGTATACGCTGATGTCTCCCTTATTTAGAAAGCAAGCGTAACTCTTGCGTATATGCAAGCAACATAATCCGCTTATGTACTTTTGTGCGTATACATCATCAATGGCAGCAAAATTCGCTGACAAACACTGCAAATTTTCCTCGTACAAAAATTATTGCGTGCTACTGTATAACAATACAGAGGCAGGCACACCAACCACCTCCCACCAGGGGTTGCTTAGGCATGACAATCAATTGAAATTTGTGTTGATCTCTGCTAGTTTCGAAGCTGAGGAACACATTTCATAACTTCCTCCAACTTTCAAGGTACAGGGATTGTGTACTCATAACTACGACGCACTCGTAGGTTACCTGAGACAAAGCATCCCTTTCTTTTAGGTGTCAGGATTTCGCTGTATTTACGTTGAGAAACGATTGGGATTCAACTTTACGTGCCATTGCAAGGGCCACATCGCGGCTAGAGTACGTATGGCACCGTCGCAGAAGCACGCGCCTGCCCAACCCAAAGTTACAATCACTAGTAACCACTACGGACGGCCACTTGGCTAACAGCTGCTATTTACAATTGGAGTCCAGCTAATTGTCCACAACTATGCCGCAAGTGCATCTGCTATCTCAATAACCATACCGTTCTAGAGGAGCAACTATGGGTGCTAGACAGCTATTGGCTTGAGACAGGTCACACTGAAAGTGTGGTATAGTAATTATATGCAAAAAAAAACACACATCATACTATTTGAATGAGTCCGTCATTATGTCTTCATTATGAATCAAACGCTTTCGCGTAATTAATGAAAGCTTTATATAACGGTTAGTTATATTTCGCACATTTCTCTATCACCTGATTGATAGTGTGAATATGGTCGATTGTTGAGTAGCCTTTACGGAACCCTGCCTGGTCCTTTGGTTGACAGAAGTCTAAGTTCCTGATTCTATTTGCGATTACCTTAGTAAATACATATTAGGAAGCGGACAGTAAGCTGATCGGTCTATAAATTTTCATGTCTTTGGCGACCCCTTTCTTATGGATTAGGATTATGTTAGCGTTCTTCCAAGATTCCGGTACGCTCGAGGTCATGTGGCATAGGGTATACAGGATGGCCAGTTCTTCTAGAACAATCTGCCCACCATTCTTCAACAAATCTGCTGTTACCTGATCCTTCCCAGCTCCCTTCGCCCTTTGCATAGCTCTCAAGGCTTTCTTTACTTCTTTCGGCGTTAGTTGTGGAATTTTGAATTCCTCTAGACTATTCTCTCTTCCATTAGTCGTGGGTGCCGCTGGTACTGTATAAATCTCTATAGAACTCCTCTGCCACTTGAACTATCTCATCCATAACACACATACACACACACACACACACACACACACACACACACACACACACACACACACATATGTGTGTATATATATATATATATATATATATATATATATATATATATATATATATATATATATATACACACATATGTGTGTGTGTGTTTGTAGTCATAGCTTCTTAGCCTGTAGTGTCCAGACAGGTGCAAACATTTATATAAAAGCCTCAGTGCCCTTCCACTCTGTGAAGAAGGATGAGCAGAGAAATTAAGCTGTGTATGCTAGCCGCTTAATGGCCAACTGCTCCTCTGCCACGGGTCGGCCCGGCATTTATCTATCTTCGTTATCTGCTCAGGTATGGGGAGTGCTTAACGCCCACGCCACCTGCGCCGCGTGGCGGCCCGACATTGCAATATCTTCGGGAGTTTTTTCTACACGCGCATACGATAGTGGCGAAAGTAGCCCTTAACCGCTTCGCTGTAAAACTTGTGAGCTTACAGGCAATACAGGAGCTGTGCATTTTCTATGGCTTCAACTTATTCAACGCGAATGAAGGTAGCATACACGGGAAAACACAATGTAAGGCAAGACGTGTTGAATCGCTGGACATAGTGCGGCACATTCGCGTGGCGCCGCTACCAGAAATGTCTTTATTTGGGTGTGCTGCAGCAATATAAAATGAATATCGATTCTACCTTCCGACAGAAGATACGCACCACACATATAGTTAAACTGTACGCAAAATGTTGCCTGTCAAAAACTTGAGTGACGCTGGATAACAGACACTGCGTGAAAATGGCTCGCGTACTGGTTAGGGACCTGTTATGATTCTTAAATGCATGCAAGCGTGAGCTGATCCGTGAAGACATCTAACTTCATTAAACCCAAAGATTTTTTTTATTTGTCCTTTCCAAGGGCTCTAAAATCTATAGACGAGAGCTATATGATTAATTTAGCAATGTAGCATACAGAATGTGATTCTAATTGGTGCTTCCTCTTGAAAACGCTCGCCGAAATGTGTGGAACAGTGACGTTCTCGAAATGTTATTAAGTGGCGGCCAGGATAGCTTGGCTCATAGCAAATGAAAATGTCGCGGATCATAATTAAACAGTTGTGTAGAACCGCTGAACACATGGTATACCTATTCCTAATGCACTTGAAATGTCATAAAAATAATCTACACGATGATGTATGCTCGTGACGTGTACTGCTTTCCATGACAGTGCATGGGTTTGTCGAAGCAAATTCTTCGACCTTCCCATGAAATAGTTCAGTCATTAGTGAGGCATGATTTGCAAGTGAGGCATTATTTGCTTGGCTACTTAGTTAATCTCGCCTCTCACGACCGGTAAGTACCTTCCGTTTCAAAAAAAGAAAACCTAGGCTGCAGTAAGAAGTACCTTTCTTTGCATTCCACCAATTATTCTACATGCCTTGCTTAAAGAATGCCTCTTTCCTTTTTGCTGTTAGCAGAACACAGCCGCTTGAGCTATTCATGCGAGAATTAGTGTAGAACGCCACGCAGGCAAGCAACGAAATATTTACCGTATCGGTGGAGTATTAACAAAGTGCATGTGAAACTACACTCCAGTGCGTTCTCTTGGCGTGCGAACAAACGGCTATGGAGACAGCACCGTCATTAGTTCCAGGAACCCAGCCTTTTCCGGAAGGCTAGAGCTTGGCTTTCATAGATAAAGACGTGTCCGACGATTCATCATTATCATCATCATCATCAGCCTGGTTACGCCCACTGCAGGGCAAAGGCCTCTCCCATACTTCTCCAACTACGCCGGTCATGCGCTAAATGTGGCCATGTTTTCCCTGCAAACTTCTTAATCTCATCCGCCCACCTAACGTTTTGCCGCCCCTGCTACGTTTCCCTTCTCTTGGAATCCAGTCCGTAACTCTTAATTACTGTCGGTTAACTTCCCTCCTTACTACATGTCCTGCCCATGCCCCCCATTTCTTTTTCTTGATTTCAACTAAGACGTCATTAACTCGTGTTTCTTCCCTCATCCAATCTGCTCGCTTCTTATACCTTAACGTTACACCCATCACTCTTCTTTCCTTAGCTCGTTGCGTCGTCCTCAATTTAAGTAGAACCCTGCTCGTAAGCCTCCAGGTTTCTCCCCGTAAGTGATTACTGATAAGACACAGCTGTTATACACTTTTCTATTGAGGGATAATAGGAACTTGGCGTTCATGATCTGAGAATGCCTGCCAAACGCACCCCAGCCCATTCTCGTTCTTCTGCATATTTCAGTCTGATGATCAGGATCCCTGGTCACTACCTGCGCTAAGTAGATGCATTCTCTTACCACTTCCAATGCCTCGCAACCTATCGTAAACTAGTGTTCTCTTCCGCGACTGTTAAACGTTACCTTAGTTTTCTTCAAATTAATTTTAGACCAACCCTTCTGCTTTTCCTATGGAGGTCAGTGAGCAGGCATTCTAATTGGTCCCCTGAGTTACTAAGTAAGGCAAGATCATCGTCGAATCGTAGGTTACTAAGGTATTCTCCATTAACTCTTATCCGCAATCCTAAGCAATCCAGGTCTCTGAATACCTCCTGTACACACGCTGTGAGTAGCATTGGAGCGATCCTATCTCCCTGGCTGATGCCTTTCCTTATTGCGATTTTGTTGATCTCTTTATGGAGGACTACGGTGGCTGTGGAGCCACTATAGATATCTTTCAGTATTTTTACATAGGGCCCGTCTACACCCGGATTCCGTAATGCCTCCATGACTGCTGAGGTTTCGACTGAATCGAAGGATTTCTGGTAATCAATGAAAGCTATATATAAGGGTTGTTTATATTCCGCACATTTCTCTATCACCTGATTGTTAGTGTGATTGGGGTCTATTGTTGAGTAGCCTTTACGAATTCCTGCCTGGTCCTTTCGCTGACAGATGTCAAAGGTGTTCCTGATTCTATTTGCGGTTACCTTAGTAAATACTTTGTAGGCAACGGCCAGCAAGCTGATCGGTCTATAATTTTTCATGTCTTGAGCGTCCCCTTCCTTATTGATTAGGATTATGCTGGCGCACTTCCAAGATTGCGGTGCGCTTGAGGTCAAGACGCATTGCGTTCACAGGGTAGCCAGTTTTTCTAGACCAATATTTCCCCCATCCTTCAACAAGTTTCCTGTTACCTGATCCTCCCTAGCTGTCTTCCCCCTTTGCATAGCTCATAAGGCTTTCTTTACTTCTTCCGGCTTTAATTGTCGGATGTCAAGTTCCTCTATACTATTCTCTCTTCCATTATCGTCGTGGGTGCCACTGGTACTGCATGCATCTCTATAGAACTCCTCAACCACTCCAACTATCTCATCCTTATTAGTAATGATATTGCCGGCTTTAACGCTTTGCGCATACATCTGATTCTTGCCTATTCGTAGTTTCTTCTTCACTGCTTTTAGGCTTCTTCCGTTTCTAAAAGCATGTTCAATTCTATCCGTATTATACTTCTTTATGTGAGCTTTTTTACGCTTGTTGATTAACTTTGAAAATTCTGCCATTTCTATTCTAGCTGTAGGGTTAGATGCGTTAGAGGCCCGACGAGGAAGGCGGCAGAGGGTGCAGCAGAAGCCAGGCATGTCCGAACACTGTTCAATGGGTTCGATCACGCAGTTAACGGGGGATGCGCGCTCGGCGACGTGGTATGGCAATTCATGCTTGGCCAGTCGTTTCGAAGAGAGCGCAGATGCAGCGGAAGAAAAGGAAAGCCACACACGCGCTCCAGGAAAAAAGTGAGTGCGGATGTGGTGTCACCGCAAGTATTGTTCTTGCGTTCTTCGTCATTGGAAGTAAAGGCTGGTGCGAGATCACGGCACATATCAGCATGTCATGCCGTGGCAGAAATTGGCCCAAATGTAGATGCATCCGTGCTTTCAATGATTACGAGAAATCATTTGATTAAGTCGAAACCTCATCATTCATGGAGGCATTACGTAATCAGGATATAGACGATCCGTAACTAAAGATATTGAAAGATATTTATAGCGGCTCCGCAGCCACCGTAGTCCTCCATAAAGAAAGCAACGAAATTCCAATAAAGAAAGACGTCAGGCAGGGTTATGCGATCTCTCCCATGCTATTCACAGCGTATTTACGGGAGGTATTCAGAGACCTGGATTGGGAAGAATCATGGATAAGAGTTAATGGAGAATACCTTAGGAACTTGCGATTCGCTGATAATATTGCCTTGCTTAGTAACTCAGGGGACCAATTGCAATGCATGCTCACTGACTCGGAAAGGCAAAGCAGAGTGGTGGGTCTAAAAATTAATCTGCAGAAAACTAAAGTACTCTTTAACAGTCTCGGAAGACAACAGCAGTTTACGATAGCTAGCGAGGCACTGGAAGTGGCAGGGTAATATTTCTACTTAGGACAGGTAGTGATCGCGGATCCGTATCATGGGACTGAAATAATCAGAAGAATAAAAATGGGCTACGGTGCGTTTGCCAGGCATTCACAGATCATGAACAGTAGGTTGCCATTATCCCTCAAGAGAAAAGTGCGTAACAGCTTTGTCTTACCAGTACTCATGTGCGGGGCACGAACCTGGAGGCTTACGAAAAGGGTTCTACTTAAATTGAGGACGACGCAACGAGCTATGGAAAAAATGATGGGTGTGACGGTAAGGGATAAGAAAAGAGCAGATTGGGTGAGGGAACAAACGCGAGTTAATGACCTCTTAGTTGAAATCAAGAAAAGAAATGGGAATGGGCAGGACATGTAATGAGGAGGGAAGATAACCGATGGTCATTAAGGGGGACGGACTGCATTCCAAGGAAAGGGAAGCGTAGCAAGGAGCGGCAGATAGTTAGGTGGGCGGATGATAGTAGGAAGTTCGCAGGGACAACGCGGCCACCATTAGTACATGACCGGGATAGTTAGAGAAGTATTGGAGGGGCCTTTGCCCTGAAGTGGGCGTAACCAGGCTGATGATGTTGATGATGATACATTGGCATATTCCAAAGATAGTGCAATACTGGGTTGAGCCGCGGTGGAGGTGAAGCAGGCGTTAATCACTGCCCATACGTGGGCCGATCACAAAGATAATGCAATACCTGGCTGACCCCTGGCAGAGGTGAACCAGGCTTTAAACATTCCCCTTACGTGGGCCGATCCCGAATATCGTGAAATTGGGGGCCGACCCGCGGCGGAGGTGAACCAGAGATTATCCATCCTCCGCACGTGGGCCGGTCCTGAATATAGTGGAATACCGGGCCCACCCGTGGCGGAGATGAATCAGGCGTTTTGCACTCCCCATGCGTGCGCCGATCCCGAAGATATTTCTATGCCGGGCCTAGCCGTGGCGGACGCGCAGTTCCCCATAAGGGGGGCCTACATAGACAGCTTCGCTGGTCATCCTTCTTACCAGAGTGGAAGGGCACTGAGTCTTTTATTTTTTTAATTTCTCGGGACAATAAGGAATCAAAGAACACCAATGCGTTGGGCTTAGCTCAACTGATACACAAAAAGCGATCCTATCGCCTACAAGGGAGAAGAACTTTCCTACGGCTTACCGGCGTTTTCTTAACAATAGAACGGACAAATATTCTTATCGGCAGCCGCACCGATCACCACAAAAATACATATCATAATGTAATGGAAGCATTATATGAATCCACCTTATCAAGTTTTCACAGGGAAGTTCTTATGGACTACTTCCCCCAGGATCGTGTTCGGGTGTTAACTACCACCATAAGGATTGGCTTTAGCTTCGTCGTCTTCTTCTATACAGCTGGCTTGTAGTCGCACCTATGCGCTACCGCGCCAAACGCACTCATGGCGCTGCTCGCGCGCTCGTCGTTGTCATTAATTAAGTAATTAATTAAGATACACGAAGACGTAAGCAACTTTACAGCAAATTACAGCGAAGCAGTTAAGTGCTAATTCCCTCAGGATTGTGTGCGTGTGAGCGCTTGACCATGATATTCTATGCCTAACCAACTCCCCGAAAAGTCGGTACGAAAGTCGGAAAAGAGCCCCAAAAGCTGACAGGCGTTTCCGAACGCTCATGTTATGGGAAGCACCATCTAATGACGTATCGGGTGTCCCACCTGTCTTGTGCTCAAGATGAGACCGAAGGGAGACTATCGGCCTTTGTCAGCGCCCATAGAATTCAATCAGTAGATTTCGCTTAACGTGGAGTATCTTGCTTTGCTCAGACCAGCGCATGAACCGTGATGTGGTACGCACGCAGCTACTTGGGATTAACGCTATTTGCGCACATAGCACTCACGCCATCCTGGGCCCTGCGGCGCGATCGATTGATCGGAGCGTGACAGTCCATTCTCACTGCTTCGTCACTTTTTGCAGTCATGTGCACTGCGCGTCTCTGGTGACCTCATCACATTCACGTCGATATCCATGCAGAATCATGGCGGTGGTGACGGCGCCAATGGCAACGGTGCGATTGATAGTACTTCGAAGGGCCTTGCGGCGACTGTGAAGCACTTGGTTACAAACTGCGACAAAAGTTTCAAATAGAGGCTTCCGACGCATCAAATGCAGCGCTACAGCCGCATTCACTCGCATGTGAAAGGGGGAAGGAACTGACGCAGCACAGATTATCTCCATAATTTGGGCTTTCACGAGCGTTTTGGACAGCACTGATAAATTAGGTTGTCTACTTTGTGATAAAGATATCTTCAGCGTTTTTTGCAAACTAAATACAGCGTAGCCTGATGACACATAACTTTTCTCCAGGTACTGATACATCTTACGCTTCAAAAGAGTCGATGGCTCATTTATACACCTTCGGTATTCTTTCCCTTCTGCGGACAGCATATACGCACAGAACCGGTAAGCTCTTATTCACACATATGTTCACACATAGATGCAAGATGTACTTTATCCCCCGTATATCCTGAGAATTCCGCCTTAATTGATTACATTTTATAAGTTCACTTTTGTTCACTAAAGTGTTCATAGAAAAGTAGAGAGATTGAGTGATTTTTTGGGTCTCAACTGTAGTTATGCAAAAGTGACCTGATGCCAGATTAAACACCAATATATCTTACATTGGCATGCATGCTTGTTTTTAAAGAAAATGTTCTCAGTCACTACAATGAAATTGACATGAAACTAGGATATATAGTCTTGTTAGCTGGTAGGAGGAGTGTGGTTTTAGAGTAATGTTTTAGAAACCTTTAAGGACGAGGAGTGTAAACGATGTAAAATACTCCGAGGCGAACTATATTCGTCGAGAAAAAGAAAAAAAAAGAGGTTTGCGGCAAGTTGTTGAGTATAAGGGCGAAGCTTCGGATAGAAAACTGGAAGTACGCTATACTTCAAGCCCCTTAAGGCTTCATTTGGAATTTGTAAACATCGTTTTCGTCAGCTGTAAAAAAAATAACTTGACAGTCACTTTAGCGTACGCGAAAGAGAGTGAAGGCGCAAGCCCGCTCACTCAAATGACATTCATTTAATTACTTGGTATTCTCATCTGAATCCGTCGTTACTTCTTGTTACTCGTTTTCTCTCACCAAAGCTCGTTTGTTCGAGTGCCTTAATTGACGTTGCATTAATTAACTTTGCCTTATTTAACACCAAAGGTCATGTGTTTGTAGTGCATTGATTAAGTTGATTATAATTACCTCGGCTTTAATTAACTTCGCCTTAACACCGAACGTCGTGAGTTCGACTTCCACAAAATCTCGAGAGTTCAACTCTCACCAAAAGTCGTGAGTTTGAGTACCTTTCTTTTGGCATGATGAGCAGCATTGGAGCCAGCTGTGAAAGACGACGACGACAAATGCGCGAGCAGTGGCACGAGCACGTGCCTGCGCGAGGCAAGCTCAAGCGACTTTCTGTACCGCACGCGGCGTTTTCTGGACCGTCCGGTGTATGAGCCACTTAAGAATTTTGCCTTACTAGGCGTGCATGAAATTTCGCTTACACTACCTGTTTGATACCACTGCAGCTGAGCACCTTGCATCTGTGTGTGCTCTGACCATGCTTTCAAGGAAAAGCGGGTCGCTAGCCGAACATCTTTTCCTTCTCGTGTGTTTCTTGCATAATTCAGCCAACAGCACTTAACGCCTGTCCAATAAGCGTTAGTAGTTAAAATTTAGTCGTAACCTTTGTACCCAATATCGAAACTCAGCAACAAAAAATATTTTCGGGTGTATTGCCTGTAGGCAATACTCGCCTACACAGGGCAGATTTAATGTAACCATTTCAAAAATAATATCAAAGCAAACAAAGCAAAGTCAGTTTTAATAAGCAAGTCGGGAATTTATCTACCGGATTTTGTTTCTATATGACCTAATGAATGTTGTGGACTTCGTAATACAATGACAAGCTTCGATAATCTCGAGATCCCCTGCCTAAATTCGGTAGATTTACATAGTTGAAATACGTAGCTTCATGGAATCTTATGTTTGCAGTTGTTTTGCCAAAGGCCTATGCTAATTTTTCTCTCTTCGAGGTGGCCTAACACTCTGCAATTTGAATAAATTTGACTAATAAAATCTTGGCGCATTATGTCTATTTTCTGTTCCTCTTTTCTGTTATTATGCTTGGCTAAGCTGCCTTTTGTTTCGTTTGGTAAGATAGATAACTTGTCTAAAAGGGTCGTACCCATTACTTGGACATTTATGTGGACTACATCCGAGCATCGACCCGCCCCACGCTTCGGCAGCGCAGAATTTGGGATGACTTCGGCGTATTTCGTTTATAGCTTTGTAAATAAGGTTTTTCGTGGTATGACGTTGGCGCCGCCGTTTATGAGGCAGCCACTCTGTTAAGGCTTTCTTAGTTTTAAGCGCAATAAGGCGTCTCCGTGTTCCCGTCTAGGGAGCCCTCTCTGCAACCAAAAGGGAATCGGGTTAACAGTCCCGAACCCGGCTACGGAGATCGGTCCTTCGCGACCCAGTGCAGGAAAGCAATCCAGCTCGGAGACGTAGATGGGAGCCCCGAGAAGAGTTTTCTTTTCTCTGTAAGGAGATCGAGTCCCTAGAATAGGTTCACCCCGAGATAGGGACGGCGGATCCGTAAAGCAGTGCGGCTCTTGCGCTGTCCGGTGCGCTCCTGTCGGCCCTTGATTTCCGAGTGAGCGAGTGTGGTTTTCGGGCCGGACCATACCCACATCCGCAGCAGGTCTCCAAGGTGAACAGCCTATAGTCGGTAAGCCAATGTAGACAAGAGAAGTCGGCAAAACGGATCCGTAACCTTGGAAAAAGGATTGGCTCTGAGGGTTGAGCCAGGGCTGGGGCAGCACGCGCGCTACACTGAAGGAAGCAGCGTGTCTTTAGCCCTGTCTGAAAAGACTGGGTAATCCGTGGAAATTCTTTCGTGATTGGGATAGGGGCTTGCAATTGCTCACCTTGAACGAGTAATTCTCAGTAAGCGCGAGTCGTAAGCTCGCATTGATTGCGTCCCTGCCCTTTGTACACATCGCCCGTCGCTATTACCGATTGAACGATTACATTAAAACATGAATATATGATTACATGATTATAACATGTTTTACAACTGGTGTCAATAACGAATAATGCAGTGTCAATTACAATATTATATGTAGTGTCAATTACAATATTATGTAGTGTCAATTACAATAGTATATCGGGCACCTGCGGGGCTGGAAATCCTGCGAGCTACACTTAGAAAACGATAACTCTTTATAGTTGCCACGTCGCTGTTGGTCGACGATTTGAAGGTTGCTTTCACGACCGCGTGATTATGAGCGCATTACTGATTACTCGCCGACTGTTATATGCACGGGCCCTATACCATGCCTTCTTTGGAAAAATGAAATAAAAAGATGCTTATTAGCCACCAGCGATTGGGCCAAAGCCATCGCAGGGGACGGACTCGCAGAACGAGCGGCTCTCCCCGAGAACAGCGCTGGAGAGCTTGACCCACTTGAAAGCGCTGGAAGGGATGGTCCACTATAGTGTTCCTCTTCGCTACAATTATCCCCGCGAACGAAAAGGGAGCCGTCCTGCGACCTAACTGCTCCTCACTATGGGTGGATTATAGTACGGCTTGCGTTGTTCGACGTTTACGATGCCTCGTCCAAAACGGCGCATGTCCGAACACGGTTCAATGGGTTCGATCACGTTGTTAACAGGGAATGAGCGCTTGGCGATATTTTATGGCACTTCATGCTGGGCCAGTCGTTTCGAAGAGAGCCCAGTTGCAGCGGAAGGAAAGGAAAGCCACACAAGTGCTCCAGGAAAAATGTGAGTGCGGATGTGGTGTCACCGCAAGTATTGTTCTAGCGCTCTTGGTCATTGGAGGTAAAGGCTCGTGCAAAATCACGGCACATATCAGCATGTCATGCCGTGGCAGAAATTGGCGCACATTCAGATGCACCCATCTGGAACGGTTGAATTGTGTCGTTGGTGTGCGGCGGGTGCCTGCCGTACTGCAATAGAAAGGGTGAAAGGTGGGTGGTGCTATGAGTAGCGGTGCTGTGCGCAACGGTGAGGTGCGCATAGGTTACGGAGAGGCAGAAATACCTCCCAATTTGTGTGGTTGGAGGCGACATACATTTCAAGCATGTTGCTGAGCGTACAGTTGAAGCGTTCTGCAAGGTAATTTTTTTAAGGATAGTAGGCCGCAATTTTGCGATGAACTACGTGGTAGCCTTTAAGAATGGCTTCATCTAAATCGGATAAGAAAACACGTCCGCGACCACTTAGCAGTTTCTCGGGTAGTCCATCACGCAGGATGAATTGAAGAAGCAAAAACGAGGCAAAATCGCACGCTGTAGTTGCTAGCAGGGTGGCAGTTGGGGCCTAGGCACGAAGTCGGCAGAACGGAGTGGCATACTTGAAGAGAATGGTTGGGCCCTCCCAACGGCTTGAGCTTAGCTGAGTGGTGCAGCCGCCAGTACTTGTTGGGGCGGCGCAACAACGTCAACGTAGCTTAGTGGTGCAGCAGCAAGAAGATGTTGGCTCTGGTCTGGCAAGACCTCGGCGATTTCCTGCGCGATTTTTGTAAAGCGGTGAATGAGGCTAGTTCATGACTGTATTGCGCTTAGCATTACACTGACGGAAAAACTACTTGACGAACATAAAGGAACATGACTAGCACATACATGGTGCGAACTACTAACTCGTTTATTACTGTTATTGAGCTAGCTCAAAAAAAGGTGATGTAGGGGGGGGGGTGAAATATAGTATGTGACAAGGTGACGACATGTGATGATGCGCTGGGCCCGAACAGTAATGTTCACTTGTACCCATTGACCCAGGCAAACTCGACGTCAGCTTCGATGAGCATGGTCGACGGAGCGCTTACACATTTTTCTTTTTCCTTTGCTATCGCGAATGCTTCCCAAGATCTCGCTCTGTTTTCGTTTTTGCTGTGCCAGTGGCTTTGATGTTTTCTAGTAGCGGAGATCATTTGCAATGTTCGCTAGTTTCTAGGTGCTGTCAGGAGCTGGCACGTGTATTTGCACTCGCGTAATCTCTCCTGTAAGACAGCGTCCGGTTTGCCGAATATGCACTTTCGCGCTATCTAGTAATGTGGTAAACCACGCAACTGGCGCATTCCACGTACTTTTTGACGTGGTGAGCCTGAAAGATTGTAGCACTTGGTTGTATCTACCTTGGTACCTGCGTTCTCCCTTCTTGCACATACCTTTTAGTTTTTGCGGAACAAAGAACAGAACTTGGACGTCATCACGTTGGGCTCTCTTTCTACAGCGAAGCTGTAAATGACTAGGATCTAAGAATTTTTGCGTCCGTCTATCGAGTCGCATCGACAGAGAAAATAAAAGGTCATAGTTTATTCATCAATTGTTGTGCCGTGTTTTCTTCTGATGTATTCATCGCCATTGCTACGTTATCAGCAGTTTCACTTAGGACTTGCTATGGGTAGGACGCCCAGTTCGCTCTAAAGAAGAACGCGCCCTCCAAGAGCGCCGACGTGAATAACAGCACGTATGGCCGCGAAAGCGATGGGAAGTCGCTCAGCGGTTGACAGGCCGGGGCCATCGAGTAGCTGTTCTTTTACCGACGGAGTACAGAGGGCTTGGGCAAGGTGGCTTTGGCCTGGCGTCGGCGGCAACAGCATCGGCGGCAACAGCAGCGAAAATTCGCGGCCAGGACTTACGGAGTCGCCATCTGTCGGAAGCCACTCTCTTGGTTAGTGTCAGGGATAACGCTACACGCTCCACATAAATTTGTATGTCAGCGCACAATAAAAATACCACGCTGGACATTTCTGTAAGCACTCTCGAAACGACAGCTTTTCTTGACTGTCAAAAATATAATCTTGGGTAAATAGACAGCGCAGAATTGTTTAAGGACGCTAGCTCTTTAGCGAATACATTCCGTGAACGCCCTCAGCGCGCGGTCGCCGCGATGGAGTCCTCCGAACTGGTTTCTTGCGTGAAAAGTAGGCAGTCGCTGCGAGAAAATTATGTGAAATATGCTCTTATAGTAGGCTCTCTGTATAACAAGATGGATCACAGCAGGCCTCAATGCAGCGGTCATCGGGTTCGCTGCGACAGACTGCGATTCTGGATACATGTGCGGTCACAATGATTTGCGTCCGTTGCGAGCACGTTTTGGCACCGTGCCGAGTGCTTTAGGCCACAGAATATGAGCATTTGCGTGGGCGCCATCAGAGCTGTTTAAAATTATTTCGTTCTAACTAGAGACTTTGACGCCTACGGCAACTTGTGATGTGCCGTTGCGACTATTCAACCTCTTCTTTTATCTCTAATTTCTTTGACTTTTCAATATCATTGTTTCTCTAGTTTCACCCCACTGAATGTTTATCCACCTTCTCAGCGAGTAATTTCCCGCTCCTTTTTCTTAATCCAGTATACATTCATTTTTTGGGGCTGAGACAAACATGAGCATATGCCATACCTTTTTACAGTGTGCTTCTTACCGTTCCAATTACATCCCAGTGAACAATGCCAATATCTAGAATCAACAACTTCATAGATCAAGCCTCATGACATTAGCCGGGCAATGCGCACGGGCGAGCGTCTGAGGGTGAGCGTTCTGCACGAAAATTGATGGTGTAACCACTGATTGTTGGACCCACAATCTTTGCTGTTATTTCAAGCAAAGTTAATTATGTTACTCGAACCCACGATCTCTGGTGGGAGTCGTACCCTCGATCAGCGGTGGAACCAAAATTGAATGGCAGAAAATTGATGGTGCCACCATCGATGGTCGGACCCATGAAATTTTGTGGGAATGCAGGTGAAATGAAATAAGACAGAGGTAACTAGAAAAAAGTTAATAAAGGCACGCGAACCCACGGCCATTGCTTGGAGAAAAAAATAGCAAGTAAAACGCAGTCAAATAAGGATGTCGAGTAACTCAATGATTGTCTTGTGAGCGCGCAGGCTCTCGTCTTCATACTCGTTAGTGCACGCTAAAGTTACTGTGAACTTTTCTTTTTTTTAAGTTCAAGATTCATTTCTCAAAAAATAAAAAGATTGGTAAAGAAAAGGAATTCCTTTTCTGATATTTCTAGTTTTCTCACTTTCTTTTGTTCGTGTCTTTCATTCCTGGGGAGGTATTCTGTAAGAGTCCACCTAGTGGACAAGTCCGTTTCTTCTGCTGAAGTTCTAATTGGCTGCGCTGGGCTGCGCATCCGCTCCAGCGAGGCGCCATAGCCAATGAGATCTTCAGCGACAGAAGTAATGGATATGTCCCCTAGGTGAACTCTTACAGGATACCTCCCCTGGTCTTGCAAACAAATGATTCTTTAAGACCTCCCTGTGTAAACCGCCAGACATACGTCCGCACCACTTGGCTTATCAACACATGAGCAGAAGCTCCACACGTGCGCGCGCGGGTGCGCAGGTTTGGCTGTTCTGCGACAGGAATTTGCAGTCAGGTATAGTTCTTATGTTATGCTGCTAAGATTTACCAGCGATAGTGGCACCAATATGTTAGTCCCCGCTCGTCCGGCAATCGTCTATTGAGCGTCGCTTCATGACTGCACCACTCGTGGTTGCGAGAGTGTATAAAGTAGCATTCTACTGATATATAGGTACGTGAGACAAGCGGCAAGGTTGCGGCTCACTGCGGCCCGTAACGCTACGCGGTTTGTGCTGCGCCAGCCGGATCGCCATTTCCTCCTAATTTCGACGCGTGCGCCATCGGCTGCTCTCATCGGAGCATGCGCAGAACGATCCCGAACCAGGGCGCCACATTTAACAGGTGCCTGCAACTAGAGTGATCTCCGAGCATCGGCGAAGCAGCGTCGGCGCCCTTATAGAGCGTAGATCCTGCAGCTAGCATCGGTATTGTCCTTCGTAACCGAGCGAATAAGCAGCGCAGCGTGGGACGAAAGATGGCAATAGCGAAGAAAGCGCTAGGAAGAGGAGGGTATGGATCAGCGTGAGAAGAAGCGTGTAGTGCCGCGTCGACGATGGCTACGAGATAACACCAGAGAAGTGCACGTCTTCTGCATGTAAACAAAGTGCTGCATGAGCGGTGACCTGTTTGCGGCGGCTAGATTGAATCGCGCTCACGCATCACCTCGGTGCTGCCACTGGCTATCTCCCAATTAGCCAGTCAGTCGCGCCAAACTTCGCTCCGTTTGTAACATGCCGCGCCAGACAGATTGTCCGCGCCAGCTAATATATTGGGAAAAGAAAACGCGTACAGAGCACATACTTCAGCAAACAGTGCAAAAACGGGGCACAGGAAAGGAGCATGCGACACAGGCAATATGTCGTGTGCCTGCGTTTTGTGCGCCTGTGGGCACCTGTGTCGTGCTTTCCTTTCCCGTGCCCCGTTTTTGCGCTGTTTGCTGAAGGATGTGTTTGTACCAACTAGCCCGGCTAACCACCATTTTGAACATATAGAGCTGCGCCCAAATTTAGGAATAGGTAGTATCGCAATTGCTGGTGGAATTTTTCTTCGCGCAATGCATTGCGGGTCGGCGCAGTCGGCGCGACCAACACGCGCATGGAGTAACAGTCATCGTGACGTCGGGCTCGTCGGAGCGCATCGGCCGCGTCTGCTTACGTTCGCTACGCCAGTGCGTCCACCTTTAGACGTCGCTCTCACCAATGGGACGTAGCATGTGAATGCGCGCGTGCTCACGCTTCGTCGGACTATATACGCGACTTTAGGTGGCGATAGGAGCATCCCGAATCTTCAAGCAAGAGATTTTGCAAATACTTACTAAGCTCCATGTTTTCCCCCATTTCCATGCGGTATACAAGTCACCCGCCGTGTGAGTGGTAAGCTAAATTAGGTACCTCATTTGTATTTTGTTGATAATCTAGGGTATAATTTTGTGGGATTGTGTTGCCAAGCTTCTAAGTTTGTTTTTAATTTAGGGTTTTTGCGATAAATTACTAAAGTACATGTTCCAGAGCGCCATAAGGTTGATCTACTAAAGCCGTCGAATCTATTCTGCGGTCGTGGAATGACCATACGGGCCACTGCTTTCGCCCTAAAGTATGAAGAAAATGGAATGAATAATCTGCCTCATGTGCAAGAAAGGTTAACTAAGCAAGGTTAATTATTAAATCGCCCCTTATGACGCTTTAAAAGATTCTACTAATATTTCGAAGCCGACATACACTCATTATACGCAATGTTCCCCATTATCTGTAGGGAAGTGTGTGAGGTACCCGGTTAGCAATCTGTGATTATGTGTCCAGTGCGTGTGTCATTACAGGTGTAATATGTGGCGGAATTCAACGACTACTGGCTTTGCTTTTCTATGTTCTTTAACTGGCGGTGATTTCGGGCTCTACATCTCGACAGTACGTTCTTGAGTATATTTGTGCTGGTAAAAGGAACACAGTAATTTCCAGCTTCTGAACGCACTGCAGAGCAGGGCTGCTAGTCTAGTCAGGGTTGACTGAAGCTGTGTAGCTCCTCTAGATATCACAACGCTCAAAATGTTATGACTATGATGGTATACTTCGCTCTTGGAAAGGAATCTGCTCAGACACATTACCGGTATTTCTTACAGACTGCCGGCCGTTGTGCTTTCAAGACGTGTGTCCTGCGAACAAGGACCGGGGTTTAAACACGTATATTAGTCAAGAAGTACCAGATCCAGGTGAGTGTCTGCGTCGAGCAAGAAAAGACGAAGTCAGGCATGATAATGATACACTTTGAAACTAATGGGTTTTACTAAACCCCAAAAATACCTATTTTGCCTTAATGTATCAGTTAAGCTCACCATAGGGAAAAAAAACATACCCCTATAGAGAAAGAGAGAATGCTTGAGCCTATGAAGAGCGTGTACTCTCAGACTAAAAAGCACTTCTCTCGATTTGTAGATGTCAGAATTTCACTCCGAGTGTTATCATCTGCCCATCCTGTTCATAGAATTGAACAGCACACACTTTATTTGATTGGTATAAACTAAGTTGCTGAGGCACTTCCAAAAGGAACAAGGGCAGGATAAGAAGACATGCTTAATAATTCTCTGGTACCGCAGAGTATTTGTACAAATTTCTGTATGGTACTTCTTATTTTAGTTTCAGTCATTTGAGTACCTGTACTTAGCAGATGTTTATCAGAATTGTTTTAATAAGGAATATAGGAGATAAAGTAGGCTTTCCAATGCGGCCACAATCTGCATTTGCCTGAGGCTTCCCCATAACAGCTTCCTTACTTGTGTTAAAGAGGCCTTGAACCACCATTCGTATTGGTAAAAAATCACCGCCCAAATACTCCGTACACTCAATTAGCCAGCGAAGCTACAAAGTGCAGCCCAGATGTTTACCACTGGGTTAATCCCGACTGTTCGTTAAACTACTGCTGGGTCCTCGGTACGCAGTTGCTGCTTGCCCTCGGCTGTACAAGCCTGTTCTCGTACGGGCTGCAGCATCGGCTCGGCGTAGACGAACTCGTTCCCAGTTCTAATAATAATAATATTTGGGTTTTACGTGCCAAAACCACTTTCTGATTATGAGGCACGCCGTAGTGGAGGACTCCGGAAATTTCGACCACCTGGGGTTCTTTAACGTGCGCCTAAATCTAAGCACACGGGTGTTTTCGCATTTCGCCCCCATCGAAATGCGACCGCCGTGGCCGGGATTCGATCCCGCGACCTCGTGCTCAGCAGCCCAACACCATAGCCACTGAGCAACCGCGGCGGGTCGTTCCCAGTTCTGCTCGCGGCGTTGCTGATGGAAAACTGCCCGCTCCTAAGGAGCACCTAGGCGCGTGCCCTACCCATTTCGTAGCCAGAGAGAAGCTGCTGCGCGCGCGCTTGGCTACGACGGAGAGTAACGAAGTCACTACTGGTGCAGCTAATCCAGCACTACATTGACAACTCAAAACCTTTTCATTCCGTTCCGTGACGTCATGTTACCTGGCCCCACAGCCATAGAATCTAATGTGGATGCTGACGAGTAGGTAACAGTAATTTTGATGTCACCACTTTCATCATGCCAGCCTTGTCAATGAAAATTTTCTGCCAGGTAGCGTGACGTCATGGATCATTGTAAGCAGGCCGCGTGCTATGTAGGTGGTGTTGGCTAATGGCGCACCTCTCTTTCTCTCTTTTTTTGCGCATGCGCATGGGGTTGCACCAAAGTTGTTTTCGCCGTACAAGCGACGACCGGATGGATGAATGGGCTAGTCATATACAGAATCCGCTTTTTAAAAAACGCTTTCCACGGAGAGCATGCGCTGCTGTGAAGATCTCAGCCAAAATATGCAGTTGTGCTCTGTGCGTGGAGCTCAAAAACTGCCTGCTACTTTTTCTCAAGCATTATATTTTAAATAGAGGCCTCCTCCGCTCCCGTTTTCAAGCTGTCGGCGACTTATATACGTCATCATATGCAGTAATCTTATGCATAGACGGCTATTAGCTATTAGCTGAAATAAATCAAGAAGGTGCTTGAGATCGATGAGCTTCATGGTGCTGTTACTGTGTGTATTATTTGACACAGTTTAGTAAACAGGATTAACTAAGCGAAAATATTCGCTGAGAATTTCAATAAAAATTGCCCCCTAACGGAAGAATCCGACTATTGTGTGCTGACGCTCGATCATGTCTTCCCACCGTCGTAGTGATACTTTGGCCACACTGCTTATCGTTGTAGCCATTGGGTCTCGCTAATTTTGACTGGTATTGAACGTTAAACTAGCCTGTAATCGCACTAAACTTATGATGTGGTTACAATTATGCTACGCCTGCTATACTTCACGAGAAATTGCGGTTTGCACCTACAAGAGCCGTGCGCCAGTGCGCGCTCACTTGCGGTCGATTACTTATACGCTTGAGTTCCACAACGGGCTCTGTGTCTGTAGGCGTTTAAGTGTGTTGCGACACCACGGACCCTTGCACATGGGGGTAGGAACCTCCCGCAAGCCAAGTGTGGCGTAGTTGTATCCGGGCAAAAGCGGGGTCGGGAGCTTGAGCCAGTGCCGGGTGTTAGGACCTTTATGGCCTTTGGCGGACGTACCACACGTAGATGGTACCCGCTTCATGTCGGTGGTACCCGCGGACTGACCAGCCTGGGGACAATCGGTATAGCTGCCTTTTCCTATTCTTTCCTCGTCCTATTCTTTCCTATTTTCCTAGTCTCACACTCCAGCGACCCTGGTTCGATTCCCGCCAGCCCATCTTGCAAGACGTTTATTTTATTTATGAAGTGCCTTCCGGGATTTTTCGCTCACGGCAAACGCCGCTGACGCCGACGACACCGGCTTTTCTGCGACACGAGCTCCTTAATGCTGTCGCGTTAATAGTTCAGTGCCGGGAACCCATGATTTCAGGAGGCGTGCGCCACTGCCAAGAGAGGCACTTTCTCCGCGGCCCCGCCTAGCTTCCGCAGGCGAAATTCCTTCCCTGCATTCTCCCTTACCGGAGCTCGTCGATCGCTTGACGCATACGTCACGGGTGCTGTCTTCATTCTCTTTCGCGATTTTTTGTTGCGCGGCGCACTTGCGCTGACGGTGTCGACAGCGAGCTGTTGTGTTTGTCTCGTTTCGCAGAGCGCATGATGTTACGCGCTCTGCACGAGATCACCTGACTAGAACCATAAGTCCGTGCTACGCGAAAACTGAGGCAGACACAACCGGATCACACGGCATGATGGCGAGCTGGACCAGGTAAATAATGACATAGTTTCGTTGTCTGCATGCGCGACGGCACGACGTGGGAGCAAGCAGACGAATCGGAAGTGCATTTCTCTTGCTGTGGTGCCAGGCAGAAATTTGGTTTGCGCGTTTTATTACTTATCTAAACTTTAATTCGTCTATGGAAGCAACAGTGTAGACAAATAACATATGTTCCCTTGAATATTTCTCGAAATGACGTGCCACTATAAGCGACGTCACAGCAGTGTCATGTATCTAGGCGCCCTTTTGCGATATGCGTCGACTCTCCGGCTGGGAGCGATCGGGCCCACGAGGAGAACGGCAAACGGCGTTCGGTTTGAAATTTCAGCTCTTTCCGCGGCGGATAGCGATGAAATATTTAGCAGAGACGATTGCTATAGGGCGTTGTATGCATAGCACTTGTCAGCTCAACATGGGCAGACCTGAGGGGCCCTTTAACGTGAAAACAGTTTCGAAATTTTTAGCAGAAACAAAGATCCAAAATATCATTTAGCAAGGACATTTGAAACAAGTGCCTATCAACCCTTCTCTTAAAGGGCCTTCATGGCGCACTGGTGCAACTATCACCGACATGTTATTGCACAATCTATTCTTAATGAAATACTAATGCTCATAGGGACACCAGACATTGCTATTATATTAATTGCTATATACTTAGCGACAGTTAGAGCGACAGATCTTTAGCCCTTTGTACAGCCATGTAATACCTAAAATTATCGCTGAATTTTCAGCTTCATTTGGAAATTATTGACTACACAACATCACGCGTGATGGCGATCTTTTCTCTCGTCTGGCCCTTGCGCCGTTAGACGCCAAACATTATCGTCAACACGTGCAATGTGAATCTACCTACTGTCCGGGCAGGACAAAGCCGACCTACGCTGCCGGACTGGAGCACACGAGCACCAGGGCGCATTCCCCCTCTACTGTGCTTAACACTCGAACAAAGATGCGTCTGCTGCCCTGCGTAAATGCCGCGGCCTCCGAGAGGAGCCGCAACGTTCCTTGTCGTCGTTCTCGCCGCACTGCCATAGGTGGGCAGCGCCACCTACAGTGCCCCACTCATTCCTTAAAGGGACACTAAAGCGAAACAATAAATCAGTTTAGACTAATGAAGCATTGCTTCAAAACCATGTAGGCAGTCATCTAAAAAATATAGCTTGATTATTAGATGAGAAAATGAAGGTCCAAGTATCAGTATTTCAATTCCGCGCCGTAACCCCAGCGCCGGTACGTCAGCGTGACGTCAGGGATTCCAAAGTATGTTTTCGCATTTGAGCCGCGTTGGCTCAATAAAGGTTCCCGAAACTTGCCATGTTTAATATTTGGTTCCTTTAGGACACAATCTAGTCAATCTGTACCGCTATGTATAATTAGTAGGCCCTACAAGATGCCATCAAAATCCAAGGCGTCACAGCCCCCAGGTGCGGGAATTTAAGTAGGCGTCGCCACCCGTATTTCGTTCTTGCGCTTTTTCTGACTTACCAAACGTCTGATCGTTGTAAGAGTGGTGTTTCTGGTGTTTTAGAACGGTAATTTACAGATGCAGAAGAAATCATTTTTCACTTTAGTGTCCCTTTAATGAACGACGTTGAGGGGCACAGGAAAAGTAAATATCGCACCTATCGTACCTACGCTTGGGCTGAGTGTCATTGAAAAATAGTTTCTCCAATATGTTTCTGCGAGGCACCGTACTCGTCCCAACAAGTTTTGAAACCTCAAAAAAAAAAAAACTGGTTGACAGCTCTTTTAAGTAAAAAACAATGCAGCGACAGTTACGAAATTCATTTTTGCGAAATTTTAGCGCAGCGCTATAGGTGCTTTCATTTCCCGATATACTGGCTGGCGCGGAGTCTGTCTCGTGCGGCACGTTGCAAACGGAGCGAAGTGTGTCGCATCTGCCTCGCTAATCTGAAGATCGGGAGAGCCATCGCGTGGGTGACGCGTGGGCGCATATCTCAGCTTCCGCTGCCGACGCACGTCCTAGACGACGCGCGTGACTCAGGCGTCATCTCGTAGCCATCGTCGCCGTACTGTGCTTTGCTTCTCCCCTTTCGCCATATTCTCCTCCTCCGCTTTCCGCCTCATGGTTCCGCTGCACTCTCCTCCTTCGCTTTCCTCCTCGCGTCTTTCATCTTTCGCTCTACTCGTTCTCTAGGAACGCCGACGCCGACGTTAACCGCAGCAACGGGCGCCTCAGAGCTGTACCCGAAGAAAAGATATTATGTATGTTCCTAATAAAGCAATTTCCACATATCCGGTCTTTGTAAGTTCCGAATTTTCTAGAATCTGATTTCGTCAGCATTACTAATTATTTATTTTGGCTAGCTCATCTTATGTAGACACTGCGCTCATGATTATTCTGTATATATGTATATAAATATACTCCGTGGCCAGTAGAATATATATATATATATATATATATATATATATATATATATATATATATATATATATATATATATATAAGCACAGTACGTTTGTGGAATCAGGGTGTAGACGAGCCGTATGCAAAAATACTGATAGTTATCTATAGCGGCTCCACAGCCACTGTAGTCCTCCATAAAGAAAGCAATAAAATCGCAATAAAGAAAGGCGTCAGTCAGGGAGATACGATCTCTCCAATGCTATTCACAGCGTGTTTACAGGAGGTATTCAGAGACCTGGATTGGGAAGAAATGGGGATAAGAGTTCATGGAGAATACCTTAGTAACTTGCGATTCGCTGATGATATTGCCTTGCTTAGTAACTCGGGGGACGAATTGCAATGCATGGTCCTTGACCTGGAGAGGCGAAGCAGAAGAGTGGGTCTAAAAATTAATCTGCAGAAAACTAAAGTAATATTTAACAGCCTCGGAAGAGAACAGCAGTTTACGATACGTAGCGAGGCACTGGAAGTAGTAAAGGAATACATCTACTTAGGACAGGTAGTGACGGCGAATCCGGATCATCAGACTCAAATAATAAGAAGAATAATTATGGGCTGGGGTGCGTTTGGCAGGCATTCTCAGATCATGAACAGCAGGTTGCCATTATCGGTCAAGAGAAAAGTATATAACAGCTGCGTCTTACCAGTACTCATGTATGGCGCAGAAACCTGGAGACCTACTAAGAGGGTCCTACTTAAGTTCAGGACGACGCAACGGGTTATGGAAAGAAGAATGATAGGTGCAACGTTAAGGGATAAGAAAAGAGCAGACTGGGTGAGGGAACAAACGCGAGTTAATGACATCCTAGTTGAAATCAAGAAATGGGGCATGGGCAGGACATGTAATGAGGAGGGAAGATAACCGATGGTCATTAAGGGTTACGAACTGGATTCCAAGGGAAGTGAAGCGTAGCAGAGGACGGCAGAAAGTGAGGTGGGCGGATGAGATTAAGAAGTTTGCAAGGACAACGTGGCCACAATTAGTACATGACCGGGTTAGCTGGAGAAGTATGGGAGAGGCGTTTGCCCTGCAGTGGGCGAAAACAGGCTGATGATGACATATATATATATATATATATATATATATATATATATATATATATATATATAAACATATATATATATATATATATATATATATATATATATATATATATATATATATAAGCATGCAACGTGACTGCAGTTTTTTTGTTTCAGTGTTTAAAATAATTTACGCAGATCTGGAGAACGTTTGGCTGTCGTTCCTCTCTCCAGCAGTCAGTAACAAAATTATGCAAATTAAAGGCACACGTTGGAATCTATGTGAAGGGTGGCTTTCGCTACGCGGTTAGGAACGTGCTAAAATTTCACCTATTTCATTCCTGCGTTCTTCGCATGAAGGAAACTGCCACGCGTTCATCAGCGCTCGAGCACCATGGCTATGAGATGTGACAAGTCATGTTGCCTCGTATTTGCTGGTATATTCTTATTCATTTTAAATGCGCAACCCCCTTCATGGTCAAACCCTCGTTGTTTGCTCCTGTCATAGTGTAAAAAATATCATCATCACCGGAACGCGGCATTAATCTGAAAGAAGTAGTAGGGGTTGACAAGATAGAACAATACGTTCGATTGCGGCCTAATACTAACGAAAGTAGTCATTGAAAGGTTGGAAAGATTTGCTTTGATAAGCTTATTGCGCTTTTGGTGACGTATATTTGTTCCAATGAGGATATTTAGGTATTAGATATTTTATCACTGAGTCATTCCGCAGACAAGAAAGCCTGTAGGCTAGACACATGTAAGGGCAGTAACGATAACGTCCTTGGGGCGAGCTATTCGGAAATGCAGCCAGCCAGACACCACGGTTGGGGAAGTCTAAGAGGGTTCTAAAAAAAAAACAGTAAGAAAAGGAAAGCTCCGCTTAAGAAGTGTGCCCTACAAATGACCGTTCAAGAGGGCTCTGCAGCGAGAGGGGGAGGATCAGGATTGCTCTAACGTCATGTTCTTCCAAGCTGTTTCTATTACATTTCTTCCATTAATATCCCAGAATTGGTTCGCATTTTTGGGGGGCCACACACACCACTTCGCCGCTTCCACGCCACATCACGACAACAGCGGAAATGCTCCATCTGATATCACACGCACACATTGGCTGTGCATTATTAGATCGAACAAAAGGAAAATAATTATTTCCGGTTCTACCCCTCTTTTCTATATTATTCGTGGTAATGCGCGAACGTTTTCGGGCTGCGCAAATTTCGCCTGTGTGTCATAGGATGTCACAAAGCCGCGAAACCTCACCGCGCTAAAGTGGCGTGTACGCATTCACGATGCGATAATATGCCAAAGAAAACTGACTCTCTTGCGGAATACCCAGAGAGAGCCGTGTTCCGAAAAATTTCGGAAAAGAAGCTTGGTGCTCGCCAACACTGGCTACTCGGAGGTGCGTGACGCCTCCGAGTGTTTGACACTATAACGTTGTCTAGTGCTTTCGGCACGTATATGAAAACACTACTAACTCTTCTTCGCTAAGGGTGCGTTATGGCACCCTTAGGGGCTGCACGCCGCTGATATTTTCGACCAGCCACCGCAGACTAAACGAGGGGGAGCGCACCAATCGCAGACGCCGGCGCCAGCTTCGTCATGCGATTATCTACTTTCACTGCGCGAACTCGGCCACTCTGAGATGTCCTCCACTTCTGAGTGCTCCCTGCTTCCTACAAGCTAATAAAGAAAACGAAACGAGCGCTATCTCCTGAAAACATGGAGAGCTTTTGATTTAGCAGTTAAAACAACGCTGCGGGTCACCACCTTGCGCTTGCGTCCACAGTTACGTAGATAAGACGTCAGGACATCGGAATAAATATAGATAGAAATAGATTTTTTTTTCTTTTTAGCTCAACAGACCAGGGCCCGAATACACAAAGCATTTCGTTCGTAAATGCTCTATTTGATTGGCTGATTGCCTTCGGTAATAATATGCCCTACATCACTGTTGGTTGGCACGAACGCCTTTAGTGTATGAATGTTTTGTGAATATGGGCACCGGTCCCGCAGGTCTGACTGATGCTTCGTTTAGCAGCATGAGCGAGACCTACGGTCCGCCCGCCTTTGTTCTGACTTTAAGGCGAAAGCCTTGGGTGGTACATGGGTCGAAAAAACCGATGACCGTTCTGCGTTATGGCACCAAATTCACGTGCATGCGCCAGTAGGCCATCAATTTCTTTATGAATAAAAGAGCTCCATTACCCATATTCTCGTTGAACGGACGCCATTCTAAGCAATCAGAGTGGCCACAAAAGTGTGTGCGTCAGGTTTTCACGGTATTATTCACATTTGCCAGTGAATGTACACGAGTATTTTGATGTTTTGAGGACGGTAAGTACGCCTGCGAGAACTGGAAATAAATGTGTTGTTGAAATTGAGCGCTATGGGTTTATCGAGTTTGCCTTTCTGTGTCGCTTTTATTCTGCCTGCGCTACAACAAAGTAGAAGGCGCTTTATGCTGGGTGTTTCAGGCGAACACTTTCAAAAATTTTCAACGGTTGCCTGCGAAAGATAGCACGATTCTATTACATGAGCTAATCTACTCGAAGAGGCGGACATTACTTGCTCAAAAAGGTTCAAATGCATAATCGTCTAGTTAACAAACATCGACTAATTAAGTTCTTAGCCGGTTTTCTTATGGCCACGTTGCAATTTACAGATTCTAGCCGTGGAGTTAGCTAAGCGGATCCACTTGGTAGGAATTTTCAGAGTGACACCACTTTTGCTATAATAATTCCCGAATTTTGCGGAGGAATGCCCTGGCGTTCCAGTTGCCATTGTGATTCAATGCACAAAACGGCGTTTTATGAAGAACCTAAGTGGAACGCCACTGCATTTCTCCGCAAAGTTCGGGAAATAATATAGCAAACTGGTGTTCGTTCCAAGCGGACCCGCCTCGCGAACTTCACGGCTATTATTTGTAAACTGCAATACGGGCCATAAAGTAATCAGTTAAAAACTGATATAGTGGTTTTTGGCTAATTATTCCATTATGCATTTCTACCTCTTTAAGTAATGTCCGCCTCTTCGAGTAGACCAGCTCATTAATTAGAATTGTGCTAGCTACCAAAGGCAACTTTTTAAGAATTTTTGAAAGTGGCCGCTGAAACCCCTTGTATACAAGCCTATACACCTACCTCCATTGATTAAATTGTTCAAATAAAGAAAATTCTTTCAGTGAACCGGCCTGTTTGTCCTAATGATCTTCATAGAATTCCCACGACCGTTTTAACGTGTAATTAACCACGCAGAACCAGTGGCGATATCTAGGCGACCGAAAATAAGAACAAGGAAAGAACAAGTAAAGAGAAAACCAATGACAGATAGTAACAGCGCATTCGAATTAGAATGTGCAATTAATTTAATGAATGTCTCGTTAGCACGCAGGCTTTCGCCTTGATCCTCTTTAGCGTATGCTAAAATTACTGTCAACAATTTTTAAACAAACTTTGTCGCTTTATATACCTCTCTACTGCAATTCATTACATGCTTACTGACGCCCTAATTGTTGCAAACAAATAATCAGGTTTTTTAGTCCTTCAATCTGCCATATCACCATATTTGAGTTATTCTTTTGTGCAGATATTCCCGATCCATGCCCCAAGGTGTTGTGCCCACGCGTCATGAGCTTGACCGACAACAAGTGGCTTTGCCGTGAAGACACTGATCCAGATGAGAAGTCAATTGGTCAGTACTACTTTAAGAGAACGGGGAATCGGGCGAGTTGCAATCGACTTATTATTATTACAGCGCAAACTCCTAAGACAAATTGGAGA
This sequence comes from Dermacentor variabilis, assembly GCF_050947875.1. Lineage (NCBI taxonomy): Eukaryota > Metazoa > Arthropoda > Arachnida > Ixodida > Ixodidae > Dermacentor > Dermacentor variabilis. The sequence continues at coordinate 136,509,856 of NC_134570.1, read as the reverse complement.
CACGAAAGGACAGTGCATGATCATGTCATGTAATGTCTCCTGCGAGTGTTCGTATATTGCGTTGTAATATTTATGAACAGAACTCTGTTTTCTGTGATCGCTTAATGTGGTATGATTTTCAGAAGCATGCCGTGCCGTAATAATTGAGGAAAAGTGCAATATTTCCAGAACTTCGAGCCAACACCACGGTACTCGGATTTGAGGGCAGTAGCGCCTGCGACCAACGTGATTTTGTGCTTTTTTACTGACTGTGAAGTCTAACTGTTCGGAAATTCAAATTTTTTAACGAAGCCATGCCATGCCGCACCACGCCACGTGAAGTTTGAACTCTTTTGAGCGCCTATGGGAATTCGCTCAATTTGATGCACAGTTTTGTTTACGCACTGTTAAACATTTCCATTAGAATTCTTCTACTAGCAGCGCCATGCACCGTCTGCATTGATAACTCAACGTTCGTCAGGTATGGGACAGGGTGACAGAGTTAAATGGGTGGAATAATATTACTTTCACTGCAAGTATTCTTGAAGCTTGCCTCCAGTATTCCTAGTATTTCTACAAAGAAAGTGCCAAATATGCGCTGTGGTATACTTGCCAACATAATTTTTAATTGACAACAGCGGTCACAATATAGAAGCTCCTTTCGGGTTGTCCGTTTCCCCATCCGACGTATAGGCTGTTTGAACAATGTCTCAAACAACGTTAGATGCTCATGAGTGCGTGTTATTTCGGTAATTATGTTCGACTAATATCAATTGCAACTAGATTATCTCACCATGAGTGGCGCTTATGCATAAGTGCTTCGACAGCATATGTACAAATTAGTACGGACAATCCTTCCAGTCGCCTAGGGTTTTCATCCACACAAGAGCACGCAGTCGATTTCAGACCGACCTTCGACGGAAGCTTCACAAAGTGTTTAATGTCTTACGTTCTGAACACTACCTGTGCAGCTGACCTTAGACATTGCTGTAGCATATTGAGCAGCACTCCACCCTACTGTACCGCACTGCACAGGAGCTGCGCAAAGCGTGTCGAGGCTCCAGCACAAATTAAGCGCACACTAGACGACCTTGCTTGCAACAAAAGCTGAGCAACCGCAATAATCAATGTTATAAGGCTTCTGCGGGCTCCATGACGTGACGAACGCTGATTAACAAGCCTAAAGAATGGCGTAAAAAAACTAACCAGGTGCCTGCGGGAATGAGTAAACACAAATTCTCCCTGTAGATTAAGACTGACTTAGATAATTTGTGCCCTAGAAACCAGGGAGCGAATTCACAAAGCTTTTCGTTCGTAAGTGCTGTTTTTAATTGGTTGATTGCATTCGCTAATGATATGTCCTACATCACTATTGGCTGGCACGAACGCTTTCCGCGAAAGAGCTTCTTGCGAATACGGGCCCAGTTGCAGATTTTCTACATTTAAATAATTTATACTCTCCTCCGTACTTACGCTGAAAATACTGTTACGTGAAATTATTACTTTCATTCGTGTCCTTCGAGGTGCTTTCTTAAAGCTTCTCACAAGTATTCTCAAAAATTCTCTTAGAAATTATTTCTGCTATACATATATTCACAATACCATTCACCAGGCTGTAATGTTATGCATAGCAGTATAGGTTGCGATTACTACGTCTGTTAAAACATAACAGCGCCAAAAATTCTCACATTCGTGGTAATAACAAAATAGTTCACGCTGACTGTTCTACAATATCAGCTTTTGTTGCGAGACCAACCATTATGTTGAGGACTGTCAGGGCATACAACCCCGACCTAACCTGCACGTTATCTCGAGCGACAAACAGCATCCTTCTCTGGCTCGCCTAATCCTAGCTCTGCAAGCACCGCGAGGTCAGCGTGACTTCGTGAAATGATTACCTCAAGCACTATTATAAAACCAGCTTTGCCTCAAGGTTGGAACTTTAAACCTCAGGGGCCACAAGTTTACGTTAGCTTAGTATTTATTTTATTAAAAAATGTTCGTTACTTTGTCTGAATATGTCATCTAATTACCGTTACGTGCTTGTGGATTTAAAAGCGGGTTTAAAGGTTACAACCGTGAGACGAAGAGATACCGTTCTATACAACTTGGCTCTGATCTGTGTACGCCTAGTGAAAAAAAGAGTTGTGATATTTTGCTTGTCGCTCCTGTGAATAAACTGCTCGGAAAGTCGTTGCTGCGTTATGCCACATTGCTAGCCTAGGAAGGCAGTGTCTTTACCTCCACGCTGCCATATCAGTTTATTCAAACCACAATGCCTGCTCACTGTAACCTGACTTGCGAATTTCAAGAATGAGTGACAAGGAAACCACACAGCAAGGAGTATGTGTAAATGTGTGCGCGCTGGTGAAAGAAATTCTCATTATAGCTCGAGAGGTTAGCCGAGGAAAAGCACTGGCATGTCACTACAGGTCTAAAATACAAATGATCAAACGACATAGGAAATAGAAAAAAAAGAGCAATCATCCATGCGGGGTAGGAAGGGGTAGCAGTGAGCACCATGAATTGAACAAAGTAGAAAGAGGAGCTTTATGTCACCGTCAATAACCAAAATGTTATCCATCGCTTTCCCTTTGGTATTTTCTGTGGCAATATTCTCTTGAACACGCGGTTCAAGATAATATTGTGCTAGGCTGCCGGTCTGGCATAACTTAGCGCCAGCATTCGAAACAGTTTAGCTCACAGGACCTATTAGCAAAGCATCACATGTTTTTCTTCGCTACTCTATTGCCACAATATTGACTCACTACAGCGACAATAGTTATACTGAGAAACGCAAAATACAATATGTAATACATATACATACCTACAATTAAGCGTAGCATGGCAGCATAATACCATCATGAGTAACATTGTGCCAATATCATATCGCGAGGAATAAGAATTACCGATACTAACGTGACAGTGCATAAAACAGAAACCAATCAAAAGGAAGCACACAAGAAATAACAATGGTGAAACAGCAGCACTTCAGAAAAACGCGCAAGAAGGTATCGGCGAATACTCCAGATTTCAAATACCAATCGAGTATTAAGCACTAGCTAATCGTATTCGCATTCGAAAAGAAATTTTTGCTTGTTTTCGATTATCGGAACTTACCAAATATTTCGCAACAACCCACTTTTAAATTGTTTTTACTGTTATCCGTATAATAAACAAAGCATCGCAAATTGTCACAAGTGAGCAAACTGCTCCAGCTTTCGAAGCAATGCGCAAACAAACGGGCAATACAAACTCTGTTTTTGGTTCCACGGCGGAAGCCAAAAATACAATATGTAATTTTTGTTTGTAATTGGTAATTTAGTATTGTTGGAAGCCTTCAAGGTGCCATTTCATCTGGTACGTTAGAACTACCTCCTGATCATTCCTTTATTCTTTTGCAACGAGTCCTATTACTTACTATAACAGTATAGAACTTCCATTGCAGCGTTATTCTTTTTTTTTGCTTTTTCTATATCCTCTCATGCTATATCGGCGAACATTTAGTTTTCGTCTCTGGAAAGCTTCTCACACAGCAGTGTCTTGTAAAGCTTGTTCGAGTTTACAGCAGGTGTGATTACTGGCGACGCCTTGCCGCCGACGTCGCTCACCACGTCAACAGCTGCCGATGTTAACAGCCACACATGGTATCATGATGATAATCATCATCATCGTCATCATCATCATCATCATCAGTCTGGTTACACCCACTGCAGGGCAAAGCCTCTCCCATACGTTCTCCAACGTTCTCCAGCTACCCAACTACCCCGGTCATGTACTAATTGTGGCCATGTCGTCCCTGCAAACGTCTTAATCTCATCCGCCCACCTAACCTTTAGAAGACAAAGACATTAACTTATGTGCAAAAACGGTTGTCGTATACCCAAAGTCGATTCAATCAAGGTCTTGGGCATGATCGTTGAGTCAGGGGGTACAAATGGCAAGACTATACGCAAGCTAATTGCTAAAACTGAAAGTGCTGTTCGTTTAGTTCGGAGAGTATCAAATCGGCATCATGGACTCAAGGAGGATAACCTCATTCGACGAATGCATGCCTTCGTTCTGCGCCACTTTAGATACGTGGCAGCCATGCATCGATGGAAACGGGCAGAGCGGGATAAATTGAATGCACAGCTTAGGAAGATTACCATACGGGTTCTCGGTTGACCCGTATACACTTGTACAGAGCGCTTAATGTAGCTTGGCAACCATAACACTCTTGAAGAGATTGCAGAGGCCCAGGAGCGCGCACAGCTAACTCGCCTCACAACAATGAAGGCAGGGAGATCTATCTTGCAGGAACTCGGATATCACCCCGATAGAGTAGCAGAGGCGTTCTCTGACGTTCCCCCGTCGATTCGTGAGAACATTACGGTCGCGCCAATACCTAGGAACATGCACCTCGATCATAATCGCGGTAGAAGGAGGGCAAGGGCGGCCAACCGCCTTAGGCAAATACACAGTGATCAGCGACAGGTCAGCTTTGTGGACGCCGCTTCTTGTAAGGGAGGTCAGGCGTTCACCATCGTCACTGTTGATGGTCGGCAAGGAATCACCAATGCTGCCTCGGTTCGGACGAGGGACTCCGAAATAGCTGAACAAATGGCTATTGCACTAGCCCTGCTGGGTAGCTCACGGGATGTCATCTATAGTGATTCAAGATCTGCAGTCAGAGCATTTGAAAAAGGCACCATTTCCAAACAGGCCCTCAGACTTATTGGGGGCAAGGCAATCACGCACCACTTGATTTATTGGTTTCCGGCACATCAGGGTCAGATAAAAGGTGCTCCTCCCAACCTCAACGAGTCGGCTCACGGGGCTGCGCGTGAACTTGCCCACCGCGCTACCCTCGACCAATCGGAAGCCGACTCACTAGAGAACAGGGACACGCCCTCCACCTACAACGAGATAACTAAACACTACTATCTGAGCCGTAGAACCTACTTTGTTCCTCATCCGCGCCTCCATAGAGCTCAATCATTAACGCTCCGTCTACTACAAACGAATACCTATCCGAATCCATCGCTCTTAAATAAAATCTATCCGGATACTTACACCAACGCTACCTGCCACGATTGTGGAGATATATCCACGTTAGACCATATGCTCTGGCGGTCTGCTCGGTCACGCTCTATCATCGCTAAAAGCTCGGCCAGATGGGAGGCGGTTCTCCGCAGCCCTCTTCTGGCTGACCAACTCTGGGCTGTCCAGCAGGCCCACGATGCGGCCGAGAGGCTTGGCCTTCCGGTTCCCACGTTGGAGTAGCCCGCTTCGTGAAGATTCACGATCTGCCGGACTTTAATTATTAAAGCTTTACCATACCATACCATACCTAACCTGCCGCCCACTGCTACGCTTCCCGTCCCTTGGAATCCACTCATGATCAAGGATATCATGATCAAGGCCAGCGGAATCGCTGCAGCGTATCCAACCAACTGAAATATCATTCCAGCATATAGGGTTCCACTTACTTGCGTCCTTTCTGAGAGAAACAAACTGGAATAAAATTATCGTCGTGGCGACCTACTACCTTATCCGTTATGCCAAAACGAATGCTCTGCGCAAAGGTAATGTGGTTGAAGTGGTGAAATTTTTGTCGAGATGATTCTGCAACAAAGTGGTGCCCCGGAAGTCCTCATCACCGACAGAAGGACGGATTTTGCAGCAGTGCTAATGCAAGTGATCTACGATACAATCAGACCCGTCACAAGAGTAAAACCGCCTACCAGCCAAACACATGTTAGCAATATACGTCGACCTCGAGCACAATATGTGTGATGCCGTCCTTCTATACACCATATACGGTATATATAGTATATAGTATGCTAATGAATACCACCATCATCACAATATGTGTGATATGTGAGCACAATATAGGCGACTTCGTCCTTCCATACATCATATACGGTATATATAGTATATACTATGATATATAGTATGAGTGTAGTATATAGTAGTAGTATATATAGTATGGTAATAAATACCAGCTGCATCGATCTAAGATACAGTCAGACACGTCACAGGAGTACAACCGCCTACCAGCCGAACACATGTTGGCAATATACGTCGGCCTAGAGCACAATATGTGTGATGTCGTCCTTCCATTCATCATATGCGCTTACGAAACCGTGGTGCAAGAACGTACATGACGCCGTTCAAGCCGTTTTACGGAAGGAACCTGAAGCGACGTTCGACTTCATGCAACCTCGCGTCACCAATGAAGGCAATCACGACGTCGCCGCCTATATCCCGCGCTCTGGAGATGCCCGACAGTTCGCCCACCTGTTTATCAACTAGCAAGCGACCGACAGCCGGAACTACAGTCATTAGCGACGTTACGGGGAATACTATCCCGGTGATCGTGTAAGTATTTGACACGGATAGGCCGTCGTGCACTCAGTAAAAAACTTCTGCGACACGTTTCCGGCAGTGCAAGATAGTCCGACGTCTTGCTCCATTAGAGTGGAAGGCAGTGCCTGATGGTTGGCCACATGACACAACTAAGGCCTCGCGTTATTGTCAACGTCCTGCTAGCAATATTCGCAGCGTTCGGCATATTACAAAAAAACTATCATAGACAACTGAAAGAGGCTTTGTTTCCAACAAGTTAAAGCAAATGCTGTATCTGGTTCGTATAATACAGACCTTGCAGATTAAAAAACAAATTATTACAATTACGATTACTTCGTTAAAACTTCTTTGAAGACATTGACAAAATAATGTCACGCAATAGCGATTAGGCAATTACAAAAAATTGATTGTTCCAAGTTTACATTCCTCCGAGCTTGTATTAAGCTCTTACAAATACAGGTATTAGAGCGAGCTGTCGTGGCTCTTTCAGCGCATCATCTACAGCCCTTCAAATGTGCTTTGTCTTCACTAATAATTGTTTTAAATGTTTTGTAATGCTCCCTCGTCTTCTTGCAGACATCAGCAGTAACAGCGAAAACTCGCTAGGTGTGCACACTGGAGGGAAGGCCGATGGTATAACGAACACCTTGCGCACGAGACTGGTTACCCAATGCCGCGATGCTTGCGCCTGGATCCTCTATGAGGCACATAATTTTACGCTTTTTAGGACTACGAGAAGGCGCTTGGGGTAGATCCAAATTTTGCTTCCTGGATCCGTCGTCACGCCTTCGTCGTCATGCCATCGTTGTCACTCAAGCTACGTCATTCGACTCTTTTCAAGCGGTCTTCACGCCATCGTCATCGTACAATTTTCGTGATAGTCACCGTCACGCCATTATCATAATGCTCTCGCTCGTCATTCCATTGTCGTTCCGATGTTATGCCACCGTCGTCATTGCGCCGTCGTCATACAGTTTTCGTCATACATTCGTTGCCATACTGTTGTCGAGATACCGTCGCGGCTCTTCCGTCGTCGTTATTGTAACTTCCAGATCCAACTCTCGCCATGCCATCAACGTGAGCTCTCGTCGGCACACAGACGTCTTCACACCATTGTTGTCAAGCCATCGTTATCACGCTTTCATTTCACCATCGTAATCACTTCAGCAACGTCAACCCATGTCTTCGTGCCGCTGTAGTCGTCATGCCATTTTCGTCGATCGATCGACGTTCGTCAATCTACCGTAATCGTGGCGTTGACATTCAGTTGTAATTACGCCGCCGTTGCCATGCAATGGTCGTCATTGCGTTGTCTGGATGCTATCATGCATTTGTTGCCGTACCGTTGTACCGCTATCGTCATGCCGTAGTAGTCATGCCATCATCTTCTTTTAAGCTTCTTCTTCCCGTTGTTGTCATGCCGTCGACATGACACCAACCTTTTCTCACAGTACTCGCCATATCATTGCTCTCATGTCGTCGTCATGCTGTCGTTGTTATACCATATTCATAATTCAAATAGGGACATCCAGTTTTCGTGAAGAAGTCGTCGTTCCATTGATATCAGTTTTTCTCCGTCATTCCATTGCACTGCGTCCGCGCCATCCAGTCTTTATCATGTCGCCATGCTCATGGGTGGCATTGGCAAGAGAGTGTAATGCAAACCGGGACGATATCGAAGCACGTGGCATATAGCCGAAGGGTTGATTGTTGGGCGAGTTGGCCGTCCATATTTGAAATAGTAACTTAGCGCGCTAGAAACATGGAAAAAAGAAAGGTGGACAAGGACAAGCACTTCACAAGATTTCTTTCACCTTTCTCGTTTCCTTTCTTGTTTCCTCCTTTTAAAAAGTCCTTGTCCACCTTTCTTGTTTCCGTGTTTCTATCGCATATGTTACTACTTCAAATATAGCCGAAGCAACGGTGGTCCTAGAGTATACTACAAGTGGTAAATGAACACCATCTTAGGAATATAGTCTGTCGATACATTGCTCGATTGCGATTCGCATCATCGTGAACAGTCATCGTGAGATGAGGTCTGTCGTAATTTTTTTAGCTGGGCAATGTAGAGATGGATATCATTGTACAGAATTTGTTAATAAAAAGAGGGGTCATTTGCTTACCTCTCGGGCGGTACTTAGCCTTAGTCACATGGCATTGGCGCCAGCCCAACACAGTGTCATATATGATTTTTCACTATTCTTCAATGAAACCGGCCTTCAATGTTCCACTAAGTTGCGCAACTATTAGTAAACGTGCGCCTCTGCTATTTCATATGTCCAGCGCCTTCCCATAAGCCCTTCGTTTGGTTGTGGCACTATTTTTTAGTTCCTGTAATGTAGAGCGTCTAGAGCGCGTCATCGCATTTCAAGGACTCCGATTTACGTCGAATTTAAGTTGCTGTATTTCGCATATCCAACGAACAAGCCTTCCTGTTGGCTGAGTTAGCCCTAAGACGTAAGTCCGTGCCTTGTCAGTATAGATTCCAAAGCGGCAGCTTTCTAGATAGCTTTTAAAATACTTCGACGCCGTGACACTGCCAATGCTTCTTTCTCGGTCATTGCGTAGTGCTGCTCGACTTTCCACAACGTATGAGAATAATCAATCATTTTTTATGTCGTTCTGATTTCTCACAAGGGTGCCGCTGGTAGAAGACTCCGTCAGTTTCATAGTGTGAAGCGTCGGTGCATCATTAACATCACTTGCAGAAGCCGGGTAGCACAAAGTCTTGGTGTGAAGAAATTACCCAGATTAAGTACTGGTGGGGTCCTTCATATTCATTGCTCCAGATAAAACTAGCGTCGTTCGTAGCGAGCGTGGTGAGAGGTTAGCTTTCTTCAGCGTAGTCTTCGATAAACATGCGTAAATCATTACCTAGCCCAAGGAAGACTCCTAGGGAAGGAATATATTAGGATTTGAAGAGTACAGAATTCTCTGCACGGGCTCTTTTTTCGTAGTTTTGGCCACACCATCGGTTAATATTAAGATGAAAACATCCTTATTGCGAAAGAACTAACCATTACTGCTCCTGATTCTCAATTTTGACTTGTTCAAGGCTTCCAGGATGTGTGAAATGGTTTCCGGTGTTTCTGGTGTGCCTCCTACGTGTGCGAATATATTATAATATCATCATCGTCGATATTGTAGAATTTCGGTTGCGAATTCATGCTATTCATCGTCTTCTGGAACTATGTTAAGAAGCTTTCTCAACCTAATGACAAACGATTATGTTCTTACGCATCAAATGTCAGAATTGTGTACTGAGCGTATTCTTGTAGCAGTAATCGCCAATAACCTTTACAAAAGTATATTCCTGAAAACAATTGAGATCCCTCAGTCTCCTTTATGATGTTGTGGGTTCTAAATATTGAAAAGGGTAGCAGGTCAGTTCGGGATTTTATCTGTTTGCAATTCACACGCTAAAAAGAAACCTTCTTTTTCGTCACAATGATGATTGTGGAGTAAAATGTTCAAGTATATGATTTTTATAATACCAGCATCTAGCAGTTGCAGTTCAACTCTTAACCATAATTTCTTACCGTGTGAAAGGATACATGGCATTTTTCACACAAATGTCATGTCACAAACCTTCAAAGGTATTTCAACGACAGCCGCTGCAAGCGGGTACGTTTCGATCCTGGTTAGGTTCTGGAATTTCATTTTAACGTACAGCGCACTCCAAATATTTATAACGCGCTGGCGTTATCAGGAGTGTGAGCAAACGTTGAGTCCGTCACCACTTAATCCTGCCAAGATATGTTCAGTTTCAGCCGCTTCATTTCAGGAAGTGAAAGGATTGTTATATATGCTGCCATCTAGTGAAAACGGGAAGATATGATTCCGCGTAACTGCGCGTGGTCGGTGATCTGGCAGCGCGTACTATTCTTCTGTTTGAGATAGAACACATCTGAGAGACCATTAAACGTGTGCGTATGTGACTCCTCGTGTGGCCGTCTCGCTCTTCCTTCCTGGCTACAACACGATGTCAGAAGAACAGGTTCTACCAGCGGACAACGTCTGTTTGTCCTCCTTCGTGCGAAGGACGATGCCAGCAACGAAACGCCGGTGAGCTGCTGCCTATACGCACACTACGGTACTCAAGCAACGCTGCGCCCCTTAACGTTCGAGGCCATGGCGTCATTCGTAATTCAGCCGCCGGACGCCTTCAACTTCGCGTCACCGAATGAGTGGCCGAAGTGGAAACAAAATATTTGAGCGTTTCCGAACCTCTTCAAGGTTGTGCGTTCAGCCCGAGTAGACGCGCTACTCTACATCATGGGCGAGCGAGCCGAAGAAATCTACGCCACTTTTGCTCTCTCTGAAGAGAACTCCAAGAAATTCGACGCAGTCGTGAAGCAGTTCAACAAATACTTTATCCCGCGACGCAACGTAATGTTTTAACGAGACCGATTCAGCAGCAGAGTGCAACAAGACGGCGAGTCGGCCGAAGATTTGGTTACTGTCACACACTTTGGAAAGACTGCGAGATCGGCACTCTTTGAGAAGAGTTCGTGCGCTACCGCCTCGTACTCCGGATAAAGATAAGTAGCTATCCGCCAGGCTACAGCTCGACGAAGACCTAACTCCTCAGAAGGCTCTTGAGTCCGTCCGCCAGATCGATAGCGTCCGTCAGCCACAACACGAGCTCCACCAGGAAGTTACATGTGCGAACAAAGTTGCGTCCGCTCCCCAATCCACTTGGCGTACTACAAAACACGACAAAAACGGCAGCTATTCAAGTGGGATAAACAAGCCATCTTCATCCTCCGGTAAAAACAGCATGCAGAAACCATACTGTTGGTGCGGTCAAGAGCGTCACATTCGTACTCAGTGTCCAGCACGCTCGGAAGTCTGCAGGATTTGCGGAAACAAGGTTGTCACGATCCACCCGAGTTCGTGAACAAGGGAGGGCTCGAGGCACCCTCCGTTAGACAGACGCTCCGCAGCGTGGTGGTGCTGAACGATGAATGACCGCCGAGCAGCCTTGCTCGTCGGTGTTTATTGCGGTGCGGTGACCAATGTTGCCTGCTGAGCACTGCAGGACACCGAGCCTGGCGGCGAACGCACATTATGCCTGAGGGGGCGTCACATGCTTGCTCACCCCCTTACCCCTAGTTTGTTTGTTCAATAAAAGAAACAAACGTCCGATGTCCTCCACCCTGGCTGGGTCGACGGTGCCTGCTATCCAGGCGAGTAACGGTCCGGTAGCCTCCGCCGTCGAGTACTCCGCCTGGGCACCGGTGTTGATGGGTCGGGTGCGGCAACGCCGGGTGCTGCCTGAGCCAGCCTCACTCCATCCGGAGGGTCCGTAGTGGTCGGCCTTGCAAGTGGTGCCGGGCTCGACACCGGTCCAACGGGTGCCGCACCACTGGCAACGGTTGCCGCCTCCGAGGTGGGTGGTGCTCCGCTGGAAGCGACTGCTGCTGCCGCTAGTCCTCCTGCGGGTTGGAACTCGGAAGTGGCAGTCGAGGGTGCTGGCCAGGTCCCGAGGCGAGGCCTGACATGGTCAGCATGTCTGTGCCACATGGCCCCTTCTGGCATGCGGACGAGCAGCGATGAGGCGCTGGCAGGAAACACCACCTGTCTGGCAGACGCGCATGGGCCAGGACGGAAGTTCCTGGCAAAAACTGGAGCTCCTGACTCTAGCAAAGGCCCGGGACAGCATCCTTTGTCAGCAGCCAGCTTCTGTTTCAGCTGCTTCAAGAGCACTGTGGATCGCAGGTCCGGATGCAAGATGTCCAAGGGTGTCTTGACCATCCGACCCAGTAGGAGCAGCCCTACAGAGTGTACTCACAGCACTGCGCCATGTATCACATGAGCAGCTCGTCGCAGAGATAAGAGAAGTCCACCATCGACTAGTTGACGGAGGACACGATATAATATATCAGTGGTTGCCTAGTCACTCTGGCATACATGGCAATGATCGAGCACACGCAGCTGCCCGATCTGCCCATGACGGCGTCAACTGCGTTGCCATTCCTCTTTCGAGAGCCGACGCAGTGAAAAAACTTTCCGCACTTGCGCGTGACCTGATATTAGCACAATGGAATTCTTCCGATTTCACAAGTGCATGCCTCCATACGCTGGACCCTAATTTACAGCTCCATATTCCGCCCGAGACTCCACTACGTGAATGCACCCTTCTTGTCCGTCTATGGCTTGGAGTAGCATTTTCAAATGCCTACTCTTTCCTTATCGGAATGGCCAACAGACCACTGTGTAACTTCTGCGGGTGCAACAAAACGATCGAGCATCTTCTTTGTCAGTGCTCTGGTTTGAACCCACAAAGAACTTTCCTCTCAGCCACCTTAGACAAACTGGACAAGCGCCCAATGACAGAAAACAAGATCCTTGGTCCCTGCCCTACGCGAACATCAGCGCGATCCGCTATGAAGGCGCTGCTGCAATATTTGAAAGACGCGGGACTTTCTGACAAATTGTGACAGTACACTCTGTGGCATAGGACTGTACGGTGACACTGCGTAAGACTAGGAATGTCTTTGTGGGCTGTGTGACAGTGCCCACAGAAATATTTCGTGTGTACGTGTGTATGTGTGCTTAGGTTTCTTTTCCTTTCTTTTTTATCCTTCTTTCTTTCTCACCTACCCCCAGTACAGGGTAGCCAACCGGAGATAATCTCTGGTTAACCTCCCTGTCTTTCCTTTGCCTTTCTCTCTCTCTCTCTTTTGTTGCCAACTCGTTGACCGCCGCTTCCGCCGACGGTGAGCCAGTCGCACGGGCAATCCACCGGCGTCCTTGGCGGCAGCTTCCATTGCCAGCGCTGCGTTCACGGCGTCGTCCAGCAAGGGGTCGGGAAGCTCCACGAAGCTCCTTGTTGATGCCACAGACGAAATGGTCCCGGAGCAGCGAGTTCAGCTGGTGCCCGAAAACGCAGGCACTCGCTAACCCTCGTAGCGCAGCAACGAACTGCCCGACGGTCTCTCCTTCCCTGCGGCTCCGGTTGTTGAAGCGAAAATGCTCCATTAGAGTGGACGGTGCTGGGTAGAAATGCGAGCGCAGTATGGCGAGCAGCTCACCCAGCGTCTTAACGTGCGGCGTGGCTGGCTTGAGAAGGCCAAGCAAGAGGCTGAAGACGCGGGTCCCACAGGAAAATGTCCCGCTGTTTGGCCTCGGGTGTGTCGTTTTCCCGGAAGAACACGTGGACTTGCTCCTCGTAAATTTGTTAGGCGGACCCATCTCCCTCGAACGGCTCCAGCCTTCCGTACAGCTGCATGGAGACAGCAACGGGGGGCGGTGATCGTCCCACGCGGCGGCGTGGGAAGATCCACAGGTACTCGTCGCCATCCTCGTCGCTAGTGTCACGAGGATCCCTTCATCATCACCAGTGTCACGATCCACCCGAGTTCGTGAACAAGGGAGGGCTCGAGGCACCCTCCGTTAGACAGACGCTCCGCAGCGTGGAGGTGCTGAACGATGACTGACCGCCGAGCAGCCTTGCTCGTCGGTGTTTGTTGCGGTGCGGTGACCACTGTTGCCTGCCGATCTTGGCAGGCCACCGAGCCTGGCGGCGAACGAACATTATGCCTGAGGGAGCGTCACACGCTTGCTACAAGGGTCATTACGCCTCTGTATGCATTCGCGGCGCCTCAATTGTGTTGAAACGCTGGTAAATTTAGAAGCAGCCTTCCTCGGAGTAATCAAGACATCGGATGCTGTAACATGGGAGGCAACAGTCTTGGTTCAAGGTCAGCCAGTAGATTTCAATATTGACACTGGCGCCGACGAAGCGATCCTCCCGAAGCAAGTATTGCAGACGTTCAAGGACAGGCCTTTTCTTTCAGCTACTTCACGCCAGCTACATGGTCCAAACGGAAAGCTTCTTCCAGCCGCAGGAGTTGAACAACTCGAGCTCACCTACAGCGACGGTACGACTACTCAGGATGTCTACGTCTTAGATGAAGTCCGCACTCCGTTGCTAGGCAAGCCAGCGATGAAAGAACTTCGGATGTTGACATTTGTAAACGACATTGCTGAGAAAGTGAATCCGAAGGAAGAATTTCCAACGTTGTTCCAGCGACTCCGAAAGCTGGCCAAGGAACATCGAATTCAGCTGCAAGCAGGAGAAAAACCTTTCACGCTAAGCTCTCCCATACGTATCCCAATCCTTTTATAGGAAAGGACACATTTGCAACTACAAAGAATGCGGAAACTCGGCGTCATATCACTTGTTGACGAGCCGACTGAGTGGTGTGCACCAATGAAGTCGTCCCAAAGCCCTGCGGAGATGCGAGAATCTGCGTGGACTTCACAGAACTGAACCACCACGTTCTGAGGGAATGGCCTCCAGTACCTTCCGTGGAGCACGCTCTCGTGCTTCTTCATGAAACTAAAGTGTTCTCCAAACTGGATGCTAACTCTCCATTTTGGCAAATTCCACATTGTGAATGTTTTAAATGCTTACCACGTTCATCTCAGCTTTTGGACGCTTCTATTTCAACCGGTTACCGTTTGAAATTGCGTCTGCTCCTGAACACTTCCGGTAACAGATGTCATGCATTTTACAAGGCGTAAGTCGGGTTGTCTATCACATGGACGACATCTTCATCTGGGGTTCAAATGAGCATGAGCACAATGACACACTCAGAAGAAATGTGCTGCCCCTACTCGTCAAGGCTGGACTGACATTGAATGAAACCAAATGCTTGTTTAATGTCCAACGCCTCACGTTCCTTGGACGCTGGCTAGACCAAGACGGAATACGACCCGACGAAAACAAAGTTGAAGCCATTATGAAAATGGAGACCCGAACAAACACGACCGAGCTGCAGAGACTTCGCGGAATGGCAACATATCTCGCCAGATTCGTTCCCAATCTCTCTGAAGTACTGCAACTGCTTACTCTTTTGCTGTCAAAGAAGCAAGAGTTTGCTTGGGATGCTCCAGAACAGCAGGCGTTCAAGAGATGGAAGTCGGTGCTCTCGTCTCGCCCGGTCCTTGGAGTTTACGATACATCGAGAGAAACGATCGTCAGTGCATGTGCATCTTCCTTCGAACTTGGCGCATTAGTTCGGCATAAGCAAACGAATGGCAAGTTTTCTGTAATCGCTTATGCTCCACGATTACTCTCTGAGACCGAGAAGCGTTACACTCAAACGGAGAAAGATGCTCTTGCTTTAGTTTGGGCATGTGACAAATTCGGCGATTATCTTGTCGGCAAGTTGTTCAAGCTGGAGACGGACTGTAAGCCGTTGGTTCCAATTTTCACTTCAAATGGCCTTGACGACTTGACACCCAGATTAGAAGGCTAAAGATGAGAATGATGCGATACGAGTACGAGATTGCATACGTTCCAGGCAAAGACCGTCTAGCCGCAGCCACTGTTTCTAGAGCGCCTCTCCAAAAACCGGCGAAAACGTGGAAGCTTTCCTATGCTCTTTGAAAACCTGTTTTCCCATAAAGGAACACTTCCTTCAATTGTTAACGGCATCGTAACAAATAGACCCTGTTTGTGCACATCTTCGCCGTTGGAGCAAGAAAAAAGAGTGGCCCTCTAGGCGAGATTTAGCAGTGGACCTAAAATCCTTCTGGGAGCGTTGACACCAGCTCACTCTGGAGAACGATTTACCCCTCTCCACTGATTGAGTTGTCATCCTTGCCTCTTGCCAAAACGAAGTCCTACGACTCTTACATGAAGGACACTTTAGCATAACAAGGCACTTGCTCGAGCCAGAGATTGTGACTGGTGGCCCACTATAGTAGCTGACATCACGTCCCTGGTGAAGCAATGTCAGGAATTCGTCGAAACAATAAGTAACAGGAAAATTCCACTAAAAGGTACCGAACTTCCAGAAACACCCTGGCAACGCATTGCAAAGGACTTGTTTCACTATAAGAGCCAGTGGTGATTGATAGCAACATATTATAATTCAAGATACCTTGAACTGGCTCGACTCGAGAAGCTTACGTCGGCAGCTGTAGTCAACCATTGCAAGTAAGTTTTTGCGCGCAACGAGATTCCTGAGGAAGTGGCTTCCGACAACGGCCCGCAGTCTTCGTTGACGGAGTTTTCACTCTTCGTTCAGGAGCAACGGACTTGCTGATGCTGCGGTAAATATCATCAAGACTTCCATGACAAAGACGAAAGACTCTTACTTGACGCTTGTAGCTTACAGGTCGACTCGATGGGGGCGAAATGCGAAAACACCCGTGTACTTAGATTTAGGTGCACGTTAAAGAACCCCAGGTGGTCAAAATTTCCGGAGTCCTCCACTACGGCGTGCCTCATAATCAGAAAGTGGTTTTGGCACGTAAAACCCCAAATATTTTTTATTACAGGTCGACTCATTTGAATAATGGGTATAGTCCTGCGCAACTACTGATGGGTCATTGGCTAAGGACCAAGCTTCCTCTTAGTTCCAGATCAGGAGCCTTCGCATCAGCGCCGGATCAAGAGGGCCTTCGGAAGTTCGAGGTACAGTACCAGAAACGTCAAAAGAAAGACTTCGACAGACGTCATAGAGTTCGTCACTTCCGGAGCTGTTCTGCGGAGGCGACGTCAGGTTGACAGACTTCAAGTTAAAAGCGACAATACAAGCCCCAGCCGATGAGCCTCAGCCCTACTGGGTTAACACCGACACTGGGGCTGTACACAGGATCCGGACCCAGCTAGTGGACGCTTTGACGGAGTAACGACGGAGTAACGATTGACGCTTTGAAGACGGAGTAAATAGGGAATCGGGCTGCGAGTTAAACATCCGTGGTATGTAGTAACTCCTTATAAAATGAAAATACGTCGTATAACATCTCGCAACAGAAAAGCGGGAATTTGACCGAACCACTCTAACAGGCACGTGCTGAATTAAAAACGCACTACCCCAGTAATTATTACGTACAACGGTCTGGAACAAGACAGCATCAATGACCGCAGTGTGTCCTAAAAAACAGGTTCCAACTCTTATAAAGTTGAACGTTATGCACGACTTTTCGAATTATAGCCTTCAAGAGACGGTTAATTTCATTGTTCCACGATGGAGAAAAATTACAGGACAAAGTGATGCCACATGTGAGCTTGCTCGAAACGAGCGCATGTGCAATAAGTTTACGCACAGGGCAAGAGATTAAAGAATGCAAGCTGTATAAAAGGCATGCAGTGCCACGAAGATAATTGGATATAACTGAAAGATTGCTATTCCGGGTTATATCTTGGTATTTTGGTACAATTCCTGCATGGCGAATGGTGCAGAATTCAAGATGTGGTTTCATCAACTTTTTTATGCGGATTTCTAAAACAAAGAAGTTTTGCTTTTGATTTGTTAATCGTTATCAGGTTGTCATGAAACCAATCCATAACTGACCTGGCATCAACTTGAAGAGTTTCGATTGCATTCTGATGTAAGGCGTCAGTAGCAAGAATGACGGAATCATCCGCGTACTGAAATAACTACGTATCACCTGTTTATCACAAAACAGAAATCAATGATGCACAGATTAAATAAAAAAGGGGCGGGCACCGAACGTTGTAGAACTCCGCAATTCAAGGTTACGCTATTACTGGAGTAATTGTTGACCACAACAATTTGAGTACAATTAGAAATGAAGTAAGCGCTTTCAAAGAAGGCACACAAAATCCTAACAGCTCTAACTTTTTCAGCAGTAACTGATAACATACAGAGAGAAAAGCCTTGGTTTCGTCCAGCAAAAGTGCACATGCCACTACAATAATATATAAGCCTGTGTAAATAGTCTCAAAAGTCTTCCGAAAGCGTTGTCGTAATCCTTCCAGAGCTATAACCATATCGCGCTTTACACAACGTATTGATTTCTGTCACTTCAATCAAAGAAAAGAGCTAGATGAAAGAAGTGGCACATTTCCTCAGAGAAACTTCCGCATGACACCACTAGGCGTCTTGTGCTTTTCCATTCGTTCCGGTTTCACAAGGAAGTCAAAGCACGACTTCCTATGGGCCACCGGCGAAGACGTTGCAAGTAGAGACCAGTCGGAAACTGAGACTCCAGAAACTAAACGCCCTGTAGACTGCTATGGCAGCTTTTCTGAAAGAAGGGTTGTATGTGGTTACAATAGAACAACAGCGACGTGCAGAGCCAGCCTGCACATGCGCCTAGAAAAGTGACATACCCTCAATAAACATTTACTATTTCAACCCACTGCTGATTAAACAAATTCTCGGCAGCCACCAGAGGCTGCGCGGATAGACCACTTGACGGTTATATTGTAGCAAACGGGTATAACTTGTATCAGCCACATATAGAGCAAGCATATAACAATGAGCCTTAAGTGAAAATCTCGACATTATGCCACTTCCTACCACTGCATGCCACCCTTGGAACACCGGATGAAAACGTTGTTTGCTGCCACAAACTATTAAATATAAGAAACGTTGTTATATGGTATGCACATAATCTAATTACTCCTAACTTGGACTGCTACGCATGCAAATGCGTTCGGTAATTCTGTGAAAGACAAATGCGCTGGGGTTGTAGGGTGTTATTCAAGAAACTTAGCGCACATATTTTACACCCGAATGGTTTCTCGGTTAATACGACTGCAATTTTTTCTGTTATTATGTGAGTAGGGGCAGCGCAGCCATTCTGGGTTGAAATACATCTCTTGATATTTACGTTTCTGGGAACGTGTACAATTTAATCACGACAGTGGTCACATTCTCACCACGTAAAAGGCAAACGTCCTCTAAAATGAATAAATAAAAAACACAGGCAAGCCAGGTTGATTTACCAGTGAGGTTCATAATTCAGTAACAGCAGTCACCTCCCACAGGAACGTACAGCGTGCAGTCAGACTAGCAATATTTGATGAAAGGGTGCTACAGAAGCTTTTATGGACTGCATTATTGGCATGCTGAGCATCTCACCGTTCTGATTTACTCTAAGAGAGCAAATTGGGAGTTACATTACAGCTTGGTGCCGTGAGTATCCAAACCAATAGATTTCATTTGTATTTATTTTGAATATGCACCCTTTCATTGAGCGAGGAGGAAAGGTTTCCCGCGTGCCCTTTCCTCCTCTCTATATCATGCGGCTCTGCTTGGAGGTGTTGCCATCGTGTTCTGCGCAACAATTTCGAGATGTTTTAGATCGTTGTCCATCGAATTTACATGATGCGAGTTCGTACGAGGCTGTCGAAGAACCGCTCTGTAGCCTTCCGGGGCAGCGGTAACCACAATGTGTGGAAATGTTTATTGGTTGCGAAAAGATGCTATGCGCGTCAGCCGCGGCGTATATAGGTGCGGTGAAGTGTTTTGGATACATCGTTTTTTTTCCTTAGCGAAGAGCAGTGGCATCTGTGTGCATTGCTAAAACATACATTCTCGCTATCTCAACGCTTGCCGTAACAACTAAACCACAAGGGTACTCGTGCAAGGACAACTTAATGCAAGCCAGAAAAATGTCTAAGAACCAATCGTTATGAAATAATACCGTCAGCCACCGGTACCTTCCTGACGCTTTTAAAGTATAATGGACCTAAAATCACTAGGCTATGATGACGTTAGCATATGGAAGAGGCCGATAGCGCTCAAGACAGCGATTGCTGTGGTTGGCAAGCCAGCATGACACATATAAGATTCCACCTTCAGGTTTGCCTTTATGCCTTTTAAAGCAGTAATATCCAAATGTATATTGTGAGGAAACTTGTTAGGACAAAATTTCCGCTACACGGGTGAGTACGTCGTAGAGGTCGGGTCAAACAACACCGAACAATAAAGCGTCACAAGAAAAACAAAAAGAAAATAAAAATAAAATCAGTTTCATCCCCATACCTCGCAGAAAAAGTGCAAATAATCACTGCCTAGCGCCGCAATAATGCCTCGTTGGCAATGGCGCATGCTTGGACCATGCGCTGCATAGAACAAAGAGATCATGACCCATGGTATCTACTGCTGCTTAGGACGCTTGCACAGTCCGCAGCCGGTCGCTCGACCATTAGGGAAGTGTGATTCACACTGTACGGTATGTTGTTATTACTAACCAAGCATATTTCGGTAGTGGGCCGAATCTTTGTCGAAGAAAAGAAGTATTCGTGCAATGTATCTAGAACTAACATTTTGAACGCTTGTCAGAGTCAACAGCACAACATATTCGGTGGCAGAATGGTACTCACACTATTACGATCGTCACATATTTCGTAACTACTCCTAACAGCTAAACCAGAGCTTAGAACTACAGTGTGAATGACTGAATAAGGTCCCATTCATGAAATATTATTTCAGAAATACGCAACTGATCTCAGTGGCTGATTTTAGCCTCAAACATGCGCGCACACATATTGTACTGGGTGCTCCGTCTGCCTCAACGCCGGTTGAAATTCCGGCCATGCCGACTTATATCATTCCAGCATATATCTCACATAATAGTTTCCTACATAGAAGACGCCAGGTCATAATAAATAGACCGTGGGAGCACGTAGGCAACCACCAGAAACTGACGCCGAGCGTTTACCTGGCATACAACACCAAGCCAGAATGCCGACTGGCCATAGATAGCGCCACTGCCTGCGCAATATGGCGGCGCCCGTGGAACAAAAGATCTATAGGAATGACAATATTTGAACACCAGCCTCGGCGGCTCATATTTTGCCAATGATTCTTCAAGATTTCTGCTAGTATTTGGGAGAGTGACATTAGTGTTGCTAAACAATGGTGTGCTTGACACACTGAGGGTAGAAGCGGAATACATCCTTCGAGGAATTCATTCAAAGTTTCCGACATGGTAGGAAATCTTAAACACCTGTTATACTTTAACTTATGTCGCACGGCCTGTTTAACGCAATACTATTGAGGTGTACCACATCACTTGTGCTTTGCCAGACCACAACGACATCTAAATGTAAGGGTACGGTATGGTCGCGTGCATTGAATATATTATGTAATAATTTATAAGGATTATTGGCATCTTTATTAACACTTCTTCCTTTTCGGCGGACTGCTTTCATCTTTAGACGAATATGCGGACCCATTCGCATATGCAGACGCTTGGGGCGAGCAGATGGATGATGGAAGTGGAGAGCGCCGGAAACGATGGGTGCGTAAACTTTGCTAAAGATCATTGTGCAGTGATTCTATTTTTCGATACAAATAAATTGAAGGACGCGCAGCCATGAATTTGTCAGGCATAAATGACAAGGCAACATTGCTAAATGAAGGTACGTAGGGATGCTAGTGACGTGAGACTTTGTAGCAATATGTTGCCAATGCAATCGCTGCGAGATTTTTATTATGCCTGGGTCACGACTCATGAATAGGTCCAAAGAATTTATACCTGCTATCCACTGGTAAGAATACGTGATAAGAGATAATCAGAAGTACACACGGAATGCCGGATATTTAGTTACTTATATTTATCTAGGAATTAGACTTGCCGTACTTGTTCAGCTTCACAATTCGTTTCCTCCAGAACCTACTGACACGTATAGACATGGACGGCTACACACGACCAGAGTGGGTCGTCGTACCTTTCAGTCCGTGTCAGTACGTTCTGCTGGAAACAAATTGTGCTATGTGCAAAGAATGAGCTCACGCAAACACTATTCGTTTCTTCAGTTTGTTTCAATGCCCATACTTTTATGTGAAATGAGCGCACCTTTGTATTGGAGATTTTTTCAAGTATAGCTACGCAAACACCTAAAGTTACACCTTGATTGAGCAAGCTTTTTGCGTTTCAACTTAAGTAAGCATAAATGCCTTAGTTTATTGCCGAGAATGTTCATATGTGTCCTTTACGTGTAATCATCCTCATTACACCATTATGCGCGGGTGTTTAGGAATGATTGCCTAATTATTGGTCATGTGCCTCTTTTGCAGATTGACGGTATTGATATTGGGTGCATGAAAACAGATGGAAGTTCAGAAAAAGACGGAATAACATGCATGGTCAGTGAAGCCGCAACATTCGCAATCCTGTTATGCATTGCTGCTGAAACACTAGTGGCTCTTCCATTTTAGATCATCACGTATTTCGACAATGTCATATTCAAAGGCTGCCTTAATCGCTTTAAGTGCTTAAATATTCATTAGCCTTGAAATAAGCCGAATGATATGCCTTGAGGTTGCTACAACGATTTCACTGTGCATGCCATAGCTCCCCAGTGTGGTTCCCAAGCGCAATAGGATTCCGAATTTCCACTACACGCCACATTCTACAGTAATTATACCCATGGCTCAAGAGGTATAAGAAGTGCACAAAAAGCGTTTCTCTCTATATATGTAGGATATTCTGCACTGAAGTTTTTACAAAGTACCTTGATTTTCATATTAAGCTTCTGCGAGTAATCTCTTATGAAACAGCCTGCCAGGTCTTGATTTCCTTATTGAAATGTGCGATCTCTTTCGTGCAGGATGTTACGTGTACTTGATTTCAGGGCATTCATTGTAGGAAAATAAATATTTGATATCCGCCTTGTCAGCAAAGTCCTCGATTAGCGTGTGGAACGCTAAACAGGTGAATACGAGATACGGATCACCTCACATTACATGAGAACACTGTTCTTTGAACGTGCTGTGCAGAATATCAGACACACAGTCCATAACTGCTGCAAAAGGAAAAGAAATACAATAGCATCGCATTGTGCTGTGACTTGAAAATAAGATGAAGACGTCTTTCTAAAGAAACAGAACTATTTCGCTGTAAGGTGGTGCACGCTTGCAATCAGCGGCTCAGCTAGTCAGCTATCTCGTGCTATATGATTTATCAGTGCTACATTCCTGCAGGATAAATGAACATATACACGAAACTAAAGCGAATGCCTCGCTACGTATTCTTTTGCTTGCCTGTACTCTCGCCGCGCTTATTCAAATATCTCTCCTTCAACATTGCACTCCACCAAACTAGTAGGGAACATCACCAGTTGCACTAATTTTACGGGTTATTTATGCATTTTCCCTCCTTGAGTCTCCATGTCATAATCCCGCAGCAATTCGTAGCGACAAACATGTTTCCACATTTCACTGAGAGTGAAAAATTGTAAAATACTGAAATAGGGCGAGGTGAAAAGTGAGCTCTTTTTCGCGAGAAATTTGGTTCAGGAATACCACACACACCACTATCGCAAGAATATCGGGGCGTAAGGTCACCTTTTGTCGAGTAGAAAGACAAGGGTCAACTGCGTCTGCTGTTTAGACAGTTTTCGCTGTACATTCCACACTAATTGGTGGTGCTCGCGGGTATTATACGACATAGAATACTATTCGTGGCGCTCCGTGTCATGTGGTCAGACATACGATCGTCACCATAGAAGGGGTAATAAGCGTCAGAATACTTTTGAATGCATTAGGCACATCTTGCGCCAAGTGAAAATTTGATATTACTGCAAATCCAGGTAAACAAATGCTGAAAACTGCAACAATCGGGGAAGTCGCATTCCAACATCGCACATTTCAGTCTGCTTTATCGATGAGGCTCAATACGATGAGAGACAGAAAGCTGCTTGCCTACTAACACAAAAATAAAACGCTGTGTGGAGCCATCGAATGCTTTGGAATAAAATACTTCTTATATTTAGGAAAAGTTACGCCTCACAGTTGGCCACGTGCGTATAATGTTTTAAGGCAAGCATTATTGCGCAATCCCGAACCCGGTCACCAGTTCGGTATTCCACGCATGCCTTCTTCCAAGATACTAATGTCGGGTTTCGATATTGATCGGCTTCTTGATGCTTAGTGGCGTCTGGCTAGAAGCGGCCAATGTGGAATGGCCAGATGTCTGGAAGGTTCACGGTGGTGATATCGGAGGAGGCAGGGGCACCTTGGAGCTGCCCCGTAGCTTCCCTCGGTAATCAAGTAGCATCACTTTTCGGTGTTGGTTTACGGAGCCCTGGAACAAATGTTGGACATATGGTCCTGCAAACATGTAAGCGAAATATTATTATACTGCATGCTAGATGGACATTGCACTATCGTTTACAAAACAGTGAAATATCGCTGCTCTCGCCTGTGTAATGTCGTCAGCAGCATGCGACCGATTAGGTACTAGCGGATTTTGTGAACGCAATAACTTTCTCAGAAATACATATTTCCTAATTTTGAGTTATATAGACACAATGATGTGGGGCACCGCGGGACGGCGCGCGCTAAGGTCTGCGCCATAAAAGACGATCAAGCGCGTAAGCGCTTCATCGTCTTTTCAGCGTCTTCATTGTCAGCTTTCATCGTCTTCATTGTCAGAGGAGGCCCACAATCCCGTGGACATCCTCTGTAGTGTTAGTCAGAAAGAAAGACAATACACTACGCTTCTGTGTAGATTACAGAAAGTATACCCGTGTCAACAAGCGCGATATTTATCCATTGCCAACATCGACGACGCATTGCATCGTCTACAACATGCCAAGTTTTTTTCTTCGTTGTACCTTAAATTAGGGTATAGGCAAATCGAAGTTGATGAAAAGTATCGTGAAAAAACATCGTTTGTGACACCTGACTGGCTTCATGAGTTCAAAGTTCTCTCCTTCGGTCTCTATTCCGCACCTGCCACCTTTCAGCAGATGCTGGATACCGTGCTTGCTGAACTCAACTGGCAAACCTGCCTGGTACACTTGGACGACGTTATCGTTTCCCGAACACGTTTGACGAACATCCCCCACGACTCGAGAGTGCCCTCGCTGCGATCCGTACTTCTGGCATCACCATCAAGCCTGAAAAATACTACTTCGGGTTCTAGGAACTCAAATTTCTTGGCCATGTTGTTGGTTCTACAGGCACCCGACAAGACCACGACAAGTTAGCTGCCGTCGCCGAGGTTTCACCACCCACAGACAAGAAGGCTCTCCAGCGCTTCTCCTTGGTTTGTACGCATAGTACAGACGCTTTTTCGAGGGATTCTCGAGAATTGATAAGATTCCGACGCGGCTTACACGCGACGATGTGCCTTTAATTTGGGCGGACGAGCAGCAACAATCGTTCAATGAATTGCGAAAGCGTTTGCAAGCGGCCCCAATACTTGCTCATTTCGACGAAGACGCTGACACTGAAAGTCATACTGACGCCAGCAATACGGGTCTCGGCGCAGTTCTTGCGCAGGGGCAAGCTCGTTCGGAACGCGCCATTGCTTATGCGAGTCGCAGTCTCACAAACGCTGAGATAAACTACTCAACCCCTAAAAAGAATGCTTAGCGGTTGTGTGGGAAATTAGTAATTTTCGACCCTACTTGCACGGCTGTCAGCCGTGCAAAAACCTACTTGCAGGCTGTCAGCGATCACCACGCGCTGTGCTGGCTTGCCAACCTGAAGGATCCTTCAGGCAGACTAGCCTGTTGGAGCCTGCGCTTACAAAAGTACACAGCCTTACAATTGTCTACCGACCTGGAAGAAAGTACAGTAAAGCTGACTGTTTGTCACGCGCACCACTCTGCACGACCTCATCGGACCCTCAGCATGACTTTTCATTTGTCGGCGGTATCGACACCATAAAGATGGCTGAGCACCAGTGCATTGACGCTGAGCTGCTACCGCTCATCGAGAACCTTCAAGGAGTTGAAGGCATTTTACCTCGCTCGCTCGTGCGTGGCATATCATCGTACTATTTGCGCCACAACGTTCTTTAAAGGAAAAACTGCGGAAGTGGTCCGAATACGTACCTCCTTGTCGTGCCATCGGCGCTGCGCCTAGGCATTTTGCAAGCCTGTTATGATGAGCCATGCGCGGGATACCTGGGATTCGCTAACACATTAGAAAGGATACGACAGAAGTATTACTGGCCCCATCTTTTTTCTTCTCTGAAACGGTACGTGAAGACCTCCCGCCTTCGATACAACCAGGGTCGTCGCGACGTCCATTCCAATACCGGCGCGTGCGCGTGGGTCTGCGCGCCCAACAGTCGCCGTGCACTTTCGTAAAAGTTGCTCCGCCGATATATTGGTCCCTACAAGGTTACATGCCGCCTCAGTGACGTGACCTACGAAGTCGCCCCCTGCAGTTTTGACTCCGGTTCCCTCCGTTGTCGCCCTCACGCTGATGTTTACGTAGTGCGCATGAAACCGTAATTTGCGCGTACGTGATCGCCGAGATACACCTGAGGAGCTTCATTTCTTGTCTTCGCTGAAAGAACGTTTTGGCGCGACCGAGACGATCGCTTTTCCCATGGGGGCCAATTGAAACAATGATGCGGGGCTCCTGCACCACGGGACGGCGCGGGCAAAGGTCGGCGCCATGAAAGATGATGAAGCGCGTAAGCGGCACGCCCTTCTTCTGGCCCGCCATTAAAGAGAAGCGTCTATCTTGCAGGACTCCGTCTTCAATATACGTTACAAAATAAACAAACAAATACGCATGTTTGCAATCTCAAACAAGCAAAACCAGTGCTTCATTTCTGTTCTTTCGGAGTTGATTGAGGGTTGTTTGTTTAATGTGTTTTTTTCCTCGAATCATGTGAGGTAGCGCCCGGTGTACTACATGCGTGCTCTTTCGGATATTACGTGCCGGAGTCGATCACTTCCCTCCTACTCACCAATTCATATAGTCATCTCCCAGACTACATGTACCCTTGCTGGCGCGCGCTACCTCTCTTCCACACGCCATAAGCCTGCCCTGATACGCTAGCGGCAGAGCGCGCTGACTCCTGGCTAGACACCTCCTTGCAGATAACTTGGTGTTGAGGTATTTGTAGCCTATTAAAATGAATTTTGATATCGATGCTGAGAATCGCGCTGCGCGCACTGTTCAGTCGATCAAGATGGCGCACGGCAAAGAAGGTTCACAACATGTAACTCTGCTTCATAAATTAGGTGCCATGCTATGGTAGCTACGCAGGAACTTCAGTCACAAAATTTAGCACTCCACACGTTCCATCAATGCTTCGGCGCCAGCCAATGGTATTTGAGGCGCGCATATGCACGTTGCGATGTCCCAACGGGCTGCAAATAAAAAAAAACATTAAGAAAAAACACATAACTTTAAAGTGATCTAAAACAATGCGCTTGCGGCCATATACCAAAGTGTGCTTGTAGGGATTAAAAGCTTGTCATTCAATACTTTATTCAATATACTGTAGGAGTAAGTTTTACTTATCTCTTAGTTCTGGCTTCTTCTTTCTTGGTGTTTTATATCGCCCTTAGCTCTTCCTAAGCCACTGCACTGTTCTCTGCTTCGGTATTCCGCGTCTAAAGATGCTGGATATCAATAATTTGAACTGAATTTTTTTTACAGGCAGACATTAGCTGTTATTACACTGAGTATATATTAAACAAGGAACAACGGTTCACATTAACGAATGCGGCTGAGCAAAGGCCTCGGGGCAGTCCGTCGCTCCGATCGTGCACTTGACGAGATCGGCCCATTGTCTCTCAAGTCTCAGACAACACTGGAACCTCTAAGTATATACTAAACAAGAAAAACGAGTTCACATTACGTATTAAGTTCGTAATACGTATGACATATTAGGTATTATATTACATATTAAGTAGTATTACGATATCATCGAGCAATGCTCTAGAGGCGAGCCGCCGCGAGAACGACGATGAAGTTGGTCGGTGCCCTTGGCGCGAGCGAGTGTCGCCCTGACTGCCTGGCTCCAGTGCAAATAGCCTCGGAGCAGTCCATCGCTCCGATCGGGCACTTGACGAGATCGGTTCGTTGTCTCTAAAGTCTCAGACCACACTTGAACCTCTCAGCCATGCCAATTCTCACCCCCAGCTGCTAGACCCTGTGTCCGGGTTGCGTAACTCGCACCGGCTGTGGCCACCGCCCGAACTACCGAGCCGCCCACGACGCCTCGGCCGGACCCAAACACTCCCCACGAATCCCTTGTCCACATGCCGCTACAGCGGCTCGCTGCGCGATTTATGGCGCTCGCGAGAACCAGTGCGCGAGAACCCCTGCCGCTCCCTTTTTCGCCGGAGAGCGTCCGGCCTTCGCCTTCCCAAAGCAGGCGTTCTCTCGAAGCGGCCCGGCTGCGAGCCAACAGCACAACATTGCAATGCAACAGATACACAAACGCAGAGTGGACCCCAGAGAAGTCGAGCAAGCACGCACTTAAACCAAACAAAAACAATGCACACATGAGTTTAAACAACGCGAACATTCACAACGTCCTTACAGTAGGGGTCATAAAATGTTGAGCAATGTTCAAGTGCGAACGCCGCCACTGGAAGAAGTCTCTCTAGCCTCCACAGTGTTGCACTGAGATCTGAAAATGAGCATACCGTGGTCAGAGTAGACCACAAACAGGGCGAGCGAACATTTAAACTCTGACGTGGACACAGAAAACGTTCCGCGTTCCGCTATGCGCACTACAGTCGTGCGAAGCTGCGTCTGCAGCCTAGCGTAGATACTGAAGCCACCACGTAGATACAGCAATGAGGCCTCTCGCCTATGAAATGCTCTGACAGCCGCGTTCTTTATTTGGCCTCTATGGATAACAAACACGTCGCATCGCCAGGCAGAACATCAGCTATGATGATAACGATGAGTATAGTGATCTATAGAAGAAAGTGACGCTTAATTTTACTATCAAACCAAGCGGCCCGAACACCCATCTCGCATGGCGGGAGCGTCGCCCACGCCTGAATCAGCATATCAGCGAAAAATAAAAAAATTATAAAAATAGCAAACACCCCTATTTAGGGTGGGGCTTCCCGCTAGCGCTCCTCTTTGTGTTCTTTCTGGCACCAAACGATTAAAGAAAGCAGCCCTTTGGTGCGATAACGGTCTCTTAGCCCACCTGGGTTACAAGGATTCGAAACAAATTTGCTGCAGGGCATTCGTGAGGCGACGTCATTTACCGGTAAGGCCCATCTCTCCATAGTAATAAATGTGTTTCGGAGACCGTTCAAGGTTTTGAATGTTAGGATCAACAAAGGGTCTGTGGTCATCACTTGTGGGCAATAAAGTGACGCACTTGGTCACCGTACCCAGATTTAAAATGTATACATCAACTCTGAGAAGCTAACCTTCTCCACCGAAATTAAATTGTGAAGCACTCCCGCGCAACATGGCGACCAAGCGAACAGAGAGCACCAAAGAGCGCACGCTTACTACATATCCTGCTTCGCTGATGCATTGCGCCTAAATTAAGACAATGAAGAGCTTTTCGTCGCGCTAGATGTGACGTCTAGATCACCTTCTTAGCGTTCCGTAGCCTGACGGTGTGCGTTGTTGTGGGAATCGTTCCTTAAACCGGATAGAACGTCGTAATATGCTTTGTTGCTCCAACTACCCTGTTGTAGGAAAAGACAGCACTTGCTTTATTGCACTTCGGGCGCGAAAACTTCTAGTTCTCCTTTGTCATTGCGAGTTTACAGAAGCCTAGATGTTTGCTGTGAAATCATCATACTTATATGTCCGCCTTCCCTCAGGATTGCCAGGGCGCCGGGGTTTACGCTACCTGCATCGATGTGGATTTTGCTATTGACGTTTTGTCGATATGTTCGTATGTTTATAGTACGTGTGCTTGTAGTGAATACTGCAGGGTAGATCTGGATGTAAAACTGAACCAACGTACCATTTGCAGACCCGAGTCTGCGTTAGTAGAGACCTCGAGCTGTTGAACTGATGACCACGAAGGCATATTTATGTTGGAGCCTTCCTTCCCTCTCGCTTACGTCGCTCTCCGCCCCGAGAGCCTGGGTTTGCACTATATCTGGAGTCTGTTGCCACTATGGCCGTTGCCGGCCAATCGCACAAGACAGCTGCCAGAATCCCACACAAGAATAATGGGGTGACAGAGGCACAGAACGCTTCGCTTTCAAATGTCAAGAGCGCGGACCACCGCAGTAGTCCAGTGGTTATGCGTCCAGCTTCTCAGCCCCACGTCGTGCCTTCGATTCACACCGCGGAGGCTGGATCTCGGTGGATGCGAAATGCAAAACGCTAGTGTGCATGAAGGTAGGTGCCTGTTAAAAGATCCCTGGTGGTCAAGATTATTCCGGAAACCGCGACTAGGAGTGTCTCATATTGAGATCCTGGTTCTGGCACTCTTGAATTATTTTCTCCAGACCTCTTTTGTTACTCGCAGTGGACTTTGAGTGACGTTGGATAGTGCCAAAATCTTCCTCTAGAGATCAGGTCTGTACAATCGAAACTATGGGGTGTTAGGTGTCCGGTGTACCGGGTTGTAAATGGTGCAGTCGAAAAGGACGTGTGAGATATATATAGGTGTCTATAAAATACGAAATGCTTGACAGTTGGGCTGACTGACAAAAAGGGCAAAGTGGTGCAGAGCCATCAGACTTCACTAGAGCATGCATTATTCTCTGTTCGTTTCATTCTTGCACGGTACAAGAACAAACCGAGGGCTG
The DNA here is from genome assembly GCF_050947875.1 of Dermacentor variabilis. Classification (NCBI taxonomy): domain Eukaryota; kingdom Metazoa; phylum Arthropoda; class Arachnida; order Ixodida; family Ixodidae; genus Dermacentor; species Dermacentor variabilis. The sequence goes on along the minus strand of NC_134570.1, from coordinate 136,479,306 downwards.
GTCGGTAGCCGGGATTGCCCCGGACATATAAGCTTTGAGCACCGACTGGCGTGCCCCAACTGTCTCATGCTATGTCAGGTTATCACTTCACGTAACCTTGTCTACGAAAAAACAGATTGACACGGAAGTTCTACATTTTGCTTATGGCACAGTAGGGTGAAAAAAACAAAACGGTTGGCAAGAATGCATCTGAATTTCCTTTATTGTTGTCCAACCTGCACCTATCTCCCTTGTTCTTGTCATTCGGAATATATTTTCACCTTAATTCATGTGAATGATAAGCAAATGTTTATTATTTCGTGAACGATTTTCCAGGTTGAATCTCCTGTCTCACATCAAGAGCTGTTGTTAGCAGCAGTTATTACATAAATTTGATAAGTACTTATCTCCTTAGTTAGCAGGAATATCGGTATGCTAATAAAGCTGTGAGAACATCGCCTTCCAGCTGAGATGATCAGTTCAAATTCAGAAACATTGCGAACACGCGTCCCATTTTTTACTGCAAAATCACTTAAGTTCTCGTAATTGGGTTCTCCTTATACGCCCTTGCCCTACTCAGCCCGACAACGCCACGTAGGTTTCTCCATAGCTCACAGAATCCACATACGCCAAGCGTCCTCTTTGTGACGGCTGCAAATTCACGGGCCAAATTAGATTACTTAAATCCCGTAGGTCACAACGCGTTCTTTTGCTCGTGATATCAGTCATGGAATTTTGGCCTGAATGTTGACAAAGCCCAACTCTTCAAAATAACTCATTTTAACTCAAAAGACTATGAGACGCAAGAAGCCTTCTATAGTACAGCTGCCTACTGACCTTAAGACTTAAATAATTCGCAAAAGGACTTAATTTAGGAATAGGTGTAAGGACGCTCCAAACTTGAAAGTCGTGTCAATTTCCATGATGCAGTAACGTCGGGCAGGTAGGTTTATCGATGTTGTCCTAAAGAACAATGTAAACAATGAAAAACTGGCTCTCTTACATACGTCCTAAAAATTTGTTGCACTGATGACAATGCCACCTCACATTGATAAGACACAAAGTAAACAAAAATAAACATCAGGCCTACAAGATAAGCCGGATGAAATATATTCCAAATACTAAAAGGTTGAATGACCTCAAAAAATAAGTATTAGAATGGACTTTTGGCCAAACAGCGGCGGCTAAAAGGTTCCATGAAGGTATTAATTTTAATTAAATATATCTAGCCTACTCAGACAAGGGAAGTATCAGTGTTAATGTCTGTCCACATACACACTTCGAATTCCATAACATGCGTTACTGTATCACACAGACAGAAAGTTTCGTACACCACAAAGGAGTTAAAGTCAGAACTTGTTTATATAATATACACTGAATATCCTTCCGTATCATCACACATTTGAAGGTACCTGAAAAACATATTAAATATTTATATTTCCTGAATTCCTAATCTGGAATTATTACATTTAAAATCCGCCCCACTAGTTCCCCCACACAAACCGCATAGCACAGCTGTGTTCCTGGTAGTGCGTTAGATCAGTTGAAAAAACAAAGCAGGCGAGCGAAAATAACCTGGTCGTCATCCCTATAGGAGAATGGTGGTGTCGCAGTAAATGACTTTAGAGTCGAACGACGCAAGGGAAACAGCTGGCGTTTAAAGAAATCTCACGCTTCAACCGGTAGTACTGCTACTACAATCCTATCTGTGGCTTAAAGGGCAATCGTTGAGCATGAGGGAACATCGTAACAAAGATGTATTGGGTGGCCAGTTGTCAATGCTTCACCAAGCTGCCCTTGTATGACATAAAGTATGCGCATCTTCAACGTTTTATGAATTCCTCGGATAAGTATTTCTTGGACCGCCAGAAAACGTTGCAGTAGAATACTCTTTATTTTTCATTCGACTTCTTTGTAATTTTAGTCTCCCGACATGCTCTAATTCAAGTATGCTCTCACAATGTCTCTTTATTTCTCGGCACGTCATGTGGGAGGCTAGAGAGTTTTCACCGCTACTTCAAATTTCGCTACGAAAATTGGTACCATGAACGTAAACGATAAAGTAAAAATATGTCTATACCCCACTCGGCCAAAGACGTTGCTTTCTTAGAGCAAAAGCATTTATTTATTCATCACCATCTATATAAGCTTACGCAAACTCGTAATATTTTATCAAGAACCACACCCTTGTTTAACCCGACGCTTGCCTAAATAGCGACGTTTACACACACTGCTTAGCTCTTCATGCCCTTGAACGTGTAATCATTGCAGCTGCATAGGAAAATGAGCAAAATTAGAAAGCTGAAAGCAGGTGCCAACGTTTCGACTAGTGGACAAACGTTGGCTGCTGCTTTCACCTTGTTGTCATTTTGCTTATCGCTTTCAATTTCCGTCTCCCGCCTTCCCCCTGTTTTAACTGCTTAAGAAGATAACTTGGCTGATGTGTACTCAGCAAAAGAACAATCGAAGAATATTTATTCTTAAATGCCTTGGGTATAAAACTGCGAACTTGTCTAAGAGCCATAAGCAATTTTAGCAAAATGGCAGCGTCTTCAGGGCTCGAATTGTACCGTCATTTAGGTGCGAAGAGAATAGAAAATAAGCTACCGGGCTAAAAGTTTAATTAGGCAAGTTTGTTCATTTCGGTCGAGTAAAAGGCGCAGAAATAGAAGACAAAAGAAATGAGGGCCGCTATAACATAAAGCTATTCCAAACTTTTCTATACCAATTCTGCAATCAGCCCTCCACGATTGGTCAAAAACTTTTCTGGAACACCCCCACTTCACCTCTCTGTCAGGCGACGTCACGAAACCCGAGATGACTGCCCATCTGATATGACGTGTACACACTGATAATGCATGATTTGACCAAACAAAAGAAAAATAGTTATTTCTGATTAGACGCATTTTTGCCATTAGCCCTCGGCTATTCGTCAAAAGTTTTCGGACTGCATTCGCTTCACCTGCCTGTCACGCGACGTCCCAAAACAGCGAAAACTCACCGCGTCAAAGTGACGTGTACGTGTTAAACATGCATCAATATGCCAAACAAAACTGAATTTTCTTTTGAATAGCCGCAGGCGGCACCATTCTGAAAGGACTAAAATATGGCTGTCACCGATCGCTCAGGCACTGGCTAATCACACCTGCCGGGGAGCATGGGTTTATTTGCGTATAAGAAAACTTCTGCAAAGCCCTCTAACGTTTTCGAACACTTTCGGCGCGTTTACGACCTCGTTCTGCCAATTCTTATTTTCTGACGATCCGTTTTAACATCATTCTTAATCTTCCGTTGCATGCCGCCGCGATTTTCGACCAGCCATCGCAAGCTATGTAAGGGAAAGTGGGCCAGTCGCCGACGCCGGCACCACCTTCTTCATCTGGTTATCGATTTTCACTGCACTGACTCGGCCCCATCGAATCGCTCTACACTTGAGCGTGCTCCTCGCCTCTTGTCAGCCAATTAGATCAGACAAGCGGCTCAGTGTAGGCGACGTTATTCGTTTTTCAAGCACACAAAAGTGACCTCCTATGAACGAGGAGAGCGTTTGATTGGTCTGTTGAGGCAACACTGCGGACCACCGGCTGGCGCTCGCGTCGGCGGTTGCGCAAATATGACGTCAGGAGATTGGAATAAAAACATATTTGAATAGTTTTACGTTATAGGGCCCCAGTTATACAAGGAATTGGTTGTATGTCACCCGTTGCTTTCTGGCTTTTGTCGTTGAGCTCTTTCCTCATCAGCATTAATCTCAATTTGCCTGCATGCATACATAAAGTAATGGCATTTATTTCAAGGGGAGGAAAAACAAACAAATGAAAGGCAGGGACAACAACCAGGGAAATTCTGGTTTTTCATGGGGGAAGAAATTGAACAAGAAGCAAGTACTCCTTTTCAGGAATACGCATGAAGCGATTGTTGAAAGAAGGTCAATTCCCTTCGGCCGCGACTATTTGCTTCATTTCTGCGTTCTTCTGAGAATTCGAGGCTGTATTATAGTCTATACCGCCGGCATATATGCCTTATTTGCAGAATGTATTCATTGGTCACCGTATATTTCATGCAGGAATGACTCGAAGACTAGCATATTGGTGAACTGTGTGTGCAGTTGATGAGCGCACGGTACCTCGCGGAAAACTTCAGCTAAAGAAAAGAAATTTCGGTTTTACAACAGCCCTAATATTATGACGAATGTTGACTTCTTTCTGCATGAATTACAGATGACGGATTCAATAATCCACGGTCGCTATGAGGGTCAATGTCACCTCGGTGTATGCAAGGAGGGTCGATGTGTATCGGCGTTATACTCAACATGTGCAACATTTAATTGAAACTGATGACATGAACTCTCGGCAGGAATACTTTGTCTAGAATTATTTTGCCAGAGAAAAGTAGTGGCAATTATCATAATTTTTATTCCGTAGGGTGTAAATTATGCTGTTTATCTCAATAAAAGTCCATTTTCTGCTGTTCTCGTCCATTTATATGAATGACATTGTTTTTCAATGTTCACAGAATTACCCATGCATTTCTTTGTCAAACGAAATTATGACAAAGAGTACGTAGGATATGCCTGTAGTCGTTCTCATAACTGGGTATTTGACATTGAGCTTAAACGCAATGACGTATTTGGCACTGCCCAGGATCTTCAAGGACGGCTGAACACTATGGGCCTAATGGCAGATACTCCCTAACAGAAAACGCGTGCTAATAGTAGTACAGTAGTAACGGTAACACTATTAACAGTAGCAGTAAGAGTAACACCAGTAGCAGTAGCAGTAACTGTAGTAAGAGTAACCAGTAACAGCAGCAATATTATTCGAAAAGACTTAGCCGCGTGCTTTCAACAAAAAAAGAAATAATTAAAACATAGAAATGTTCAAGAACGCTTTCAGATTAATTTAAACTTCTTATGGTAATCTCGTTACAACACTTACGGTCGCGCTTCCATGACTCAATGTCTTAGACCGAGTCGACAACTGTAGTTATCAGGCAATAATAGCGTATATCTCAGATAGTAATAGCACATAGGGCCAGAGATGTTTTCTCCAATTTTTGTTGGGCCACTCTACAAGCAACGTCCGGTGTATGCATACTTTTAAAGCAGTTTACGATAAGTAAGCGGGTGGTGTCAGTTACGCCACTGACCTTCAAAAACGGCTCCGTTCAGCTGCTTGAGATATTATTTTCCAAGGAGATCAGACCAGAACATCTTTTCAGAACTAACAGTAGCGCAAGCATTATGGCGACAATTTTAAATAGCGCTTTTAATACCGTTCCTTTTCTAACTCTTTCTGACGCTTTTCTGAATATTGTTTTGTATAGTATTGATAAGGCCTTACAATCCGTGCCACTGGTTCTACCACTCACTTAATATCTTGCACAAGATTTATGTGCATAAATTACTGTCAACGTTACTTTAAAACCTAGTTGGTTCACGAAACAAATTTTTTTAGCTTGAAATACGCATTGCATGTAAAAACATAAGCGCCTCACAGTAACCTTACATAATTTGAGCGCACCCGTTAGTGTAGAAAAGCTATATGAGACCTTGCATCTTTCGCAATTTAACCACGAAGCAGAAAGGCGACAGTGGATGGTGAGGAAATGAATTCGCGCCTAAGGAAATGGTTCTCACGGGCAATCGAAACCAATCTGAAAGGCGGCGCTTTTGTGTATAGAAAACACCGGATGTGACATTAAAAGCTCATAGACGTCATGACCATTGTGTGTTGCTTTGGTATTGCATTTGCGTCTCGGCAGTTTGTTGCTACTTTTGATCCTTCAAGTGAAATAATTGCGAGCGTAATTCAATGGTGACGACTTTGGTGCGTTGTTGGGTGCCAGAAAGTGCGGAGTAATACGTCTGATATGTTATCACACTGTTTCAAAGAAGGTGATACAGCAGTGGCCCGCATCGCCAGACGTCTCACAGCCGTGCCGAAATAGAGGTCGCTGTCGGAGGAAAGGGCACAAGAAGAAGCTTTAGCGCGGGTGCTTCTATCTAAATACATGTAAAAGGAGAACTCGTATTTATCGGCCAGCAATGCACCAAATTTGGCGAGGATTTTGCATTTAAAAGAAAAACTTAAAATCTAGTGTCCTGTGGTTTCGAATTTTCGGGTTAGGTTGTCAATATATTTTTTTAAAGTGGCAAAAATTGAAAATGTTCAGAAAAGGAAACTATCAAGTTTACAACTCTGTAACTCACCAATGAAAAATGGTATCACATCTAAGTGAATTGCATCTAATAGTACGTTTAAAGCGTACAAAATTATGTTACACATGAATCTAAAAAAATTTTGTAATACAGAAATGCAGCTATTTTAGAACCCTTGTACACTACGTATGAAGTTCACTTGCGATATAAGATGACACACGATATTTGTCCGCTTTCAATGATCTAGTGGATGCCGTTTACAGAACCACGATATTTGTTCTTGATTCTTAGCTAAGAATTTCTAAACTTCGTGCTTTTATTTTCTTTTTTGAAGCGTTCAAAATTTTCGAAATCTTAATAAAATTCAAGCTCTAAATCGAAATTCCGCTTCCAACAGTCACTAGAATTTAACTTTCTCTCTCAAATGCAACAAATGTTATTAAAATCAGTGCAGGGGTTACTCCGAAAAACGCTTTTTGCGTTTACATGTATTTGAATAGGCTGCGTCGAACCTTGGGTAAAGCTTCCTGGTAAAGGCCACCATTTCAGATAGAAATCTTAACTGAAATATGATCTGAGTGCCCAGTTAGTTTTGTGTATAGCCACATTGTGCCCTCTACTTTCATTTACTATAAGAAACAGAGAACAGCGAGGACGACCATGTCGAAGCACTTTTAAGTAATGTGAGCGATGCGCCAGGGCCTTCGTGGCTCGGGCTGCGTAATTTCTGTCGAAAGAGCCGAGCAAATTTTATATTTGACTAAACGTTTAAGTTTACCGAGTTTATTTATTGCTGGATAGAAAGAGATGTAGAAAATACAGAGCAAAAGAAAGAAGTTCCACAAGCAGGCGCAGTTGCACAAGAGGTGTTACGCTTTCCTGTTTTTGGTATTCCTGCCGACTTTCACCGACAGCATCTGTATCAATCTGTCTACGTACATCAAGAAATAACTTTGTTTTACGAATATGCAGGTAGGCGTATCCAAAAGCACTTATTTCTTTCCTTCTGTCTTCTTGCGTTCTTCCTCTAATTTTGAGATAAGGCGCTATCCTCAGCTTTGCCGCCTGCATGCCCCCCATAGATACGAAATTCATTGAACGGTCGTGAGATGCTCTTTTGTAGCAACGACTCGTCGCCTAGCGTTTTGTCCGCTATGTACCTTTTCGTGGAACGTTGCCTGTTTCGACGGATAACCTGAGCTTTTCTCTCTCGTTGTCGTTGTCTATCTCATAGCTACAGCCCCACTTCTGCTTATTTTACAGAAGGGTTATCTTTCCCGCGGGAAAGGAAACCGACCAGGCGACCAACGGGTAGCACGGATCATAGTACGGGTTTAGACTCTCGACATGCACAATTTCGCTTCCTCGACGGCGATGCTCCAAACGTATAGCTCGAGGGCTTCCATGATATAGTTGACCGCAGAAGTTTTGTTTATCACGCGGTATAGGCCCTGGTACTTCAACGCGAGTTTCGGTGACAGTCCAGGGGTGGGGACTGGACCCCAAAGCCACACTAGCGAGCCAGGAGCATAGGATACAGGAGCATGGGAAGTTTCCCGATGGTGCTTCAGGCCTTGCTGGTCTTCTGACGTAAATATACGGGATAGCTTGCAACACCCTTCGGTGTGTGCAGCAGCTTCGGATAAGGTAGTGGTTTTTGTGTTGTCCAGGCGGTACGGAAGCATAGTATCTATTGTGGTAAAAGGTTCGCGTCCATACAGGAGAAAGAAGGGCGAAAATCCCGTGGTAGTCTGCGTGGCGATATTGCAAGCGTAGATCAGAAATGGTAGAGCATGGTCCCACTTGCTTTGGTCGGATGCATCGCACTGCATGGCCAGCATGTCACCAAGAGTGCGATTAAGGAGCTTGGTCATGTCATTATTCTGCGGATAATATTCAGTAGTGGTGTGATGAATGATGCGGCATTCTTTGAGGAGACCATCGATGACGCCGGAAAGGAAGACGTGGCCTCTATCATTGAGTAATTCCCTGAGAGCTCCGTGGTGAAGGATGATGTAGCGCAGGAGAAACCAGGCGACGTCGCGTGCAGAAGCGCTGGACAAAGGGGTAGTTTCCGCATAGCACGTAAGATGGTCGATGGCCACGATTACCCAGCGATGGCCGTCTGATGTGGTTGGCAGTGGTCCATAAGTGTCGATGCCTACTCGGTCAAAAGCACGTGCTGGGCGAGGCAAAGGCTGCAATGATATGGGTGAACGACGAGGGAGATCTTCGCGGCGTTGGCAAACGAGACAGGAGCGCACATAATGAAGGATGAAAGGATACATCCCCCGTCTGTAGTAACGAAGGCGTAGACGCGCGCATTCCTTATGTACACCTGCACGCGCGCACTTAGGCGCCGTCACTGTCGGCTACACCACACTGTGCAGGTATGCCACTTGCCGCTATCGACAGCGCATGCGTGGCCAGCGCGCCGAGTAATTGTGGTCACTAGATGTACTTCACGTACAAGGGCCAGCAACACGAGGCCGACAAATTGAGATGGTCTTTAGATACGCGAGGAACGGGCAATCTGCTTGGATGCAGAGTCACGCTCGCTAAGTTGAATTCTTTATTCTGAGCATGGCATGAACATTGTGGGCACGCGCAATAGCATTCCTGATAAGAAGCTGTGTGCGAATACTGGTGTAACTGGAACGGCTATAGTAAATATTAAGCTAAATCCACGGATTCCTATGATTAGACAGCAGACAGCTTTAGAATAGCGTTTGTTTTATGTACGGTAAGTACAAGCACCTTTGCGTGATGTTACGGAGCTTCCCTTCTACTTATTTTAACGTACGGAAACTCAAACGCAAGGATTACGTTGAAAGAGAGGGCACCGTTTGGGGCCTCGTGCCAAACGTATCCAACCAAACACAATCTCTTAGTACGCATCATGTTATGCGGACGCGTTTGGTTTGGCCTATGTACGCCTTAACCGCCGAACGATCTCAGAAAATTGACGCGCTATGCGCTTGTAACAGACCTTTTAGGGGCGTTTAGAGGAAGCGAAAGCTGATTTCAATTGTCACCAGCGATCAACGCGAGTGAGAGCGTAGCCATCATGAGAAATGAAGATGAAGCGTGAGCCATGGGTGCCTGCATGTTCGACAACGCTACTTCTTAGCGTCCGTAAACGTTACGAACGCTAAACTTGCCACATGACGCACGTTATCATCTCGCACGTAAACATCAAAAACCCCATAACGTTCGCTGCATGCGCAGTGAAGACAACGCTATTTTTTTCAAGTAGACCTGGTGACAACAAAATATTGCGGGGCATGAGGTCTGAAAAAAAGCTCACTATCTTCGCAACCTCTAAAAGCAGCCTAGTATTTCCATTTCCGGCATCGACTATACTACGCTAACAACATTGTCGTACACAGCTTTACTGGCTATTGCTACATGCTGCTCGGGAGTTGAACGTTTTCGGAGATCCCGTGGTCCGTAAAGGTTTGTCCCCGCGGGTTTACGCAGTCGATTTACGTTTGGTTGCAAACGCTATTCTAAAACTGCGTATTGAGAAGCATCACCGGTTTACCATGCGTCTCCTCTCGTGCTCCATCGAGTTGTGACAGCAGCGAGGCCGTTGGTCGGCCTCATCGCGCTTGCGCATAAGCGCCTTTGTGATGTTTCTGCTGCGGAGCAGCTGTGACTTCGTGTGTGGTATAGCGCCCCCTTGAATAGGAGCTTGAGCACAACTACAAACATTCTTATCGCTCGCAGTGCGGCGCCCTTCCGAGGAAACTGCAAATTTTTTTGCGTATGCCCAAACCAGTGTTTGATTACGCTTCTGCGAGATATCACCGCCACCTCTCATCCGGAATAGATACATAGTCCCTTAACATCGCTACACACTGCTCTCATAGAACAAGCGACGCCTGGGCGTACGGAACATGGAACGCTAAAAAAAATTAAAAAAAAAACGCTAAAAACGCCGGAGGGCCATCTCGATAGCGCACATGTTTCATTTGTCTCCTTAGTATTATCTTGTTTGAATTACCTTCTTCTATAAAAACGTGCAATTGTAGCCTATCGCATATTACAAAGCAGTGGAAATGAAAATAACCACAAAAACACCAGTTCGTGTAGTTCGCACTATAATTTGAACGCTATAAAAATTACTCAACGTCAAGATGCAACATACTACAGAAAATTAGAATATAGTCCCACATCTGCACAGGCATTGGTGCTCCCATAATAACGACCCAAGGCTCAAGTAGGTGCGCCGAACATCAGCTCAGGCAAGAATGCCTCGCCCAACCTATGACACCTTTCTACTGAATCCTCTGGGAGAACATGCATTGCCTCAGATGTAATCGACACTCGCTTCTTTGTTTCCGTTGTGTACAGCGGCCACTCTTCACCGTCCACCTTCGGCAAAGACCTGCGAAAATGTTAAAGCGGTCATCAAAACCCATGAAATTTTTAAAACTGAGCACTATGCCTAATGGCATCTTCGTCACAAAACAAAGTAGTGAGCAGCTTCGCCATTCGGTGCCTAAATACTTAGCAAAAAAATGTTTCTGCATTAATGAAGCACAAAAATATACTTAGATGTACAGGGAAATGCACTTCCTCATTGATAGCGTGATTTTTGCACTTCTATATTAACTTTTTATGCATAGCTCCTAAGAAGAAAATTTGGGTTCGTATGAGGAAGTGCGCTATTTGCGTCCATCTTTAAGGCTGGTGTGAACGTTTATATTGGACCCTGAAATAAATTCAGAATTCTCTTTACACTGGCTGCTCACAAAACACTTCGAAGTGTAAGAATGCCTTCCCGCACATAGCCACAAGCAAGCCTCTACATTAGGCAAGTGAGACAGGTATGCCTCGCGCTAAAGCGACCCTTCCGAGCTTCTGTAACAAGGGATAAGCTTATCTTGCATTTCCCACGGTTGGGGCAGTGCATGCCACATTTTAGAAGGTGCTTTGCTCGCACGCGGCCATGACGTCGAGTGGACGCTGGAAGAGAGCTGAGCTAGAAGGCGCGTTTGCTTTAAGGGTAGCTGCAGGAAAACAGAAACCAAAAGGAAACAACTAAACAAATTTCTGAAGGCTTAGAAATTCAGCTTACTTTACCCCTGTGTCTGGGGATTGCTCTTCCGGTATCTAATAGTGGCATTTAAGAAGATGCTTTTTTTACGTTTGGAATATACTCCGCGCAATAAGCATCAACACGGAGAATGATTACGTCGCTGATTTGTCTCTAAGTCTCAAGAGGATGTAAGTAAAAACCTGGGATATAGGAAAGAGCTTGAAAAGTATCAGTGATTTTGTGCAGTGGCAATTCAAACCCCTATACGTTTCAAACAGCGTGAATTATTTTCTTATACAGTTTCGCCGTCTTTGAAGTTTTAATTGCTCGAACTCGCGTATATCTGTAAAAATTTGCTTCTTCATTCTTCGCCTTAAGGTAAAGAAGGTATAGCTAACTGAGTAAGCGGTATAAGGAGAATGCCGCAGCGGCGGCGGTGACTGCCGTCGTCATTGCAGTAACGGAAACGTAATAGAGACGCACATAGCAAACCCATTTTCAACTTCTTAGACAGTGCTTCAACAAAATGAACACAATTAAATGAACTTAAGTCCATTGTAACAGCCCAAGACATGAAAAGTTAAAAGACAAATTTACAAAGACTTGGTTGCGCTTTCCAGTGTAAAATGTGTAGACGCGTGAATAGTGCGTATAGCGGAGATAGTTTTGCGATTGCTTATTTCTAGAGCGGTGACACGTCACGGGTGAATAAATTGTGATGGCGGTGCCCTGTGGTGCGTCTTTGCACCATCTAGCGGAGGCGACGCTTGCTCGGTAGAGTGTGTTCCCGCATGTTGAATGTGTGCTACCCAAGGGGTGAGGGCTCCCCTGCTCGCCTGACCGCACTCTCCATTCCTAGGCTAACTAGAGATTTTCAGTGCCGCACCTTGAAAGCCAAAGGAGGTTGCGTTATTGCCTGACACCGGTGTGGTTCATAATGTCTTGGGTGACGAATGAATCATAGAGGCCGACACCATTTTAGAGAAGCGCTTGTGTCGGTAGCTTGCGGGTGAGGCGATCCGTGGTAAACAAAGACACACGGTAACTAAATGCGGCTACGATGTAACGCCCCAGCACACAGCGGCGCGCACAGCGAAGCCCACAGCTCCCGCTCTCTAGGCAGCCACCACGGCCACTGAATTGGTCAAGCACATTGACCAAGCACACAGCGACCATTGGTCGTGCATTTCACTAGTTTCCTCAGTACCGTGTACGACGATCGTGTGTGTGATCCACGCGGAGGTCAGACTCATGTATATATATATATATATATATATATATATATTTATATATATATATATATAAAAGACGTTTCGGGAAGCCGAAACGTCTTTTAGATTTAATCCTTTTTTGGTACGTCTTTTGGTCGGTGTCCATCGTTTTATTGCTTCATATAGAGACATGAAGCATAGTGTACTGGTGATGACCAGATGAAGTACCTCTACGGAACGTAGTTGGAGCCCCATTACTACCCCCCCCCCCCTTTATTTCCCAACAAAGTGTTTAAAATGTGCATCGGTGAAATTAGTAAATGGACTATATAACACGGTGGCAAGGTAGATAGAACCACATAGTTGCTCAGTTACGATGCCTGCATTAGAGGGGAGTAAAATGTGACGTCTTGAAGAACGCTTGCCTTAATAAGCGTTTCAAAGAGCTCTTCAGCGTACAGGACTATTAAATGTAGCAAATTTTCCTCATAGTAATATGTCTTCCAAAGTAAATAAACATTGTTACGGAGCCACCAAAAGTGGAGCCAGTCAGAAGAAGGCGATTTAAAGTATAGAAGAGGAATCGGTCTCAACAGTCATCTTGTTTATGCATCGCTGTCTCTGTTGTATATATTGTAAACACATAATTATATGTGGCTTATCCAACGTAACAAAGTGATGAGAGGTGCGGCATGCCCGCGAGAAACAACAACGGAGCTTCGCAGTGGTCGTCATCTTGGACTGGACAACGTGACGGACGAAACAGAACCCTACACGGCGTGTAAGCGTATAAGTGCCCACAACAAATGAGATCCGACGATTATGTTAGCTAACTTGGTATTCTACTTACAGGGCACGGCGAAGGTGTGGTTTGACCACCAAGAGGAAGAGCTTCACGACTGGGACATGTGCAAATAGAAGCTGAGAAACTTGTTCGGACTTCCCGCAGGGCAGAAGAGCACCCCTAAAAAAGAAAAGCGACCCACGCCCTGCCGTCCTTAGAATCATACATCTCCTACATCCAGGACGTGCTGGCTCTGTGCCGTAAGGCCGACAGCGATATGGTGAGTCAGATAAGGTTGGGCCTGAAGTGACTGGGATCGCTGACGATGCTTTCAACCTGCTCATATGCAAAAATTGTGAAACAGTACCGCATATCAGAAAAGAGTGACAACGTCTTGAGCAGGCCTAGAACCGCTGCATTGCAACGCCGTTCGCACGTCTATCGAACACAGCTGCGACATCCTCTTGTGAAGACAGGCTAGGAGTGCAGTGACCATCATCATAAGAGGACCTGACGTGGATAGTGCGGCGAGAACTTGAAGCCATGGCTCATACAGCCTTTCTTCCCGGCCCAGCAAGCCGAACAACTTGCCTAGAGCACCATTTCTGCAGGCAACAGTTCGCGAAGAACTCCCTGATGTTGGAGTTCGTTCTGTGTGTGCCTTTGTCACTTCACAGCTGTGTCATGGTTCGGGCTCACTGACTGGTCCGCAGTATCCTTGCATGCTACCGAAATCGAGCTGAGCGGCGCACCGCAGACGATCCACCAATCGGTTTTGCCTGCAGGCGTATCGGACACATTGCTCGCTGTTGTAACCGTACTGTATCCTCCCGTCTAAGACCACCATTCACCAGCTATCGCCCCGAACAAGGCGAGCGACTTACCAGCCTACACTTTCACCTCAACAGCCAAACAATGGCGCTCGTGCTCCTCAGAACAGTCCACCCTCGTCATTCCGACATCCCCAGTCGTCGACATCACCCGTTCGTCACCAGCTCGCCTGCCATTGTCTCTATTGCCGCAGGCTCGCCGCCCACCATCCCCGATGCAGCCCCGACGCCCATCTCCGAAAAACTAAGCAATAAGGCTCCAAGAGGTGACACTGCATTGACAACTCTACCGCAAAACCCTCTGATGACTTTGCCGACCAAACAAAACTTGAACGTTTTTGTCGATGGCGTCAGTGTCCCAGCGCTTATTGACAGTGGCACGCACGTCTCCGTGATTAGTGTCCAGTTGCACCGACGCCCCAACAAAATTCTCACACCCGCTTCATCGCGTACCCTCCGCGTCGCGGACGGAGGAACGCCTACCGTGCTTGGTATGTTCACCGATCGCGCTGGCATCACGGGGCGCCTAAAGACTGTTTTGTTTACCATTTTTGAACAATTCGCTGACGACGTTATTGTCGGCTTAGACATTGTATCGTTCCATTCAGCCCTCTGATTACGCGTCTAGTGTCATTCAGCTTGAAATGCCCCGCGACTACTATAGTCCACGAGTCGCACAACCACGGTTATGCTCTCCTGAAGACCTGTCACCTGTCACCTCCAAGCCGCTACGTACGTTACTTTACAAGCATTCCCATATGTTTCTGTTGGCGTATATGTACTATGTCCCACCGCTGATATACTAGTTGAAAGAAACTTGGCCGTTCCCGTGTTCACTGTTACAGGCAATTAGACTGCGCTCCCTCTCCATAATTTTAACTGCTCGGCACAAATTCTTCCCAGAGGCATGTCTTTCGGGCGACATGTCACCTGTGAACGATTGCAGTATAACGGCTCTTGACGCTGACATTCCATCGTCCCCTACAGGAACCTCCGATTGAGCGATTCTCACAAACGAACTTAGCAAGATGATTGCGCCTGATCTTCTTCGGGCACAAGCTGCTGTCCTCCACCGTCTCTTGGAAACTTACCGCGAAATTTTGGACCTTGTGTGTCGCCCTTTAGCCCAGACATCGGTAGTCACCTATCGTACTTATAACGAAACCGCCAATCCGATACCCCGCCGGCCGTGTAGTGTCTCACATGCTGAACAACAAGTGATACGAGAAGTCAATCAGGTGTTGACTAAAGGCATTCTCGAGACATCTTGCAGTCCGTGTCCTTGTCAAGAAGAAGGACGGCAGTTGGCACTTTTGTGTGGATTATAGACACCTCAAAAATCACACGCAAGCATGTCTACCCTTTGCCGCGTATTGGCGACACCTTGGACTGCTTGCTCGTAGCCAAGTACTTTTCATCTGTAGAATTCCGATCATGCTATCGGCAAATCTCGGTAGATGACATGTGTCGTGAGAAAACTGCCTTCGTAACACCTGACGACCTCTAAGAAGTCAAGGTTATGCTGTTCCGCCTTTGTAATGCCCTGACAACATTCGAAAAAAAATGATGGACTCCTTACATTGCGGCTATAGATTGTCCACATGTCTGTGTTATCTAGACGATATCATAATATTTTCACCTCCAACGTCCTCCAGTCATCCAACGCGTCTATAAGCTATTCTTGCTGTTTTATGATGCTCCGGCCTCCAATTGAACTCCTCCGAGTGCCACTTTGATCATCGTCCAATTACGGTTCTTGGCCATCTCGTCAGTGCCGCTGGTGTTCAAGCTGACCCTGACAACTTTCCTGCTCTGTCTTCTGCCGCAGACGTAATAGCTCTGTTGGGCTATGCTGGCATTTCCGTCGTTTTACCAAGAACTTTGCCGACACCATGCATTCGCCATCTCGCCGATTTAGGAAGGACGTTGTTTTCGCATGGGGCCTTGCTCAAATGAAAGCATTCTCCACCCTCGTACGCTTGCTCACGGATCCCTCATTGCTGGCTCAGTATGATCCATCTGCCGCCACGGAACTTCACATGGATACCAGTGGCCATGGAATTAGGGCTGTGCTTGTTCACTGGTAGTGTAACGCAGAGCGCGTAATATCTTACGCCAGTCGCGTCTTGTCACCTGTCGAGGCCATAAACAAATTTATGCCAAATTCCTCCCCTACTCGTACGGCAGCACATTTGCTGTGGTTACCGAACACCACGCCTTGTGCTGGCTCTCGTCACTTAAAGACAATACTTGACGATTGGGTGGATGGGCGCTAAGGCTCCAAGAATATTCCTTCGCTGTTTTACATAAATCAAGCCGTTTGCACAAGGACGCCAACTGCATCTGTCGTCATCCTGTCGACCGCCCTGAATATGACGCGCACGACACCCACTCTTGGTCCGGGCCATTTCTGTCTTATCTGCAGGACGTCCGCACTGAACAACAGCGTGATGACTGCTTAAGTGTTCTCACCGATCATCTGAACTCTTGACATTCGGAGCCTACACTACGCGTGTTCGTGCTCCGCGACGACATTGTCTACGATCGTAGCTTACTCCCTCAAGGACCAAACTTTTCACTCGTTGTAACATGCCATCTCCGAACGTCACTTCTTGAGCACTTGCATGACACCCCTACTGCAGGCCACTTCGGCGTTCCGCAAATTTACCACCGCGTATGGGGCCGCCTCTACTGACCAAGCCTTTACCGCTTTGTGGATTACTACGTTGCAGCCTGTGCGCTCGGTCCGCGCCACAAAAAAACCTGCTGTGCTGCCCGCTGGACGTATTCATCCCATCGATGTGCCCTCAAGACCATTCGTTCACGTCGGTCTCGATCTTCTTCGCCTATTTCCGACGTCGAAATCTGGCAATGAGTGGGTCGTTCTAGCGTCTGATTACGCGACCCGATACGCGATTACGCGAGCTTTGCGCGCAAGCTGTGCGAATGAGACAGCAGATTTCCTTTGACATGATGTAATCCGGCATCACGACGGACCCCAGCAGCTCCTTACTAATCGCGGCCGCAACTTTTTCTACCCAGTAGTTGAAGACCTACTTTGCTCCTGTTCTGCCGAGCAAAAGCTTCCCACCGCCTACCACCCGCAGATGAACAGACTGACAGAGCACCTCAATCGCAGGTTGAGAGAAATGCTGTGTATCTACGTTTCTGACAACCACAGTGCTTGGGACAGCAAGTTACCCTTCGTGACTTTCGCCTATAATTTGTCCCGTCACGAGACCGCTGGCTTTTAACCCTTTTACATTCTGTTCGGCCGCCGCCCTTCTTTGCCCTTTGACACACTGCTTCCGTCCTCAACGAACACTCCCGCTGAACATGCACAAGACGTCTTCGCCCGGGCTGGCATGGCACGCCATATTGCCGGCTCCCAGCTCACTCAGACTCAGGCCGCGCAGAAGATCCGATACGACGGCTGACATCGAGAGGTTCGATTTTCTCCTGTCTCCGTTGTCCTTCTATGGAATCCATTTCGGCACGTCGGCTTGTCTGAAAGCGCTACGCAGACCCTACACAATATTGCGTCAGCATGGCGATGCGAACTGCGAGATCACTCCGCTGTACTCGCGTGTACCCACGGACATTGTGAATGTGTCCCGCATGAAGCCTTACTTAGCTGTGAGTTCACCTTCCTTATAGTAGCGCCGACAGGGTTACTTTACATGCGGGGGTTGTGCTACGGAGCGACCAAGGGTGGCACCACTCATAAGATTTGGCGTTTAGTGCTGAAATCGGTCTCGACAGCCGTCTTCTTTATACATCGTTGTCTCTCTCGGAAATATTAGAAATACATCTTTATATGTGACTATTATTATAGTAATATACCTTGTATGTGAATAATATTCAATTGTGATAGGCATCTTCGCATTCTTTGTGCATTTTTTCTCACGTTTCTCAAAGCTACGTACAAGAGAGGCTTCATCAGGAAACAATGAACATTTATAAGTCGCGTTCCTTTGGTGAACATGGACGTTTTAGCAACCTGATTCCTCTAGCTAGAAAAGCTTTAAAGTATAACAAGGTTCCTTCCAAAGCTGAACTGTTTCACATCATGCTTAACCCTATCAACAATATGACATCGAAATATAAATTCCAGAGGAACAATCTTACCCATCACAAGTGCATATTTTCCTATGCACTATTACGCGTGCGAAGGACTGCTGGTCAAGCTGAAAGCCACGTTTCTGTGACAGCTAACTGTAGGGAAAGCCCAACAGAACTGATGTTCAATAAATTTGGATATTTTATTTAATGAATAAGCAGTATATATTCTGTTGCTGTAATGTTTTCCAAGACGCCTGTTGCTACACGAATCTTCTAATTACTCATTTGGTGCTTTATTTTCGTCTATAATGGTTTTGTTAAACAAAGTGACCACAATACCCACCCTAGTTGCTTAGTGTCTACGGTGTTAGGCTGCCAAGCATGAGGTCGAGGGATCGAACTCTGGCCACGGCTGCTGCATTTCAGTGGGGCGAAATGCGAAAACAGCCGTGTACTTAGATTTGGATGCACGTTAAAAAACCCCAGGCGGTCCAAATTTCCGGAGCCCCCCATTACCGCGTGCATCATAATCAGATCGTTTCGGATGTAAGAGCCCATAATATAATTTTTGATGTCACCACAAAATCAAAGGTTTATTACTTTGACAACGCGAAAATAAACTTTGGCACATATCAGGTGTCTGACCTGCGCCACGTTTCTTCGACGTTAGTGCTATGCGAACAATTATACTAAAGACTCATATAATGATGATCGATGTCTTACGCTCCCAGTGATGAGAATGAGAGCGTCAAAAGTTTACAAAGACTAACAATTCGATGAAATTGCCAGGGATTCAGTCAACCTGTACTTAGATTATGATTCTGCTTCGTTACTGAGCTATATATTACACATCTAGAACTGAAATTTCTGTCTCTCTCATTATATATATATATATATATATATATATATATATATATATATATATATATATACTTGCGTGGACTTGTAAGCCGGACACAAATGCTAATTGACGACACTACAGAGGTGAACAAATCTAACATCGCTCAAAGTATTGATGACAAAATTTTCAGTTTACCGAAAAGCGACCGAAAATGAAGAGAAATTCTATTTTTATGCATATACAGAAAGAAGTCATTATGTAAAATAAAATGATCTTTGTTTCTTACGTTGAAAGAAATGTCGTACATAAAACAAATTCGGCGCAGACAATTGAGACTGCTTACATGTGGGAATGCGAAAGCATTTGAGTCCCTTTGATGAAATGTTTCATTCCGCACCTTCCTTTTCCGTACATGCCCTTGCCTGCATTTATTTATTTATTGATACTGTCAGCCCATGACGGGCTATTACAGGAATGGATGTAACATACATAAACAGAGAAGTGCATTAGTGCGATTGAAGAATGCACTAAAAGAAGAAAAAAAGAAAATGAAGTAGCACTGCTGATTAGAAACACATTAACAATATAAATACAGAGCACATTTTGACTTATTATATCACAATACTAACACAGAACATCAGGGTGCATCAGGGTATATAAGGCAATGTATTGCTTCCAAGAATGCATTAACTGATTTTATTTGGACAATTGAGTTAGGCAAAGAGTTCCACTGCTGAATTGCCCTGGGAAAAAAACTATACCTGAAGCAGTCATTGTGCACTGTGGGAGGAGGTATATACATACTGTGTCTGTGCCGTGATGTTTCCGGTGTCTTGATTTGGAAGTACTTGTCGTATTTTATTATGACATGGTTATGAATTACTAAGAACAGGAATTTAAGCCTTTCATACTCCGTACGTTTTGCAGAGGTGGAAGCTTTGCAAGTTTGCATAATTCAGTCGGAGAGTGAAAACGGAGGTATTTATTAAATATAAACCTAGAAGTAAGGCGCTGGACCTTTTCTAGTTTTAGACAGTTACTTTGGGTGTAGGGATCCCATACTATTTTTGCGTACTCAATTATAGGCCTTAGCAAGGTTTTGTAAGACATAATATTAATTTCAGGGGAGGCACAGTGCAGGTTACGTATCAGCCCCCACAATACTTTGTTAGCTTTTGCACAAAGCTCATTTACATAAACATTCCAACGCAAGTCGGGTGTAAATATAAGACCTAGGTATTTATGTTGTTTAACTCGAGCAAGCTTTTTTCTGGAGATGGACATAAAAACCGATTTAGTTGGCTTAAGCTGCATTTGCCACCGATCACACCAGTTCTTAATTTTCTGTAAGTTAAGCTTAAGGTCGGCCTGATCACCTCGTGACTCTATTCTCTTGTACAATATGCAGTCGTCGGCAAACATTCTTATTTGGGTAGTGATGTCATTTGACAGATCATTTATAAAAACTAAGAATAAGAGGGGCCCTCAGACACTGCCCCGGGGTACCACAGATACCACGGGAGATAAACTAGATTGCTGATGTCCCAATTGAACATATTGTTCTCTATGTTCAAGGTAGGAAGTGAACCACCGCGTAAGGTAAGAATTTTTGAAAGTAACACTGATTTTAAGTAATTGTAACTGCGCCTCGCTAATGCCAAGCCAAAACGCGCCGAGCGTCGAGCTCCACGCCCCCGCTTGCCCACGAGGACTTCATAAACGTGACGTGTGCAATGACGCACGCACTAGGCGCTCTTTTATTCAACCAGAACTGCGGGGCCGCCGTGGCGTCGAGGAGACTTGCTCGTCACGCCCTCCCTCCGGAGGCCAGGGTTGGAATAGCACCCCGACCGAAATTTACCAAACATTCTTTTCAGAGCGATTAGCTAACTATGTTACAGGAACGTGCGTGAGAAATGTTACGTTAATCCGAGCGTTCTTTTACGTACCTTTTTCTGTTTGTGCTGTCGGCCGTATTTTTCACAATCCTTCGGTCATGCGGACCGATTTTCGCGTAATAGTTTCGTATTATTACATACATTGTCCGCATGTTCTTTTTTTCACGCTGATTTTTGACAGTCTACGAAAAGAGACACGGCGAATGATGCTGACGATGATGATAATCATTTATTGTAATCCTCTTTGAAGCGGGGCGGTGACAAATAGTCACCCAACCTGCTTGAGGTAATCAGATATGCTATATATGCTTTTTATTCTAGCATTCATTATAGAGCTTCGTGATTAGACTTCCGTACAGCTCCGTGCCCGTAGGCATGTTCCCGATGCGTTGACAAGCGTGTATCTGCGCCATGAAGGAAGCTAAAAACAGAGGGATTGTTGCGTGCAACAGTGCATCGATTGAGCGGCGAAGAATGAAGTACATCTTCATTCCAATCCAACGGCCCCATGTCTAAAGCGAAGTGAGTGATGATGCTTCGCCTCGGCAAGCCCGTGACACCGCCAACAAAGAGTTGTAACGCCCACTTCGTCGCCGAAAGCTTCTTCTGGAGCAGCATCAGTAAGCAAAAGGCTGATCGTGGACATAGATTAAGAAAAAAACATAGACATTAAACTTTTAGGACGTTCTGACAGCAGTTTACGTGAACCGGACGTTCGACGCGGCCCAAGCAGACACAAGCTAACGAGTTCTCGCCCATGCCTCATACGACGTTATGAGGCTGTCGGAACGCCACCGCAACAGTGGATTATTTGTAGACCCGTCAGGCAACCGTGTTTGGTTTTCGAATACCAACTGAAAATGAACGGTGCGTTAGCTTGAGAAACGGTCGATTGTGCTAACGTGCAGAGTACCTACGGCGTTGTGTACGTCCGTGGGACTCTGGTTCGATGTATTTTTTTCGTGTCTCAGAATTTAAAAAGCGCGGTAATTTTACGGCGGCTTTACAACATCCTAATCTCTAGGGCTTTAGGAATTACGCATACCACTCGTCGTTTGAGCAAAAGAAGCAAGTATTATTATGTTATGCGATTCCGCTTGCGACGGCCGCATTTCAAGAGCGGCGAAATGCTTAAACACCCGGTGGGAGGGGGGGGGGGGGCAGCGCCGCGCAAGAAGCACACACGTCCTCCTGGATATGCCCGAATGTCGCCGATTTTTCCGCTGCTCGTGTGACAGCGCTACCTGAAGGCGTAAATCGGTCGCACGAGAGAGAAAGTGACACTTCTCTTTCAAGGCTTGGTGGGGCCAGTGTGCACGCGGATCAGGCGCGCGCTCTCCGCAATGCGATTCACCAGACAACTCCCGCAACCGGCTTTGCGCATGGTTTCAGGGCACGAAACCTACGTGGACGAACGTTATCTTTCTTCCGCGCTCTCATTCGCGAGGCTGGTCACTCAAACGACTTAGGACTCGCTCTACTGCACGGGTGAACATGCACCTCGTATCGCTGCCCGTTGAGTCGAATGTCTTGATGAGTGACCATATCTCATCGACGGACTATTTCTTGTATTTCCGCTGACTGGCAGGGCATATAAAGAAGAATGAAACGACCCTTTTTAATCTGTGCAGCGCAGCGAAAAGTGTTATGTGTTCTTAAGAGGTAAGCAACCCTACTTACAGCACGAAATCGACAGTGATCAGTTCGAACTTACCCATTGCGGATAAATGTTGAAAGCATCCGCATCATGCTGCTGCTCAGCACTTTCTCTTGCGAGTTTCCCATGTCATGTTGAATGGGCGTGCCAAATAAAAATTCCACGTCCTCCAAGCGGGATGGACCGCTTTGGCCCGCGAACCTTGAAAACGTAGGCTGCGAATATATGCGGCATTCTCGGATGTTAGGAAAAGTTCAAATAACATAGTACGTGACTCGTGCCTTTCAATAAAAATGGGCACTGCTTAGCTTTATAGATACGCAAGCACGTTAAGAGCGCACGCGCACTGTATTTCCTCTTATAAGGGGTCATTTAGGTCATACAATACTGCTAGTTCTTATACTTCCCTAAAAAAATGCAGGGAGTATTTTAGCTGATTATAGCAGTTATCGAAGTCATAGCAGTGTTATCGCGCAAACGTATTGTGTTCAAGTTATCCTCAGTTTGCAACTTCCTTTTTATGCTTGTGAATATATCTGCAAGTCCGATATCATGTAATGAACAAGAATTCCTTCTTATCCGTGCTAAACTGTTCTAATTGAGCGCAATCAAAAGCTATCTAAGCAATTAAAAATTTGTTGCTGTCATGTCATCATGCATTGTCTATAAAGTAAATCGGACGCTATCAAGCTACCGACTAGATGCTTTTTTTTTTGTCTGGGGAACATTCCTTTTGTTTAATGCGAATATCTTAGGGAACCTCTTAACTGCCTAGTGATTGCGTATTGCATATAGCTGAAGAAGCAACTTGAATAAAGGGCTGAAACAAGCGACACCCAGCAGTGGCGTCATTGCAACGATAAAGCGCCAAATACTCAGCGTATTTTTCTTTATAGGGAATGTCTGTAACCCCAATAGGCATCGGGCAGCCCTCGTAAGACGCCAGCGGCGTGTCGACGACGTGCTGCCTAACAACGCCGCGAACGGTGGAAGTCAAAACACTGGAATGTGAACCAGACAACCGAACGAAGGCGATCACGGTGCTTCCAGTGATTTCACATTGCGGGTTTTAAGGACTGACGTAAAGGAAAACGCATTTTTGTGCGTCTGCTTTTTACAAAAGTCGCCACTTGTGCGAGGCAGGCCACGTTCATGGTACCGGCTAATTTATTATAAAATGGAAAACTAGTGCAAATTGCGATGCAAATGTGCCCCGCCAACAGAGCTCACCTCAGTGAGATAAGACGTGGAGGTCCAGCATGTATATTGCAGATGTTATTTTGCTGTGCACGTTAACATAGTTGCGTACTTAATCATCTAAATAGGAGAACAGAAAGAAACAAATTCACCGAAAATGCATGAAGAACGTCTAAAAAACATACCGCTGGGTATGTATCTATGGGGCCGATGCGTGATTGCCACTGTGGATATGCCCCAGGGGCCATCGGGCATGTGCCGCTCTATAAAGAACCTTTTTTTGACGTCAACTGGGTTCACAGCAAGTATCAGAGCAACATCACACCTACACGGTGACATTCGCGTAATGCCATTTTTCTTGTGAGGGTTGACGTCGACGTTGAGGTTTTTCAGCTCTAAAAAAAGCGCATTCTTGCGAAATATGACCTTCAACATCGCGTTTGTGCTGTTTAAAGGCTTTACATGAGATATATTGAGCAAAAAGGCTCTTGCTCCTACAGAAGCGTTTTTCGAAGACAGTTCTGGTTCTTTGCGGTATTATTACAGTGACTAAGTATTTGTCACAAGCCTACAAAGATTGCCAGAGTGACTGCAGTGGTTATGAGGGATAACATGTAGGCTTTTGCGTGCATTACTCGGCTCCAATGACGATATGCATAGGGGAGCGCCGATGCGACATATATTTCATCGAAACCATGACTCCGCAGGCACAGCAGCGCGACTGTTCAAACCATGCCAACTCTCCAACTATACCCGGTAGCAACTTCCTGTGGCAGTGCAGCAACATTTCTTTTCTTTCTCTATGGTGCAGGCAAGGCTACGGACTCGAGTCGCAGGCGTGCGCCAAAGGCGTTTACAGCGGCGTCCGCGATTCTCGTAACTAACGCCGTATTAGTCGCCGCGGTTGTCTCCACTCAGTACGGAACGGCGGGCGATGAGGTCATCGAGGCATCCTAGCAGTCGCAGGAGAATGACCCTCCTGCCTTGCCTGACCTCCCTGCCTCGCGCGCGACAGGAGCGGGACCGCATGCGGGCCGCATTCCTCGCTCGCGCACGCGAGAATGAACCGCGTTCGTCATCTCACCTACGCACGCTTTCACTCATACGGAACCTACGTCGACGCCGACCGCAGAAATGCGCCTTGAGTGTCCATATGATTGCTATCGCCATGAGAGGCGGTAGCGTTAAAGCTTTCGCTGCTCACAGAAGCGCTGTGTGCGCAAACACAAGCGTTGTTGCTTGACAGTTCGATGCGTTGTTTATCCTCGCGGAACAGACATTACCGTTAGCCTTGCAAGTGGCGGCGTTTACCTTTTTTTTTTTTTTTGCCGCATGTCGTCCATCGCCACTTTCCGGCGCCCACTCTGCAGCTCACGCCAATCACCTGGCCAGCGTTTGTACGATGGGCAGAATGATACTCTTTGCTTATTGCGTCTAACGAACAAGCGGTGCCTGGATATTGCTTAATTATGATAGCTGAGCAGTGCAAACTCACTGAGTCGTTCCCATGCTTTGAGAAATCACTTGCTGCGTATTCCTGGCGACATGCTTCAATTCGTTTCATTGTTTGTTTCTTTTTGCAGGCACAGTTATCAGCTAGACAAAACTTGGGTCAACGCTGAACATACCAAGGGAAAGGTCGGGGAGGACGTGAATGTTGTTACGCGCGAGAATGTATTTCGGGAACGTCTGACAGCAGGCCTTCGCGCACCAAGCGGCAAAGGTGGCAGGCTGATCCTATTGCACGCCGGTAGCGAGGATGGCTTCGTAAATGGGGCTTGTCTCGTTTTCAGAGCAGCGAAATGAGCTGGTGACCACCACAAAGAAGTGGATGGGCCACGGTTCAATAAATGGTTCTCTGAGCAGCTTCAACCAAACATCAAACTACGCAGAGTTATACTAAAGGACAATTCACCCTACCACAGTGTTCACCTCGAGAAAGTACCGACAGCATCAACACGAAACTACCCTACCACAGTGTTCACCTCGAGAAAGTACCGACAGCATCAACAGGAAAGTTTGAAATTCAGTCTTGGCTAACCGAGAAAGTCATCGCGTTTTCTGACGGTCAATTAAAGCGAGAGTTGCTGGAGCTCGTCAACCAACACAAGAACCCGTTTCCGACCCATCGTGGGGATGTGGTTGCTAAGGCTGCCGGTCACGATGTCTTGAGGCTTCCTCCATACCGCTGAGACTTGAATTCTATCCAACTGATTTGAAGTCATGTGAAAGGTTATGTAGCTGCTAAGCATACCGCATTCGTCCTTGCAGCAGTCAAAAGGTTGCTGCACGAAAACATCGTTTTTATAACGGCAGACAAGTGGCTCAGGGCGTGTTCTCAGGTTCGGAGGATCGAATAGGAACTCTGGCAGCTTGATGGCATCAGTGACGTAAGCTTCAACAGGCTTGAAATTTCATTCGTATCGGATACGAGCAGCGAGAGTGATGTGAGTGCTAGTGAGATGAGCGGAATGGAATAGCCGCTGTGAATGGGGGCATGATCGCAGAAGCTTCTGCAACACTGTGTTTTGTTGTTGGGGTTCTGCCTCAAGCTTTTACTAATCATGCAGTTGATGATATAATTGACCGTGAGGTTTTACTTGCGAAAACCACAGTAGGATACCAAGGAACACCATAGAGCTCCATCCTGGAACAATGTGTGGTAATTTAAGTTCTTCCTTTTAATTTTGAAAGCTTTCCCGTAGGCTCAACCAAGCGGGCATACGCGAACAAATGCGTTTTTTGACGTGCACCAAAATTTATTGTACGGGTGTTTCTACAGTTTGCCCACATGAAAAGTTGGCCGCAGTGATCGAATTCGCAAGCTTGCGCTTAGGCGCGCATTGCTGCTAATCAGTCGTAGTGGGTGCAGGACATGTGCATTTCGATGACGGACAAAACAGTTTTGGGTATAATTACGAATAGTTCTAGAATGCTGCTATCATCTGGAAAGAAAGTTTGTATTAATACAGACGTTGAATGTGCTCCTTGCAACTAAACACGTCGCAAGGCAAGTTGCAGCGCGGCATACCGAGCACTGTATCGTACGTAGTAAGCACG
This sequence comes from Dermacentor variabilis, assembly GCF_050947875.1. Classification (NCBI taxonomy): domain Eukaryota; kingdom Metazoa; phylum Arthropoda; class Arachnida; order Ixodida; family Ixodidae; genus Dermacentor; species Dermacentor variabilis. The sequence goes on along the minus strand of NC_134570.1, from coordinate 136,452,583 downwards.
GCAAAGCGCATTGTGGGCAGATTTTCCCAAAAGTTACAGAAATAGTGCACTTCGCATAAGAGTTCAACTGAAATCAAGGTCGTACTTTCATACAACGGCGATTTCTTAAATGTTATTGTTGCTCGCGAAACAACGAATTTTTAAGTATATATATATATATATATATATATCACGGGCCCTATAACGTAAAGCTATTCCACTATGTTTTTATTCCAATGTCCTGATGGCAGGTACGCGTAACCAGCGGCGCAAGCATCGGGCTGTCACCCGCAGGATTGTCTGAAAAGCCCAATCAAATGCTTCCCTAGTTTATAGGAGGTCACTTTTGTTTGCTTTAAAAACGAATAACATTGCCTACACTGAGCGGATTGTCTTATCTAATTGGCTGACAAGGAGCGAGGAGTGGAGAGGGTTTCGTTAAGGCTGAGCCAGTGCACTGAAAGTCGATAAGCGAATGAAGAGGGCAGTGCCAGTGTCTGCGATTGGTCTTCTTTCTGTTACTGGCTGGTGGAAAATCGCAGCGGCAAGCAATGGAAGGTTAAGAATGGCCCTAAAACGAATCCTCAGCAAGGAAGAGTTGGCAGAGCGAGGTCGTAAAAGTGTCGAAAGTGCTCGAAAACGATACACGGCCACTCAAAATGCTTTATTGTGCGCAAATAGACCCACATTCTCCGGCAGGTGCGAGTAGCCAGTGCCTGAGCCATCGGCGGCAGCCATCTTTTATTCCTTTCGAATCGGAGCAGCCTGCGGCTTTTCAGAAAAAATATCAGTTTTGTTCGGCATATTATTTCATCCTAACGCGTACGCGTCCCTTTGACAAGGTGAGTTTTCGCGGTTGCGTGACGTCGCGTGAGAGGCAGGTGAAGTGGATGCAGTCCGAAAACATTTGACCAATAGCGAAAGGCTAATGGCGAAAAAGCGTCGAATCAGAAATAACTGCTTTTCTTTTGTTCAGGCCAACCACGCATAATCAATGTGTACACTTCTTATCAGATGAGGAGCTATCACGATTTTCGTGACGTCAAGTGACAGACAGGCGAAGTTGGGGTGGTCCGAAAAAGTTTTCGAGCAATCGTGGAGGGCTGATTGCAGAACTGGAATAGAAAAGTTTGGAATACCTTTATATTATGGCGCCCCAGCTTTCCATAAGTATCATTCGATATATGTATCGTGAATTTTTGCAGTGCCTTAACACGGCTAATTATATCTACCTCGTACATGCATGAAAACAGTCATCTAAACAGCCCATTTGCGGAAAGTGCTGGCGCAATCAAAAAACCGAAACCTCGAGCAAAAGGTTCGGGCTACTTGGTGCAATAATACATGTGTATGGGCTGCGCCCAAGTAGCCTTCGCTGGACTACCACAGAAAGTTGTCGCCACGTGTACAGTCGAGGACCTCTACCAGTGAACGCCTCCAGTGTGGAATGACCTGTATAAGGAAGGAATAACTATACTCCTGTTCTTGCGTGAGGTGTGCGCTGCGCGACCTTTACAATGAAGTAACCTGTATAACGAAGAATTTCGGAGGCCCCAAGCACATGGTTATAAAGGCGGATGGCTGTGTTGCACTTATTTAGCACGACCGGTATATATATACTTCCCGTCCCATATAGGACGAGCTAGAGCACTAGTGTGTGCTCTAGCTGCCATCTGCCCACTAAAATAATGACTTTCTTCCTTGCGTCACGAGCGGTGGCGTGTCAGTTTGTCTCATTCTCGCCTCATGGAAGCTAACGCTTCGGGACGCTGTGTTCAACAGCGTCCCCACATTCACGGTCGTCTCTCATTCCCCATTCCTTTCCTCGTAGCGGAACGTTAAGAAAACGCAACGAGACATCGTACCGCCTTCGGGCTCGGCCAAGCCTGTGCCGTTTATTTCTGGAGTAAAAAATTCGCCGTCGATTACGATACCACCTATTGCGAAATGTATATGTGCTTTCATTTTTCGATATATTGTCTGGCGCGAAAGATCTGTCCCGTGCGGCACGTTGCAAATCGACGAAGTGTGGCGCGACAGCCTCGCTAATCTGGATATCGCGAAAGGCAGCGCATGGGAGACGCGTGGGCACGATTCGCAGCAACCGCCGCAGACAGACCTTCGCTGATGCAGTGCTTCGTTTCCAAATGTGTTATCGGTGGACGCGCTCTCCGCGTGCCATCGGAAAACAGACGACGGTGCGCTACACTGCCGCCACCTCGTAGCGGTCGTCACCGCAGAGCCCGTCTTGTGCAATACTACGCTTTTCTTCTCACTCTTTCACTATACCATCCTCCGTTTTCCGTCTCATGTTTCCGCTGCACCCTGTTCCTCCTCTTTCTTCCTCACGCTCTCTTGGCTCATGCAGCTGCGCTTCTTGTTCGCTCTTTCATCCTTCGCAGTACTCGTTCGCACGGTTACGCCGGCGCTGAGCGCGGGAATGGGCGCCTATAGGCTGCGCTCTAAAATGATGGACAAAAAGGAGGAGCCGTACGTCTGCCTGTTTTCTTTCGTGAGCAATTCTGCCGATAGCACATGTGTCGGTAAGCTCCCTTTTTCTGTCCATTGTAATTAGATAGATCTTTACAATGCTTCCTCATTATTAATGTCTTAAAAACTAGTCCAATCATCAGTCATGGTCCATTTCACACAGCTTAGAGCGACAAGAGCCATCGGTGGCGGCAAGTGTGAACACGCTAGTGATTTGCGATGGCCATACATGCACAGCAGAGGGTCATGTGCCGGATGCAATCAGAGTTGGGAAGTTTGAGGAAGAAAAATGTACCCTAAGAGGAAGACTGATGCACTGATAAGACGGCAAAATGGTGACTACAATCTGAATAAGCATATCATATCATTGAAGAGCATATCATTCTAATAAAAAGCAAAGTTCAAGAAGTTTCATGAAACAATCGCAAATTTCAGGTAATACGTAGCTGCTTGACTAAAACTAAGAACGAAAAAAAAATATTGTGTAGAGTCCGAATTGATACTTCCTACATGGGGATTTACGGCATTGGATTATATATACAATCTAGCCCCATTTGAATTAACTTCTAAAGCCGCTTCGACCATACAGAACGGCAGAGTTCAAACGCGACAAAAACAGTTCGTATGGCTGAAAATCTTTGCCGCAGTCCCCACTTTCTACCAGACCAAACTGTGAAGGAGAGCTTGCAGTTTCTCATCCTACATGTGGTTTCTCGAATCAATCTTTAACGAAACCTGGTTCATCAAGCTTTGTAGTGGTGCACTTGAATAAGGCTTCGCAAGTAAGCACAAAGTGAGCACGGAGAGCAGGGGGAACATTGGATTTCCGGCAATGTTTTTTGCATTCCTGATGCTTGTTTGTACTTGGTGACACTGGAGCATAACATTTCGTTTTGATCGACAGTCGAGACTACTGCGCTTCGCTTAGCATGTACACAAAGGCTCGAATCATCGCGTCTCTGTTTAAAGCGACTTGCGTGTTTTTTCTTAGATTTACTGGGTAAATAAATAACGGCTTGATTTGAGGGAAACCAAGCAATAGGCGTCGGAGAACCGTTGATAAACATTAAAAGACCACGAGTGAAGATGACTCGCTACTACATACGTACAACAAACACATAAAACTTTTTTGTATAGCAGCCGGCACAGAAAATGTACTCTACCACTCTCAGCCCCACCATCTTTGTTACTGAACCACACGTGAAGCGGCAGCAGATGTTGCCGAAACCAAAACAAAAAGAAGGGAGCTTTGCTCTGGAATGACGTATAAACATGGCAATTCTACTACTACTACTACTACTACTACTACTACTACTACTACTACTAATAATAATAATAATAATAATAATAATAATAATAATAACAATCCTTTATTTCACTCATGAAGTGAGGGAGTACTGACAAGTCAACTTGACTAGTTCCCAGCTGCCCGGAGTACAAAATACCAGAAACACAGAACTCTTGGCATGGCAACAAAAAAACCACAAACAAATAGTAATGGTAATGTAGCAATGACTTAACGCCATCTGTTTTCATAATGTTTTCATAAATCAGCCTTCCCGAATTCTGTAAGTGTTGACGTGTCCTCTAGACTCGGAAGTCCTTAGGATAAAAATAGCCAAAACACAGCCATGTAAACAACTCGGAATTTTCGACGCCAAGCCGCATCAAAATCAGATCAATTTGGCTACTAATAGCCCAGTCTGGAACCCTGCTGTTGAATGCGCCGAGACGCCGAAAAAAAAGAAGAAAAGGAATAAAGGGCGCGAAAAATGCCACCTCCCGGCACTCAACCATTTAGGGGATGCAGACCTTCTCTCCCGTCTCCTCGCATGATCATTGCAGTAGCGGTGGCGGCAAGATAGACGACGAGACATTCATTTGAGGGATCATCAGCCGTTTGTGCGCAGAAAATCTGGGGGCTTTTGCTACTTGAATATATGACTCTGCCTGGGCACTACGGAGGATGTTTCTTGGTGCATGTTGTATACGTTTGTCCCCTAGACATGCCGGCATTGCGGAGTGGGGTCGAGTTCACGCTCCGACGCTGGCTGGCCGCGCGCTGAGGCAGTGGGCACGGACGTGCGATTTGGTGATAGCTGTGTACCCTCAGTGGTTGCTCAGTTGCTATGCTTTTGGGCTGCTTAGCACGAGGTCGCGGGGTCGAATCCCGGCCACGGTGGCCGCATTTCCATGGGGGCGAAATGCGAAAATACCCATGTACTTAGATTTAGGTGCACACTAAGGAACCCCAGCTGGTCGAAATTTCCGGAGTCCTCCACTACGACGTGCATCATAATCAGAAAGTGGTTTTGGCACGTAAAACACCATACTTTAATTTTTTTGTGATTGCTTGAGTCTTAAGGTACGTCGGACAGGCGTTCTCGCGCCTGCCGTACTAGCGGCCCGGCCTGCTCTGTTGGGGCAGTATCTTCGCTGTTGGCAGGCTTTTCGTATGCTGCTATCCGCGGCTTTTGAGGAGCATCTTTAAGTGGTCCCCTTTCAGTGAAATAAACGCACAGTGCCTTAGCAACCGCGGTTGAACGCCACTGCCTGATGTCACGCCGTGAGAATTATTGGCTTTGCGACTTGCCCACGATAGATTAGGTTAGCTTAGGTTAAGCTTACGTTTAGGTTAGGTTTATGCTACCTTAGGTTAGAGTAATACCTCTGTCAAGCGGGCAAGTGCCCTTCCGGAGATCTGCACTCGGTTTTAAGTGCACTTTCCCAAATCCTAACGTCGTAAGCGTAGTGCACTCGCAGAAGAGTGCAATTCGGTCAGAGTGCGTTCATGGAACACACTTTGCTGGTCGAGCGCCTAGCCTCGCCGCCAACGGCTTCAGTGATACAAAATGTAATGCATAGAAAAAGGACACAGAAGTTCATTCGAGCTGTTGAACGGCTTTTAACAAGATAATCAGAACAGAACTCGCTGATATTCGGTTCTAGCATGATCAAATGCCGCCTCGTCTCACGCCACGTGCCATCATCGTGTTGTGGATTGGCAAGGCATTCGTATTGGCCGGGCTTGACTTGCAATACTGTTATGATAAAAATATTTTTGTTTTTTGTTGAGTAATACAGATTAAGATTGTTTTTATTTATGGTACAACTAAAGCAATCGCGTTTTAGAAGGTTTTATATTTTAGTCTACATCTTCAAAAAACACGATTTTAGCCTGTCACCCTCATCTTTATTTTTTTGCTGTGAGTGTCCTCTGTTTTCTCGTTTAGCACCGCGTAGCTTTAACCGTCACTCAAGGTCCCTAAGTGCACTCCGTTTAAGTGCACTTAACTTGCCCGCTTGACAGGGGTATAATTTAGCGTAAAACACGTTAGCGTGGCGCAGCGTATTGTCCCAGTGGTTAGGCCGTGCGGAATTTTTGTCTGCGTCTCCGCCACGTTAGGTTAAACTAAAGTTAGGTTAGGTTAGGGTAAAAGACGTTACGGTGGCGCGGCGTCTTCTCAAAGCGGTTATGCCTTGAGGATTACTGTCGTCTCGTTTGGGCCACGCTTTCTTACATTAACGCTAGGCATGGTTAGCGTAAGAGGCGTTCGGGTAGCGCGACGTATTCTCATAGTAGGTGCAGGGGTGTCGAGCGTCACCGGAGGCCTTTGAGCCACTTGCGTTCAAGCGCGTTTGCTGTGGCGCTCCGACTTCTAGATTTTCAATATATGTCATCCGGCCTCGACTACGGTCCCTACTGCTCCCACGGAAACATGTGTGATGTTATTTCTAAGGTACATCGCTGTAAGGCGCGAGCAAGCTATGGTCCGGCACGACTGACTTAGAAAGAGCGCACAGCATTCCGCAATGCAGGCACGCCTAGAGAGACAAACGCACGCAACGCGCGCTAACAAACCTCCTTCGTGGTGGACTCAGTCATATACTCAAGCAGCGAAAGCCCCCAGATTTGCTCTCTCGCACCTACGCACAAACGGCATGCGACCTTTCAAATGAACGTATCGTCGATAAACGTATGTCGCTACCTTTTACGTTTTTTCAAGGACCTTAAAGCAACTATCATCCACGCTGGCCGTCAAACTACCGCCGTTTCAGTTGCCGAGGCAACCGGTCGCGTGTGTTGCTCTCGTTCGGCCGCGAGCCTGGCCACGGTGTACGAAAAATAAGTTAGGTGATGACACTACGGCCGGCGCAGCGTCCAGATTGTGTTCGCCACTTACGCTGTTTACATTTCCCAGCGACAGGTGGCGCTATTAGCCGAAGGCGCACTGATTCGCGCTTCGTAGATAATCGCTGCTGAGCCTTGCTCGTTTGTCGCTTTTTGTATCGGCGTATGAAGAAAACTATCTACATGAATGAATACGTCGCGCTTCTGCATTGATTATCTTCTGCATGATTATCTAAATGGATCTCTAGCTGATTTCTCACCGACGTCATTGTAATAGCTCCGATAGATGGCATACGTTGAAGTCTGTATGTTGATCGTATCTTATAATTGCTCCCTCCAATGTCTTAGCAAATTAAAGCACAGAAAAAGAAACTTCCTCAAAGCACCTTGACCCATTGGATCTCGAAGCTTACACATGCGCTTGGTTAAAAACTTCCCTAAACAATCGACCCCTACTCAATCTATCGCTTGGTGTTTAGGCGATGGCGGCTGTACTTTGCGACAGTGCGGCAAGCCGTGTACAGTGCAACTTCATGAAGTGCATGTCACACTGTTAAATCCAGCACAGCTCCTAAAGCAGTATATTTCGTGCACCTTTTGTCCATGAATGTGCATAATCTTTCTGCCCTACTCTGTCATTTCGAGAGTACTATAGGCGCTCTTATATTAAGAAAGAAAAACCTGCCTAACTATAAGTAAGCGTGATGGGCTGTACAGTGCTCTTGCCGCATAGAATGTTAAGAACGGCATGCTGAAACAAGGGTTTTACACATACTGTATTCTGCCAGACAGCTATACATACATGGCACAAACGGTTCGCAACATGTATCCACCAGAAATATAACAAAAATTAGTCTATTCTGCAAACTTGATAAGAAAATTTAGCATGAACAAAGTTTTGCTAGCTTCTTTTTTTTCTTGAGCTTGTTTCTTCATGTTCATGCTTACGGCCTTACAGTGCTGCCTTATTCTCATTCTTAAGAAATAGTGCAGAATGTGTGCAATGATCTCTTGTCTGTGCTCAACACATCGAAAAGTCAAGCTTTTTGTGTGAAGCACGTGTTTCACCTTTTCCTAGTTTACAGACCGACTGCCCGCATTTTTCTTGCAATGTAGTCCTCAGCTACGCTCAACAGCCCAACGAGCTTCAATATTTTTTTATTTTTATTTATTTCATACTGCAGACCTAAAACAGGTCCAAGCAGGGTGGTTAAACACAACAATATTACAATGCATTATTCAATCAAGTAAAGTGGTAAGACACAACAGTAATACAATGAGTCAATCAATTGAAACAGGCAACAACGAGTTATTCCAGTCTGTTATAGGGCGGGGAAAAAAAGAAAACTTGAATACATCTGTCCGTGCAAAATAAGGTGTTAGTGAATTCGGATGATGGTGTCGAGTAAGCCTAGACGTTGCACTGAACAGATACGATGCAGGATTAATTGATAAGTCTCCATTAATGAGCATGGTAAGAAATCGAATTCTTAAGTGTTGCCTTCGCTTCTCAAGGACTACGATGGCATTATCACGCATTATTATTGAGGGGGAATCATAGCGAGAGAATTTAGAATATATGAATCGTACGGCTTTTTTCTGAACCCTTTCGAGACATTTAATATTTTGTTTAGTAAACGGGTCCCAAACAACACATGCATATTCAAGTTTAGGTCTAATTAATGAATAATAAGCAGGCAGTTTTACGTTAGGTGGGGAATTTGTACGTTTATGTCGCAAAAAGTATAATTTACGCAAGGCTGAAGAACAGATATGATCATTGTGTAAATTCCATGATAAGTTGTTAGTAAATGTGACGCTCAAATACTTATATTTTGTTACTTCCTGCAAGGGCAACGAACCTAACGTGTAACTAAAGGTTAGTGAAGCTCTCTGACGAGTGAAGCGAAGAAAGACCGTCTTTTCAGCGTTAAGCCGCATTCCCCATGCTTTGCACCAATCACTAATGCCAGCTAGAGAAGCATTTACATCAGTTTGATCGTTGGTTGAAGTGATTTCCCTAAAAAGCACACAGTCGCCAGCAAACAACCTAATTTGCACGCTGGGATGGATTGAAGTAGTAATATCATTTATATAGAGTAAGAAGAGCAGTGGCCCTAGGACACTTCTTTGAGGAACTCTCGAGGTGACCGGAAGACAGCCAGACTGTTGCTTATTAATTTCCACGAACTGGCGGCGATTTGTTAGGTAGTTTGTTATCCATGCGATTAATATTTCAGGGAGCTCAAGATGTCTGTTTCATTATTAATTTGTCATGTGGAACTGTATCAAAGGCTTTGCTAAAATCAAGAAATACAGCGTCAATTTGACCACTTTTATCGAGGCATGAGGCGAGTGAATGGATTACGGTGACAAGCTAACTGTTCAATAGCCTTTTCTAAATCCGTGTTGAAAATTAGACAGTATTGAATGTTTATCTAGACATTCACTTTCTGATTGGCAACAATATGTTCAATTAGTTTGCAACATGAGGATGTCAATGATATTGGCCGGTAATTTTCTAACAATGAACAGTCGCCCTTCTTGAATATGGGTACAACTCTGGCTACCTTCCAGTCATCCGGTAATTTTCCAGCAAGCAATAAAGCATGAAATATAATAAGGAGGAACCTTGCAATAGTTTCAGCATAACGTTTCAAAAAAATGTTCGGAAGGTTGTCAGGACCGCAAGAAGATTTAGTTTTTAAGTTAACTTGTATCGAAACTAAACCAGTGTATGAAATAAAATTAGCTTCGGATGGGTCAAACGTTTCGTCTCTAGATGAACTAATGCCAGATTTAGAAAATACACTATGAAAATAATAATTGAAGTGAATCGCAATTTCCGTGTGATCAGTAATGATTGAACCATCGATGCAGATTTGTGCTACTGGCTTCTTTTTTTCCCTCAAGTAATTCCAGAACTTTTCGGGCTGTTCAACAATAAAGTTTGGTAGTACTATATTGAAATAGTGTTCCTTCGAGGTGCATACTGCGTGCGCAAGGTTTTGTTTCATTTCTTTAACTCGATCAGGTTGTAATCGTGTTTTCTTTAGCCTTTTTATCTTGCGGGTCATATGGACAATATCACGTGTCATCCACGGTGTTCATTTGCGGACTAGTTTGTATTTATCAGGCAAAAATTTATCAATACAGAACTTACACATGTTTTTAAAACGGTGCCAGACTGCTGTCACATCACTGTCGTTAAGACGGTGAGACAAGTTTCCATATGTTTTATTATGGCTGCATCATTTGCGCGTGAGTAGTCCTTGAAGGAACGCTTCACAGGTTTTTCAGATGGGGTGGAAGATACTATCGATATATCGATACTGACAAGTAGAGTATCAGATATACCTTCTACAACTGCAACGGTATATTTACTTAACATGGGGTGTATCAGTCCAGATCTGCTCTTTGTGTTAGTCAGGGATGCTTCAGCATTGCTGTTTGCCTAAATGGTAAAAGCACTTCGGCAACGATCGCAACTGGTGGCTTTCATCAACTTTAGGCTCAAGAATCCAACCGCGTAGCAGGGTATGCAGTGAACAAATTGTGCTATATAATTTACGTTTACTGTGATAACATCCCCACATTAACAGTTCTCAACAAGAATCAGTTTATCACGCATTTTTTTAGCTGATCAATCAAGCTCATGCGGATCCTGGAAAAGCGACACATGCTCCCTCCAAGTCCGACACCCCGACTTCCAATTTGGGACAAAATATTTTTGCTCACTTTGAAGAGCAGCCCGCCTCCGCGCAACTAACTTGCTCTCAGCGTCACATGCAGCGGCGCGGTATATGTTGAGTGACTCCCAGAGTACGAATCAGCCGAACAAATGCACTCACAGGACTCACAGGCGCAACACAACACTTTCTGAAAACACAGACAAGCCTTCAAGGCACGCACGAGAACACTTTTCAGTAAGTGTACATCAGCATGTATACGACGTGCATTCACAGCTGCTGCTCGGGAAGCGCGGGCCCAGGGCTCCTTCGACTCGCACACAAAAGGGGCTACTAACATGGATGAATGAATGGATGTTATAAGCGTCCCCTTTGGAAATGGGCGGTCGTTTGCGCCACCAAGCCTTTGCTATTATATTGCCTAATGTCCTACCCAGGTTGAAAATAAGGAAAATAAAAACCACGATGAATTTCTGCAAGCAACTTCTAGCCCCCTACTGTGAACTTTGCTTTTGTACGTTTCCGTTTTTTGTCGTTTTCCTACTTTTCTTCCACCAATGTTCCAATTGCCTCTTACTAGTCTCTATTGCGGACATGTTCACTTTTCCCCTGCTCTAGCTGAACCCAAGGGCATCAAGGAGGCCAATGGGGCCTAAATCGACCGCTGGACAGATGTCTTCATATTCTAAGAAAACATGGACAAGCTTTACCGCAGCAAGCGCATGCTTCTTCTTCCTTCTTATATCTCGCTTTATAGGTGCGTGTTCTAAGCCAACCCGATCTCGCTTCCAAAAGTAATCAGCTTCCCTTTGAGTTATCATAAATTGTTCCTTTCCTGATTTCGTTTATTCCTCTTAAGTAGTTATTTATCGCAGGTTTCCTTTCCATTTCCGCCAGCCATGAGATTATTTCGGCCTCTCTGACTTTCCGCTTGACGTTCTTTGTTGCAGCCTTGCTCATCATACATGCTATATACTTAATGGTAAGCTTCCTAGTTCTTTTCCTCCACTGTGATTCATTGTTATTCCTGAACAAATACCTGAACGCTCTCCGAGCCCATTTACTTTCTTCCATATTCCCGAGTCGTTTTTCATAATTAATTTTACTGTGAGCTTCCTTCACTTCAAAGCTTCCACAGCTCATATCACCCTGCACAACTTCATTTGCAGTCTTCCCGTCAGCGTCCAATGCGAGGCGACCCACTGACCTTTGGTTCAAATCGAGTTCTGTTTGGACCCCTGATTTAAAGGAGACAACCGCATTTACAAAAGTAAGTCCTGGAACCATTACACCTTTCCACATACCTCGAAGCAGCTCGTACCTATTGTATCCCCATTGCGCTCTGTGCTTCATTATGGCTGCATAGTACAGGTTCCCGTACAACAACGCCATCTCTATTCTTGCGGCGGAGCTTCTGCTAATTCAATGTCGTCTCCGAACACAATCTGACCGCACTCTCTCTCTACGGGGAGCAGCGAGTGTCAGCACTTAACATATTCTTACACCGTGCGCCTGGCACAAGTTGTGCTAAAGAGTACTAGAATGCGGGAGTGGGTCAGACGGAGGCCATGGCAAGCGGCGAGAGTTAAAGGGAAGCTGAAAGGTTTTCCAGAAAAAATGAGTGAACATATGTACGTAATGGTTTTCAACCCTCCGAATTCGAATATCGTATCGAAATTGAGCGAAAGAAAGCGCAAATATATTTTATTTCGATGGAAAGTGCAGCAGCGGACACGCCCAGCTCGCGCGTCTGGTTTCCGCCTGTGATTTGTCGGGCGCCTCGTGACGTCAACTCTAGTGACCCACCGCTGCCGCTACACATGAAGCGCGGTGCCAGGTAGTTTGGTGCTGTAATGGAAAATTAAGAGGTAATGGAAAATTTAGAGAGACTGCGTTTTTCTGAGGAGTTCGGCGTTACTCCATACATGTGCGAGCCGATTGCGAAGAGCCGGTCTCTCGAAGAAGCAAACGATGGTGGTGCGAGCAGTGCTTTCGACGCGAACGAAAGCGAAGTCTTGGGATCTCCTCGTGTTGGAAATGCTCTTTGGTGAGTATGTTTTTTGCAAAGCGATCCAGTGATCTCGCCGATCTTTCGCCGATCTAGTGAGCTCGTTTCCGGTCAAACAACTGTAGTGTTGTGTTCCTGCATGCCTCCTCGTGGAACGTAAGCGGGGATGCGATCGTCGGCATTTGTGCGCTGTCCAAAGCTGTCGGCAATCTACAAAGACGGTTTAAACGCTTGGAAAGCTTCCCGGTTTATGCAGTATATGTAGTGACTTTCCTCTGTGCGCCATCTGCACACTACTCGTAACCGAAGTCGAAAAGGCGAGCAGGAATGCAGGGTCGATCGAAGCAGATTACGATGGCACGCACGCAGAAACAAGCACGGTCAGGCACGGTCGCGCAGGCTGCGAAGGAACAAAACACTAGAATTGACGTCACAACACCGCGGTTTCCGATCTCCGCTCGCATCGTCAGCGTCAGCAGCAGCGCGCGGCATTCGACGGGGGGCGGAGCTACAGCGCAATTTTAACCGACGATTACGTCGCTCCTAATTGAAAAAAAATCCCAAATTTTATCTACATGGTGTATAAGGTTCCCGCACCCATATATGAGCGCCTTATTGAATTCGACAGACTCTTCAGCTTCCCTTTAAGCAAAAAACGTTGAAATTTGCGGCGCCGCTGCCATCGCCATTTCCACAAGTTCCGGGCAATCCATCGCCTCGGTGACCCGGCCGAACCGCGCACAGCGGCGCCCATAAAGTTTCCTACAATATATATATATATATATATATATATATATATATATATATATATATATAGAGAGAGAGAGAGAGAGAGAGAGAGAGAGTTTCCTATAAAAAAGAACTCGCCGCAGGTGGGGAACGATCCCAACTGGGCTGTGGAATCGTTCTCCACCTGCGCCTAGTTGTTTGTTCATCCATTTTCATTAAGATTACTTTATCGTTTCTTTATTTCATTCATTAGGGACGAGTAATTTCCCCTATGTTGTCCTTGGTGTCAGCGTTTCTTGGCTTCTTATGATATTTCTTATTCAAGCAAACATAAACAACGTCTTTTGGTTTATTCACCCAGGGGACCTGGAAAACCAACTGCGTCTCAGGCGTATGACGCATAAACATAGGAAACAAAGAGGGCTTCGCATTACAAAAACAAAGAAACCAAAGTTTCGTTTTAGAAGTATGCATGATTTAAAGCAGTGTCCATGAAACCCCTTTGTTAAATAAGTATGAAGGGACGATTTGCTGGAAGATGTGAAGCAGCTGTGAAGGAGTCAACATTATTTTGTTTCTAAACATAAATGATGGCTGGCTCATTCTTCAAGCAATCCGCAAATAACACGCATATTGTGTCCAGGCACAGGTTGCATATCGGGCACCCTTAAAATCACTGCGTTTACGGTTGAATAGTCGCTCACATGACACGTGATAGTGCCATATGTAAACGCGCCTTTTGTAATTTCAATGAACATGCATACTCGAGTCTCGGCAAGAACTGATAACTTTACGATATGTAGCTTTACTTATTGCAACGGGTACATATATTAGCTTCGCTGAAAATTTCCCGTGTAATCCTTATTATTTTGCTATTTACGCTGGTTCTGAAGTGGCAAGAATTTTTTTTTTCATTTATGATCAAAAAACGCCCATATAGAAAGGGTGGAATACGATCTCGCATATCCACTCTTTAGCTATCGTCGAGCAGAGTATCTCTAGGTTCGGCGAAATGGCCGGCCCTGGTGAATGAGTAGCTTTGTGGTTGCGCTGCTAAGCCCAAGGGCGTGGTACCAAATCCCAACCACCGCGGCCGCGTTCCATTTGAGGGAAATACAATACACTCGTGTACATGGCATTACATGCTAGTTAAAGAAAGCCTGACGGTCAAAATTAATCCGGTGTCCCCCAGTACGGCGTGCCACATATTCATATCGTGATTTTGGCATGCAAGACCCGACCTTTAATTATTTCAGCGAAATGGAAGTACTCCTAAATGTGTCCGCATTTACATTTAATAAAGGGTAAATATCTCGTAAATTCGCTCACTGCGACAGTAGAACTGCTTCTTTGGCTAAACAACGGTACATATTTTTTGCGTCAGGCTACGCACGGTAATGTTCAATGACGGGAGCTTGTTCTTTACGTTATTCTTCCTGTGCTGTACGCGTTGAGTAATAAGTGCACATAATATCCGCAAAGAATTCGGTTCACTAAAATATTAACTGCTTTGAGCGGGATGCTGCATTTTAAAGGATTTCTTCTGAACGCGGCAGTAGCAGCACCTTATGGTCGAACCGGTAGACGTGAACTCGGTTTCCCCTGGCGCTCAGGTGGAGGGCGAAACTCAGCAGCGGGCACTCGAAGAACACGTCACCGAGCAGTAGATGGGCCCAGGACAGGTTCATGCCGCGTTGCGCTGTCGACGTTCCAGACGCGTACTGCTCTACCAGCTTGCCGGACTCGTTCACGCCGTACGAGGTGAGGAGCTCTTGTACGGCGCCGCGCATGTAGGAGTCCGAGGCATCGCCATCGCGCTCCAGGATCTCGACAAGTGGCGAACCCTCGTTGTAGACTGTACCCAGTATGACCTGAAAGTTTGAACGACGCTAGTGTAATGACCCTGATTCATTGTAGGTGCAGGTAGACCCTGATAATTTGAGATGTATTTTTATTTAGCCTGAACTATTTTCCCATTGTTACCACGAATGACGATGCGAAAGACATTTGGGCCATCCAAATAACACTTGTGTAAAGAGTTGTGTGTTCGCTTAAGCGACGGAAGACAGTTGACATTCGAAGTGTTTTACTGCTAGGAGAAAAAAAAAGCACGTCGTATTCGTGACTGTCTACAACCAGCCGACGGCACATGTTCAATATTCTAGATTTCGTGCACGGTATTCTACATAGATACTGCTGTCTCTTTGTCGTTTCTCATTGTCACGTTTTCACAAAGCAGGTGTCAGTAAGGTGTTTTGGGCTCGGACTGTGCACGAGGAAATCAAGGAAAATACTACCGTAGCTGTGCTTAACTAATGTGCGGCACGCAGGAAAATTTACCTAACAAATAACCGGAACGCATGATGTGTTTACACTAGATAATTTTCTTGGAAATACGTGTGACACAAAGTGAAAATAAATAAATTGACAGATAGTCTTAGTGGTAGCAAACGTACTGCCTTCGCGTACTCTACGCGGTGCAGGGAGAATGGCAGTATGGCAGCGGCTAGCCCTCAACACAAACCAATACAGGATAGCTTTCAGTTGTGTAGCCTAACTCCAATGCTTTCTCCATCTGCCCGCATTTACCCGCGCTGTCTGCAAAGAAATTGTGCACCAGTTTGCAATATTCTGCGGATAAAGCACCTACATAATCTACATTGTGCATAATCAATAATGACCCCAATGTGCACGCTACGAGTAGCAGAAGTACGTTTGTAGGGAGGCGAGGCCCAGGGCATGCTTTCCATGTTCTGGCTGAATGTGCCATTGTAAGGCAAGATACATGAGTGTGATCACATCAGAGGGTCAAACATATCACATGGCTGCACATTTCAGTTCTGAAGCGGCAATTACTTAAGATCATTCGGGAAGGAAGAGCGATGTAGACGTGATTCCTGAGGAGGTATTCTTTTTAATTACACAGGCTCTGAAGGAAAGAAATAACACGACTGTTTTAGTACAATATCCGCCTGCAACTGAAAATATAACGCAGTATTGACAAAAATAGAAAACATACAAAAACCTAGGAATGACGTGATGACATCTGATGGCGCGTACTGGATAATTGTCGAGTACTCAGGTAATTTTCATTAGCAGAAACAGGGTATACTCTATTATAAAATTTTGAAAGGTTAATGTCAGCAATGTTAGCACTTTTGCTGAGCAACAACGACCCGAACAGAACAAGATATTTTGAAATTCGCGACTCCGCGCTGAGGCACCAGAGCTGGGATTTCTTCAGCCGATATGCAAAGCCTACAACTGGCCTTTCTCACACTTCTCGTTGGCCTAGCCAAGAAGACGCCGTGCATCGTGTGAAAACTTCGGGTCAAGATGCGGGATGGTGACATCATACTTGCAGCCCTCTATTGCACGCAGCCTCGAAACTTTCAAACTGTTTGTCTCAGCGTTAAATTCGCAACAAATAAAAACGTTTACCATGTTCCGAGAGATGAAGAATTCTCTCAAACTAAATTCGGTTAAACATCAAAGCAATAGGTTTATGAACAGAAGCTACAATGAAGGCATTCATTTCATTATATAGCGTTAATTGATTACGAGAAAGCGTTTGATCCACTCGAAACCTCAGCAGACATGCCGGCATTACGGAATCAGGGTGTGGACGAGCCGTACGTAAAAATACTGAAAGATATCTATAGCGGCTCCACAGCCACCGTAGTCCCCCATAAAGAAAGCAACAAAATATCAATAAAGAAAGGCGTCACGCAGGGAGATACAATCTCTCCAATGCTATTCACAGCCTGTATTCACTGACCTGGAGAGGCAAAGCAGAAGGGTGGGTCTAAAAATTAATCTGCAGAAAACTAAAGTAATGTTTAACAGTCTCGGAAGAGAACAGCAGTTTACGATAGGTAGCGAGGCACTGGAAGGGGTAAGGGAAAAAACCTACTTAGGGCAGGTAGTGACCGCGGATCCAGATCATGAGACTGAAATAATCAGAAGAATAAGAACGGGCTGGAGTGCGTTCGGCAGGCATTGTCAGATAATGAAGAGCAGGTTGCCATTATCACTCAAGAATAAAGTGTATAACAGCTGTGTCTTACCAGTACTCACCTAAGGGGCAGAAACCTGGAGGCTTACCGAAAGGGTTCTACTTAAATTGAGGACGACACAACGAGCTACAGAAAGAAGAATGGTGGGTGTAACGTTAACGGATAAGAAGAGAGCCGATTGTGTGAGGGAACAAACGCGAGTTAATGACATCTTATTTGAAATCAAGAAAAACAAATGGGCATGGGCAGGACATGTGATCAGGCGGGAAGATAACCGATGGTCATTAAGGGTTACTGACTGAATTCCAAGAGAAAGGAAGCGTAGCAGGGGGCGGCAGAAAGTTAGTTGGGCGGATGAGATTTAGAAGTTTGCAGGGACAACATGGCCACAATTAGCACATGGCCGTGTAGTTGGAGAAGTATGGGAGAGGCCTTTGCCCTGCAGTGGGCGTAGCGAGGCTAATGATGATGATGGAAATAAAGGACAATGTTGTATTTCTTTGTTTTAATTTTTATTTATTTTATTGTGCAGCAACTTTAACGCCAGTATGGCAGTGTTTCGGCATGGATTTCAAAGCTTGTTGTAAAATTTTGGCAGTTTCGTTGGAATACACGTTCTTGAATCTTTCTTGTTTCTGTCTTTGACTCTTCTAGAATACATTAAACTGGCGTATATTGATACAAAAATTAACTAGGCGTGAGCAGATTTCTCAAAAGGCGTCCTTGCCACCCATCTTTCGTCCTTACTTCTTTTTCGGTCGTGTTGCGCCTGCCTACCAAACTCTAAATGTCGTTTATTGCAAACATGGAACTTGGAGCGTGGTTTTCTTTTCGCGGTCTTATGCCGCGAAATTTACTAAAAATATAGTTTTGACAGAGCACTGTATAAGTCTAAACGAATTTACTGCTTCCGCTCGCTGTTCTTCTGCTGAAAAGTATTCATTACCACACCAATACATTTCCCACCTGATACGTGACACGTGCTTCCTTCACGGCGACATTCTACCCTTCTGTTTGCGTGTGTCCTCTGCCTACATCACTTTATGAGGAAGTGCCGTTGTTAGCCAGCATACGCAGTCGAGACGCCCACCTGCTTCTCGATGATGTTGAAGCGGCGCGCCATGTGCCACGGAGCCTGTGGCAGCAGTCGGGAGTCGTAGTTTGGCCCAAAGGGAAAGTGCCGTCCCGCTTCGAGCACCGTTTGCAGTGGCAGCTCGGTGAAGCAGCTCGAAGAGCTCTGGTTCTGGCCGCAGCCCACGGCCTCGGCGAAGGCGGCGGGGCTCGCGGAGTAAACCCTGTACGTTTAGAGGACTGTGACATGCGCAAAGTGCGGCACATTCTGAACGTCAGCGTGCTGGAGCTAAGTATCTATACGTATTAAGGCAAATCGGGCGCAGTGCGGAAAATGGGGCACAGAAAGACACGTACACGACGCCGACTTCCAAGAATGTCTCTCGGCGCTACAAACACCACGTGGAAAGAAACATAGTCATTACATTCAAGAGGGTGGAAATCTCACTTCAAAGGCTTCGTGTCAACGATTGTGTACTAAACTTTCAGGGGTATTTCATTTGCGTGATCTCAACTAGTGTCGAAGCAACAGGCGGATAACTAACATAGAAACTATCGCACTTCCTAATGATGCCTGCTTCAACAATTGTGCGAGCTTCGATTGCTTCATCTTGTTTCGGCGCGCGCCTCTATATATGCAGCGTTTGCTCTACCAATTAACATTGTTGGAAGTCTGCACCGTGAATGTCTTTTTTGATGCGAAAGCATCAGGTGATCCATTGAGCGAAAACTCCGGCGTCTGTAGCAGCAAAACGACAGCTCAATTCCCACTGGCTGCGATGCCACGTCACATGCCCGCCTCACGGAGCCGAGTGGGTGGGAGGGAACGCTTACTAAGGCGCTGGCGCGCCTCGTGTTGCATGAGGGGAGAGGGCATCACCACGACGCACGTCACCGTCACTTTCACTATCGCAAGCCTGTGTCGTCCGCACGTTCCTTGTCCGCCTCGGTAATCGCTATAATAACATTAATATATAAGGAAAAGAAGCAAATTGGAAAGAAGAACGTTCTGGGTAATGAGTTTTGGACCTACAACCCCAGGCTCAAAAGCCGAGTGTCTTACCTATTGGGCTGAACCAACGACTCCTAGAGAGCAGCACTGTGCATTCTGCTTTGCGACGTAGTGCAACTTGGACCAAAATTTCCATTTCCAAGCCCAGTGTGACTAAAGCGGCTACGTCTAAATCACAGCGGCTTACTTGCAAGAGTTCCCGTTAGATTCCATGGCAGTCGGGAAAGATAGCATGATGTCACAGACGCAAGTGCACCGGCCTTGTGATATATCTAGGAGGCGTTGGCCAAGCGTCTGAATGCGCTTGCTTGCCCGCGAGGAGTATATTACGTGAAGGACCTCTTACAAGCTTTCATTTAGACATTGATGCTTTCGCATTCACAACTCCTAAGTGGTTAGGTGTCCTCAAATTATTTTCCTGTCTCCATCATTCAATCAGGCATTCAATCTAATATGTTTAATTAGTAAATGAACTATTTCAATTTTTGACGCATATGATACCCGCCTGGCCACATAATGTACAGTGACGTGGTTCGAATAACTTTTGTGGGCATTTAAAAACAGTGCTCGAAGCAAAAAAAAATGCACTGTTTAATTTGATAGTCGAGAGCTCGTTCCGAGTAGCATCACTGGCTAAGCGTCTACGTCATGCTGCTGCTCAGCAAAAGCGGGCAGCATTCCATACATCATCATCCCACTGAGAGACTCGCATTGTGTTTGGTTGAGCGTTTGGAAGCGTAGGCCTACAGTAACGTTTTCATAACAGAATATTTAAACTCATATTGCTTTCAGACGCATACACAAGTCACTCAGTTGGCGTAGTCGTTCAACGAACAAATTGTCCTGGAGCTCAGAACGAGCTGGCGATACTCGTTATCCAGACGCTGCAGAAGTGCTTTCGATATAGAAGGACTGCAAATATAAACTAACTGTTATTTTGATAGTTTGCTGCCGGTGTGCTAAAGAAAGTTAAGTGATTGAAATAGGTGAATAGCCCCTTTCCTACGCAATATTTCATCAACCATGCGCGTGTTCGGAAGGATGAACCCTTTCCATCAATAAAGCAAGTAATTATTCAAAGAAATGACATGCTAATAATCACACACCGTGGACCATTGCGTTCGACATCACATACAGTAAAGCTCCACTGCTTAAATATATTTCTTTATTTATTTAGTACATTGAGGCCAAGTTCAGTTTGGCAAAAGGCCTCATCTTCGAAGCTAGCAAAACACGGCAACTGACGACATAGTAAACTAACCACCGAAGATAATAAACTTTATTAAAAAGAATAGTCCGGCAGTTTTTGTTGTGGTGGCCTCAGGTGGCGGCTCTGAGTACCACTGACAAAATATTTTTAATATTGGTTTCCAAAAGTCAGCTGTGTTGATTGGACCCGTGCTTCTTTGGTGATATATCTCAACTACTCCTGCGTGGAAACGACAGTAACCAGCGCGAGCACAGTAGAAAATCCTGCCTAATCCTGCGCTTTTCCCCTTGCCAGAACACTCAGTGCCGTGACACTAGAACCATCGCTACAAACACGCGTGCGAGCTCCCCGTGATGTTAGCGGGGGAAAGCAGCGCGTAGCATTTCTTTTGGGTTCCAAGTTAACATTGCTCGCTAGACACAGCAGCGGATAGACTTACTCAGACACAGTCTGACCCATGAGTCTCAGTATAAGTAAGTCCGGCTAACTGAAATTTTGGTGAGCATGAGCCTGAGCGAGGTTTGCTCAGTAGAACTTTGACGTCGCTCAGTCCGACTAAGCCCAGATGAATGGAATTTTTGCGCGTATGAGCTCGAGTGATCCCTATGCAAGCTATATTTTGTGAATGACACAGAGTGAGTTCCGTTTATTCTCATGACCTATGCAAGAAAGGACCGTGCCTTGAGCCCCATGAGGACCTGGCGTTGGTAATGGGTATTTTTCGGTTCGACATGCAATATACGTAAACCGAAAAAAGATCGTTTTATCCACACTTTAACTGTTGTCTAATAGCTTTGCCTAACACATCAGCATCAGCGGCAGTGGCACATTATGTGATGTCGAACGAAGCCAAGGCTGCATGAAGGGAAATAAAAACTAATAAATATAAAAGACGCACCCGTATCCTTTAACTTCGGCCCACTGTCCCCGATTCCCAGGTAAAACGTCGGCAACTGCCGGCTTCTGCATGCAGCATATTGGCGGTGACGTTCTAGAGGCTGTTCTCCATATCTCGGGAAAAAGGTTTGTCGAATGCTAGAAAATGCGCAAATTTCACGAAGTACGTACGGCTAAACCCGTTTGTAATGCCCCCCCACCCCTTTGTGTTTTTGCTGGGTACCGAAACACACGACTGCCACCTTTATTTTCGAACACGTGTGGAGTTCAAGTTCCGTATTTTCAAGTTCGCCAGATGAGTACCGCAGAGTTACTATACAGGCATCGCATGTGTGAAATGATAAATATATAACGCGACTGTTTGGCTACCTTGTTAATACCCTTAGGGTAAGTATTCCATAACGACTGTAAATGATTTTTCGCATGTCGTGGTGCGACCCAGCTTACCTGCGGAAGGGGGACTCGCTGAGCAGGAGCAGACGTTGCGTTCGCCAGCGCCACACCGGATTCGTGCTGACGAGGTGTGCGCCAATGGACCACGCGCCAGTGGCAGCACCCATGAACACCGTGTTGTTCCAGTCCCCGCCGAACAGCTCCACGTGCTCCTGCACCCACTTCATAACCATTTCCTGGTCGTGCAGTGCCAGGTTGCCCGGCATCTCGTGGCCGTCTGCAACCATCAATGCCACCAATTTCCAATTATTAAATTTCGTGATACGAATAGTGCTCGCATTTTTCTCGATACAACGCCAAAATTAACAATAGCCATGTGCTCGGGACACATGCCGAATAAAAAGCTGTCCTTCTCCCACAATGCAACTGTCTGATAAATTGATTACAGAATGACATAGATAGTGACAAAAAAATAACAGATCAAAAGCGGAGACCTTAAAAAGGCTAGCAGTCTGGTTAGCAACCATTCACTGAAGGAAATGAGAAAGGGTGGAAAAGATGTGGCGAAATAGAAGAGTAATCAAAACAGTCTGCCCGCACATACACAAAAAAGGCATGACAACAATGAATGTCTCTGATACACTCCGGATACCTAAAAAAGCAAAAAGAAAAAAAAATCGCGGACGTTTGCGGTACCCTCTAATGCGATATTTGAACGCAGCTCTATGGGTGTTTTCAATTCGGGATATATTTGCTGGCGCAGACAATCTGTCTCGTGCGGCACGCTTCAAACGGAGGGAAGTGTGGCGCGACTGTCACGCTAGCCTGGAGATCGCGACAGCAAGCGCGTGTGTGACGCGCGGCCGCGATTGCCAGCAGCCACCACGGACGTACCTCCTATTTGACGCGCACTAATCTGGCGCCATCTCGTAGCCATAGACGCCGCACTACGCTCGTCGTCTCACCCTTTCGCCCTACCCTCCTGCTCCACTTTCCGCCTCGTGGTTACGCTGCACCTTCCTCCTTCGTTTCCCTCCTCGCGTCTTTCATTCCCCTCTGCGGTCCACGTTCGCTCTTTCATCTTTCACTGTGCTCGATCGCTCGGTTCTGCCGATGTCGACGCCAGCCGCGGGAGTGTGCGCCTAAGAGCTGTGCTCTAAAACTTTGTTTGTCTCTTTGTTGCAAATAATTATTTTAATTCGCCTAAGGTACCCTGGCTCACGCAGGCTGGAACCAAGACTAAAGGAAGCCGGAAGCTCGTACTTGAAACATTAGCGGTCAGTTATAGAGCATCGGGATACCCTATAATTTGCCTACCGTGATTTATCCCCGCCACGGTAGATAGTTAAACTTCTACCGTCAGTTTCTCGGCAGTTTATTTTTTTCCATGTTACAACTAGTAAATATATGATTATAGTGATGCCCAAGCAGCTTTCACATAAACCGCTAAAACTTGACAGCCCCCTTATTCGAAGGCCATTTTCTTGAAAAAAAATTAAATTATGAAATTTTACGTGCCAGAACCACCTTTTTAATTACGAGGCACGCCGTATAGGGGGACTCCGGAAATTTCGACAAGCTGGGGTTCTTTAACGTGCACCTAAAGCTAAGTACACGGGTGCTATCGTATTTCGCCCCCATCGAAATGCGACCTCGTGCTCAGCAGTCCAACACCATAGCCACTGAGCAACCACGGCGGGTGCCACTTTGTCATTGCAGAAACTTTCTTTGGCGAGTACCACAGAAAAATCTCTCTGTCATGGGAAAAGTGTCATGCCTTGTATCTGCAAAAAAAAAAAAAAAATATGTAATCTCCGAAGATATTGTGTCGTTATATTTTGTAAATATAGATGATTTGTACCTTTATTAGTGATAAGCAACCAATTGAAACAAACAATTTATCACAGAGAATACCGATATCACCAGATTTATACATAGGAATAGGGATCATAGGGCTCCATGGAAAATTATTCGCGAAGCCTATAGTAGGGGGGGGGCGAACTAAAATTCGTTGGTGGGCCAAATTGAACTTTGTGGTTGGACCAACTTGAAATTTCGGTTTGGCCCATGAAATCTGGGGGTCGGCCAAAGAAAACTTCGAGGGCCTTGGGCGTGGGTCAACTTGAAATTTGGGAGCGAAGAAACTTGAAATTTAGGAGTGAGCCAAATTAAATTTTGGGGTGTGCACTCAAATTTCGGGGCGAGCCGAGTTCAAATCTGCAGTCCGCCAACCGAAATATGAGGTGAGGCGAAACTGAAATATGAGGGTGGGCCAACTAAACTTTGGGGGTTGGCCAACCTAAACTTAAGGGCGTGCCAACTTGAAATTTGGCTGGGGGCCAGCCTAAATTTAGGGGTGGGCGAACTGAAGCTGTATCATCACCCTATTTTTAGTTTACTGCAGGACGAAGGCATCTCCCTGCGATCTCGAATTACCGCTGTCCTGGCCTAACTGATTTTATCTAGCACGTGTAAATTTCCTAATTTTATCGCCCCACCTAGTATTCTTAACTCCTCGACTAGGATTCACTTATTTTGGGACTCGTTCTATAACCCTAATGGCCTACCGGTTATCTAACCTACACATTACATGGCCTTCCCAGCTCTATTTTTTTTCTCTTAATGTCAATTAGAATATTGGCTTTCCCCGTTTGCTCTATGATCCAGACCGCAATAATTCTGTCTCCTCCAGCGTAACGCTGACTGGTGGTCCTGGGAAGATATTCTGTAGTAGTTCACTCAGTGGGCTCTTCATTTTGGCCGGTGCTGATTGGCTGGGGCCATTCGTATCATCCTTTATCGTACAGCTGCATCCAATCAGCAGCGGCCGAAATGGACAGTCCACTAGGTAGACTATTACAGAATACTCCCGTGAACTCTTGTTCATTTGCCCGGCTGTTCATCATTATCTTTGTCTGCTGCATATTAATCTTCAACCCCACTCTAATCTCTATGTTAAGGTCCTCAATGATTCGCTATAACTCGTCCCCAGTGTTGCTGAAAAGAATAATGTCATCGACAAACCGAAGGTTGCTGAGATATTCGCCTTGTATCCTTACTCCTAAGCCTTCCCAGTTTAATAGCTTGAATACTGCGTCCAGGCAGGCAGTCGATAGCATTGCAGAGATTGTGTATCCCTGTCAGACCCCTTTATTTATAAGTATATACCTACCTTTCGTGTGTGGAATTAAGTTAGCTGTGGAATCTCTGTAGATATTTTACAAGATATTTACCTAAGTGGTCTGTACTCCTCGATTACGCAATGCCTCTATGACTGCTGGTATTTCTACTCAATAAAATGCCTTTCCGTAATACATAAAAGCCATATAGAAAGGCTGCTTGTACTCTGCAGATATCTCAATTACTGATTGATGACATAGAAGCAATCTATTGCAGAATATCCCTTTCTAAAGGCAGCCTGTTTCATTGGTTGACTGAAGTGCGCTGTTGCCCTTATTATATTGGAACTTATCTTGGTGAATATTTTATATAATACTGGAAGTAAGCGGATGGGCCTATGATTTTTCAATTGTTTAACATCTCCCTTTTTGAGGAATAGTATAATACCGGCATTAGTTCCAGCTCTCTGGAACCATTGAAGTCGATAGGTAGTTCGTATAAAGGGCTGCCAGTTTTTCAAGCGCTATGTCTCCTCCATCTTTGCTTAAATTGACTGTTCTTGCATTTTACCCTGCTGCTTTTCTCCGTTTCATGTCTTGCAAGGCCCTTGTAACTTCATCGATAGTGAGAGAAAGAACTTTTGTGAACTGTTCATTTTTGCTTTGAATGGAGATATCGTGGCTTTTCTTGGTACTCTACAGGTGAGTATAAAACTATTCCGCTGCTTTTACTATATTTTCGAAATTGCTAATGATATTACCCTGCTTATATTTCAATGCTTACATCTTGATTTCCCTAATGCCAAATTTCTATCTCACTGATTTCAGGCTGCGTCCACTTTTTACGGCTGCTTTAGTCTTTTTCACGTCATAATATTGAATATGTCCTATTTTCTGCATGTTGATCAGTTTTGAGAGTTCCGCGACTTCTATCTCATCTCTTGAGCTAGAAACGTTCATTCTTTGTCGTTTCTTTGTTAGATCCTTTGTTGCATGGGAAAGCTTACCTACTGGTTCTCTGGTCGCCTTACCCCACTTCAATTGCTGCTTCTGAAGCCAGCCTAGATAAAGTTTCATTCATTACCTCTATGTCATCTTGATCTCTGTTTTAAGCTGCATATCCTTTTTCAAGTGCCAGACTGAATCCGTCTCTTTTTTTTCCTTGCTGCGTCTAAGCTTGCCTATTTCTTCCTGACCAGTTTTACTCTTTTTCTCGTCGAAGTGACGTGCATCCCAGACCTCACTAACCTGTGATCACTGCACTTTCCCTTACCCAACACTTCTACATCCTGCACTATGTTGTTACTGGCAGAACGCACGAAATCTATCTAATTTCTTGTTTCACTATTAGGGCTTTTCCAGGTCCTATTTCTGTTTTCACGCTTCCTGAAGATTGTTGTCACGCTTCCTGAAGATTCATTGTTCGAAGCTCATTCCTTTCCGCGAATTCTAGCTGCGTCCCTCCCATAGCGTACGTAGAATCGACCCTGTAGTTGTCCATTGCTTGTTCACCAGCCTGTTTTTCTCCTACTTTTGCAATAAAGGGGCCCATTACTACAATATAGTGAGTTTGTACTTTTCTCATCGCTAATTCAACATCTTCATAAAACTGATATATTTCATCATCATATTGACTGGAGGCTGGAGCGTAGACTTGTACCACCATTCTTCTTTGCCTCTAAAGTTTTGTTACTACTGCTGCCCTCTCTTAATGCTGTAGAATTTGTCACTGTTGCCCTTCACGTTCTTAAAGATTAGGAATTCTACCCTGTAATTTTGGGAGTCATCTATAGCAGAGGACGTGAGCGTTAGTTAGTACTGTATAAGCCACACCAGTTCTTCTATCCTCAATAAGGCCAATGAGATCCCAAACAATGCCTAATAGTTCCTCAAAAAGTCCTGCTAAGCTAGCTTCACTCCAGAGAGTTTGCGTGTTAAACGTTTCCAGGGACCGTTTCCATTGGTGGTTTGTCCGGGTCGAGAGATTCTTCGCACCCTCTGCAGCGTTACAGGTCTGACCATCGCCTTGCTCAGGTGTCTGCAGCTGCTGCGAAGTGAGGGCCATTGGTTGATTGAATGAGTCATATGAGAGGGAGTGGCATAATACTGCGCCAGGCAGGCCAATTCCTGTTAAAGTGAGGGAATGTCTTAGGTTGGAAGCTTAGTGGCTCTTCCTAATTTGGTTCTATTTAGATTAGTATAGCCCCAGTGGCTCTGGGCATCTTTCGCTTGTGTGAGATTCCACACCAAGCATGGAGGAGGAGGTGAATTCAAGCTTACCACTCGGATTTAAAAAAAAAGAACTCTTTTCATAGGAGGATTCGAAGTTCCGGCTATGGAAACTGAGTAATCGACACAGCTCAGTCAGGTAATCCTTTAGGCGGCGAGGCCACCTTATGGCGGAAACGACGAGCCCGGAGGATCTTACATTGGGATGGGGCAGCTGAAATTTAGTGGTGGGCAGCCTGGAACTTTGGGGTACACTTACACATACTTCGACAACCAAAGTGTAGTTTCTGCATTCTTCTGTTTTTGCAAATCGATGTTATATTTAACATAGACTACCTTCAGAGACAAGCATGAAGCCGCTTGAGTCTTCTGTCGTATTATACATCCCTCAGAACACTTCTTCGTGCTTGTCTCACTGTCATTGCGGTGTGATGAATGATTCTTCAGATGTTGCAACGCACTGTTTGCGATCAGTGTTGAAACTCCACCTTGAAAAAATTCGTGACCACAATCTCAGCCAACGTCTTCCTCCGTGCGAGTCCATCGATTGGTGCGCATGCGTTCCTGTAGCATGGCGTCGGTAATTTTTTTTATTTATGTCAGGAAATGCCTACGATGTCCCACTTAACTGCGTTTCTTGTATTGTGGACACTTTCTGGCGATTATGCATGTAACCTGATACTTTTTTTATGGCTTATTCCTACTAACACTTTCCTTAAGTGCAGTTTTCGCTGTTTAACAGGAAACTTTACCTCAAAGTTCCTATTTTTCTTTTGAAACATGTGTGAAACGCAGAAATTCTGCAACTAGCTCGCAGCTGCACCAATTTGAGTAAGAACTTATTGCGAAAAGAGAAACGTGAGTTATATAGATTGCCTCAGGCGGGATCTCAATTTTGTGTCTCAATTTGTTTGGGGAAATTCCCAGAAATTGTTTAGTTCGAAAATACTGAAGCGGGAACTTACGAATCCCTAACTCTACACTAGAAATAGTTATCACAATTTTGCAAACTGCAGCGATGAGACATTCTGAAACGGGAAAGATAAGTGAGATTAAGTTAAGAGTTTGTGTAAATTTCTAACGCACGTTCCAAAATTTTGCAGAACTTCTATATGCGAACCGCGTGGTATATTTTTCAAGGCAAAGTATATTGTACACATTTTGCCCGCTTTAAGTTTCTCAACAGGTGCAGTGGGCCTAATTTTTATATTGCGGCATTGTAAAATTGTAATCTTTGTTCTTTAGTTACTTTAACTTACGTAATGTTCAGTAATCTTTTTAAAGAATCGATAGATAAAATAGAAAATGTACCTGCTGGTTTCGGTAGATCTTAACATTTATTGTTAAGTTGGGCAAACCACATCAATATCGGTGCACTGGATACGGAAGAAAGTTTCGCCGCTCGCATGTAGCTCAGGTATGAGGAAGCTTCAGGAGCTCCGAAGTATACTGCAATGTATTTTACCACTAAAAATCATCTTTAATTTCAAGGTGAGAGCTCTGTGCGTAGTGTTTGTGCACGTGTTCACGTGGTTCGAGTGTGAATTATTCCGTGCAGAGACAGCACACCTGTGATGCAAATGTTTGTCGATGTTTATTAGGGAGTTCTACTGTGCACGACTCGAAAGCTGTTCGCGCTAAGCTGACTGAACGATTGCCAGAACGTGACGTTTCGACTAATGCGTTAAGCCCGGTGCGTGACCAAGGTATACAGGTGTAGCTCTACTGGTGTAAGCGAAACTTAATGCGACTCTACTTGCGGCTCAGCAATGCTTCCCTCCTCGTGGTGTAAATGGCATGTTTAAAAGAAGTGGCCGTCTTTTCCTACTTCGCGGACTTTGCATGGTTTTATGGAAAGCGCTGTAGGACTGGCAACTCGTGACGGCAAAATGAAGACAAGTCCACTTGTCGAAACGTTGGCTCCTGCTTTCACCTTGTTCTAGTTTTGGTCATCGTCTTGAATGTCCATCTCCCGCCTTCCCCGTGTTTTCCCTTGAAATCGAGAAGAAAAGAGGTGAAGCAATAAAATGTGTGAAGGAGGAGTTACATGCGAACTCGATTTGATTCAGTGAGCGATAAGGTCCGGAGCAAGAGTCATCGACGTGGGCGCAGTATAACGAACCGCATGTCAAGTGCGTAATCGCGTGAAATGTTATTTCAGTACATTATCACTATAATGCAGTTATCGCTCAGCCGGCGTATGACTAGCCTGCAGTATCTGCATATTTTTAAGGTTGTCGCGAGTTATTTTCCTGTACATTCTTGTCTGATTCGATTGTACGCATGGGGTTTGCAATAAATCTCGCTATTATACGGAGATAGAGAGCAGGCTCACGGGGGTAGGTATTTCTCATCGCTGACTTTGACGATCAGGCATAATGGTTCATGGTTCCTGCCACAATCTTTTTCTGCTAGAAATAGTGGTCGGAACGAGAAGTCAAACAATGTGGTCCAGTTTAACTGCTTGGTTATTCTGACAGTGTTAAAGCGTTTCTCTTCTAGGGAAATCGACGGACTTTGCGCTGCGGCTGGCTGTGTTTCTCAAGCGGCTCCATGGTCACAGCAACTTCAAAAACTTAAGTGTACGCCTATCTGTCCTGTTCCTTGGAAGGTTGCGTGGCCCCTAGATGCTTTTGTAGTACTTTATTTCCTCACCTTTGTGGAAGAAACCAAGGACGCCTAGACGGAAGTTCGGAGCCACCACGACAAGGTTTTCGAATGCAGCGAGCAGGGAGCCGTCGAAGCGTTGGTTGCTGCCTGTCTGGAAGCCCTCGGCGTAGAGGAACACTAGGACAGGCTGTTTCTCGCAGCCACCGCCAGCCGTCGTCTCAGCACAAGGCGTCCACACGTTGAGGTGCAAGCACTCCTCGGCTCCGTCCCAGCCTTCGTTGCTGCCCGAGAACCAATCCTTTTGCGGACACGGCGGGCAATCGAGAGTAGCCTGCACCACGGATCGGTTTTCGGAGGCCATCACGGGAAGCCTGCGTTCGTTGAAGGCAGGTGACATTCAACTACTTTCAATTGTTCGTTTCTTGTCCGTTTCCGTACTTTCTTTGCTAACGATGCAACCCGCTTTCTCTCCGTGGCTCTAGAACCTTCATTTGGGTCCAGGGAAAAACACCTGGGTTTCCACAATGAATACGCAACCCACATCCCCTTCTGTACACACACGCACGCACATGCACACTGGCGCGCGAACGAAAACACACGCAACCATACACACTCTCGTATTGTCTTGCTTGGTGAGGATAAACTCGGCTGCCCGCAATCAACTGAACAGGATTGAAAACTGCTCAGGTTGCTATAGGTTTATTGCTAACAACGTAATTCGCCTTCATTTTCAGCGCGCTGTTAACATCAACGAAGAATCAATCAACATTTACGAAGAAGTGGACTTGGGTTTTGGTTGGATTCGCCCACAGTGTGAACAACTTTAAGTGCACGTTGTATAACAACTCGGGGGCAGGTACTTAAGATACGGTGCTATCCTCACGTATTTTAGTTAAAATCACATACATTAGCACCTTACTAGCGATGTGTTATAAAGGGGTCTCTGATCCATGAAAAAGGTGATCTTGGAGTCATGCAAGCACATGGACTACTTCGGTTTCCAGCCGTGATTATGAATCAGCGAGGAGGACGAGGACGAAATTATTGGGAATAATGCTCAAGTGCCATGACACTGCGCACAATTTAGAACTACAGCAGGACAACTTGACCAGTTGAGGAATCAATAACGTTTTTGTGTCAACAAGGGCGTTTGAGTTCAAGAAATGTTGTAGTGCGCGTCCTATTTATTACCCGGAAATTCCAACTATTTTAACGGCTTCGTGCTCATAACTTAGTAATACCAGAAACATAATAATACTTTGGCTGATGCCTGCCGATTCTGACCACCACTTTGGCATCAATACGATTTAGAATTAGCTAGGAGTTGCACTGATTGCCTGTAATGCTTATTGTGACACGATATGTATATCATTAGCTTTTAATGAACTGTACGTGGACAGGTTTCTTCAAATAATTCTGTATTCGTACACCTCTCTGGAAACCGCACATTCGCCGAGTCTACAGATAAACAGTTGTGTTTTGTGCACTTCCATTGCATATATGCGCAAAAAACCAAGAAAGTCTCACCACGAAACTTGAAAACATTTACAGCAAGGAACAATTCTTTAGGTTCGTTAGTCTACGGTGCACAATATTATAAGGGTACCTTCATTTTACCGACAAATAAGCTGTTCGATATTTTATTTCACCTAAGGAACCTTCCGCAAATACGAATGTCTAGAACAAGCCTACGCGAAAAACGGGACATAGAGGACGGTGCTTAGTCTCGTCCTTTCTTGTCCTCGTTCGTTACGCCTTTTCCCGCCACGAAACGAAAATCTTTCGCCGCTCACCTGAAGCGCAACTGATGCAGGGGTGGTTGCGCGTACGGGATGCCAAGAAAGGTGTAGACTCGATGGCTAGCGGCGTACGACCGGTACCCGCGCACCGAGCTTCCACTTTTGGTGCGAACTTCCACATGATCCGCCTACATTGTGAGCACGACGAAATGATAGGCTTGAGAACAAACATTAACTTTACCTGTGCTTTTTGGGTAAGAAGAAAGCAATGAGCGCCAGCGAACGGTGCCGCTCGTGTGGCACAGTTGAGCGTCACTTAGTAAGGACAAGAAACGAGGTGGCGGTTGTAGCAATTTATGTTCATAAAAGCCTGGAATTTGACGTTACAAAAAGTACACTGTCATACGCTCTAATTCTGAATCTCTTGTGGCAAGATCAACCAGCTTGTTATTAATTTCAGTATATAGACATCCTTCTGGCTTTTGCCTGAATCGCTGAATTTTGCTACCGAAGTTTAGAAAACAGTAAACAAGAAGGTGCTCCTGAAATCATAAAACTGGCAATTTAAACACATAAGTCGTCCACCGTTGACAAAAAGAAAATATGTTTTTTACACTGTGTTCTAATTTGGTTAAGAGCACAAAATTCACATGTCTGCCAGTGAGACAGAGCATTTTTGAACATTTCTTGAATTGTGTTTCACTCACTGCAAAAATGAGACGTGTGCTGGTGTTTTTGTGCCTGTAGTTGGTGAGCATTTGCCAGTTTTAGAATGGATCCTATCATACAGGAGTCAGTGGGAAACGTTTTGTTAAGGTATTACAGGAACATTACCACCGAGAAAATAACATATTTTTGAAAAATATTTGCGGACGGTGATTCCAGTCAAATTCTCGAAATCACTGACACTGTATACTGGCGCATGAAATATTTATAGGGAAACTTAAAGAGCTCTGTGACTCTGCTTTCCCGCCGATATTGCTGTGAATGGACAACAAAACGACAAATTCATCAATAGAAGGCGCGCTTTTGCAAAGAATGAAAAAGAGACATTAGGTATTTGCCCCATTCTTGAAAGCAAAGCGGGCGAAGCAGTTTTTTTTTTCAGTTTAAACAGGTCAGGAATAAGTTAGGATCTGATATAGAACCGGCGTTCCTAAACTACTACGAAAATAGGCTTGCAAGAATTATGGGTGATAAAAAAGCAGTTTAAAATAATCTGAACAATCTTTTAGCAAAACTGAGCATAGGAACAATGTGTGAACTTTTAATAGAGAACCAGTCTTGCTCAGGCGCATTGCTTGCTGATTTGTTCCCAAACAACCATTTTTTGAGATAAGCGGATTTGGAGATCTTCTCTAGTACCGATATTCGCTATATATCGTACTTCTTAAATCGCTTCGAAAGATCATCTGTATCAGAGTTAAATTTACTCTTAGCAAACATGCAGAATAGTTGTGCTCCTGGTGTTTAAGGTACAAAAGCAGAGCCAGTAAACGCAGTTTCACAGCCTATTAGCTCACCATTCTCACATATATGCAACTTGATTTTTACCACTAGAACCTTTCCCGCTAAGCTCAAGATAGCCACAGTGTCAGTGATATAAAAACGTGACGATCAAAATGACATGAATAACTATTGGCCAATTTCTGTGTTGACCCTATTATCGCAAATTAAGAGAATTGTGGTGGCTTAAAAGATTATATAAAGAAGCACCAATTCTTATTTCGAAAAAAACAATGCACAGAAAAGGCCTTAGTATCTATTGAACACAACCTAATTGGAAATTTCGAGCAGAAGCTTGACCCAGGTGTAATAGATCTAAATTTTATAAAGGCCTTGATTATATTAAGCACAAAATCTTCTTGGAAAAACTAAACGCGTACCGAATAAGGGGTGTGTCCTCAAATTTAGTGAGAAGTTATCTTACGAACTGAACCCGGTGTACTCGCATGCAGTATGTAATATGAGAAATGGGTAAGATCAAATACGGTGTCCCACAGGGGTCAAAATTGCCTTGCTTTGTTCTTTTCGTACATAAACGAAATCGTTAATATACCGTTAACACCATACATCATTATGTACGTATGCCGAAACCATGAAAGTCTTCTGAGTTAAATGGTTAGATATTCTTGAGAAGCAGGTGAATAAAATATATAGTCATTTGTAGGTATGACTAAATACAAATAAACTTAAGATAAACACTGAACAGAGGAAATAAATTGTTTTTGGACCAAGAAACAAATGTATAGTCCGCGAAATTGAAGTAAGATTGCAAGGGGTTTTGAATGAATGCCGTGTATGCCAGAAGTTTCTCGGCAATATTGTGCATGAAACGCTAAATTGGTCATGTATCGATTACTGCTTGTTAAGTTGAGGCACCACCACGGAAACAAATAAACGCATTAGTCATAGAGTGCTAAAGATAATTTTACGAATAAGCAAATCCATTCCACGTCGAACAGGAATATTCCGCCCCACTCTTTCACAATTGCGACAATGTAACAGTTGAAAGTATTTTCTTTGAAATGACAGCTACAATTCTTTACAGCCAAATGAGACCAATTGCGGATGCATTCCGTGAAGCTTATTTTTGGAAAAAGACATTCCTATAGCTTTAGACGAGCTATCTGTTACAGTAACAGAACCATGAAAACTTGCTTCAGGCACAAAATTGGCCAGATGGTTACTCAGCTACTGAATACGCATCATATTATTTGAAGCATGGTGCACAATTATCTAATCACGCATAACATGTGAATTTTGTCGATTTTATGTGATGTGCTCTCTTTCTAGAAGGGTGTTAGGTAGGCGCCATTCGCGACGGCATGCACAAGCGTTGCAATGGTATATTTATTCTCATAGTATGTTGTATTATCTATAATTCTTTTGAAAGGTTTATGGCCTTATTGCTGCGATCAAGGTACTGCAATTTTATTTATGCGAGCGATTTGCGAATAGCTCTGCAATTGTGTGCGCGTTTTAATTTTTATATAGGCCAAATTGTATGTGCTGCTTTTATTATCATATATTGAAAAAATGTAGTAACCCTTCGTGCTTAGCACTGCGTGGTTTGGTGAGTAGCGCGTGTTTCTGCACATCGGCAGGCGTTAAGTTGCCTTTTTGCCACCCCTTCCCATGCAACCTGCGTAAAAAGAATTTCTACATCTGAATTCTGCAATTGTTTGCAGTTGCAATGCATCGTTTTATCCATTTGCAGGTGGGTTCTATATGGCACTAAACCATAATATCACTGAGACGAATATTACCCTTAGATTCTGTTGCATGGCAAATGAGCATACTGCGAAATGGGACTGAAATAACGGGGTATGCGGCAGGTAACGGGTCTCAGTCAAGGAATGGCTCTCAGCGCGTGCAGCCAATTACGACCCAACCCGAAGTGCACCACTAAACTCAACCTATACCTATGTACAGGACCCATACCGGAACGCGACGAGATCCGAGTTTTGGGCCTTTGCATACAGAGGAACCGCAAGATTTATACCACTTTTCAAAAGTTCCGTAAGGTGGGGGACCAAGTTGGTCGTATGATCCGCCAGGTATCCAATAAAAAGGGGAACTTGCAATGCAAAGACGCTTTGTAGCTATCGAATGCCTTCGTAACCAGCTGAATACTCTACTCGGCACCCCACCTCCACCTACGCAAATGCGACGAAAATGCCCTTGAGGTGATTTTACGCAAAATCTATAAGAGAGCCCTCGATCTCCCCATTGCGACTTCCAACAAACGTCTCCTCGAACTGGGTGACTAATAGTTTTGGGGTACTACGCGAGGCTCATCTTAACAATCAATTCTTGCGATTGAGCAACACACCAGCGGGAAGCCGCTTCTTCTCCCGCTTGCGCATCTGATATATAACCCCCACGGAACCCAGAGTCTCCCTGCCAGGCGCTTGGCGTCTCACCTTACAGGTAAACCCTCTCTCTAATAACGTGACACGAGATACTCACGAGGGCCACCGCAAAACGCGCGCTACAACGATCACCAGAACATATGGAGATCCCCCAGTAGTATTCTATACGAACGCTGCCGGCCCTCACCACGGGGGTTGCCTTACGGCGGTAGTCGTCCATCAAAACACACCCGTTAAAGGCCTCACCTTCGAGTCCCTCAATATTACTCCCGCGGAGGAGGTGGCTATCGCGCTTGCTGCCGCAGATACAACGTCTCGAGTCATCATTATTGATTCGAGGGGCACTTGCCGATGTATAGAACAAGGCGAAATCCGATATTGTGCCTTCCAAATTCTTAAGAAAAGTGAGAACCAGGGATTCCAAACCCGGCGCTCCACCATTTGGGCCCCAGCTCATCAGAGAATACAGGGGAACGAAGTAGCCGACGCTACAGCCCACGCGCTTCATTTCCGGGCGTCGCCTCTATGACTCATCAAGGAGGTCCCTGAATTCAAACCGACAATCACCTTTAAAGAAATCGCACAGCTGTATCAGCTTAATCACGGGCGATACTTCCGCCCTTGCAAATGCCTCAAAAAGAAGGAAGAGCGCTGGCTTCTACCTCTCTACGCGAATACAGTGCTGTGCCCAGCGGCGCTGAAACACTTCAACCCGGCATTTTCGGGCGAGTGCCCGCACTGTGGGGAGGTGTTTGCAGACAGATACCACATGGTGTGAGCATGCCCCTTCAACCCTGCTTTCCCCCCTACCCCCCCCCCCTACCCGAGAGGACTGGGAGGCCGCCCTGCTCGGCTGCTCAACCCTCTAGGACCAACGTGCCCTGGCGGCCCGAGCCAAAGCCGCTGCAGAAGCCACAGGGGTCCCGGACTAGGGACCCCCCCCCCTAGACTTTGTAAGGGCTGGGCGCTTAGGGCCCAGCTCACACCTCTCCTGTGAATAGCCGAAATAAAGTTTATCACCCCCACCAGTATTAGCCTGTCCTTCTGTCTCTCTTTCTTTATAGATTTACGAACAGGCAACTGCTCTGTTTCCATTAGAAAACTGAACTACGATTTGTTCCTATAGTTCGAAAAAGAGGTTATGAGACTAGAGCATTTTGAAATGCAAGTTCAACTCATTTACGGCGACAGCCGCTGACTCTCGCAGCGCCAAACGCCATGAACTGAAGAAATTATTTACAATGAAACATTAAATTCTGTGATTTTACACGCCATAACTACGATCTGCTTTTGAGACAATGCGTGGTGAGCCACTCCGGATTGATTTTGACTACCTGGTTTTCTTTAGCGTGCAGTTATCGTGGCGGGTAATTGCACTGCGCGCAACTTTGTATTTGGCCACTAGAGAATTGCCTGCTGTGGCCTCCGACATACCAGGCTCAGATTTCTCTCACTTTGAAATATGACTGCACGACTTACCAAGCGCCAAGGCTGAGTGATATCGCCGCGGTAATTAAGCGAGCCACTCTTTGAAGTTCACATGGCCTGGGGACATAAGTGCGCTACCCAGTGGTAGTCTTCAGCAAGATTTTGTTTCTTTTCCCATATGGCGGATGTGCGGGTGAAGAGGTGGCCTTATGACGTAGCCAAAAGGGTGGACGATCGCACTTAAATAGTGATCGACATTCCGAAATTTCAATTGTTGCAAAAAAGCAGCGCCAAGGGAGACACAGAACCACAAATCCACTTTTTCTAGTAAACCAGCATCTCACAACCCACGTGAAAGCAATATGTTCTTTAATTGTTGTTCGATTGGTTCGACCAAAGATTTAGACAGCAGAGGCAACGGACTAGTATACATCAAGAGCTCATACACCACCACCGTATTCTCCTTCTGGGGGTTTTTCCGGCCAACTCATCACGCGTTCTTTCAACAATTAGGCAAAACTGATCGTCACCAGGTTAAAGACTTTCCATTAGTGTGTCTACAGGTTTGTTTACGTGAACTCAACGCCAATGGGTCGAGTGAGATGTCGTCTTGAGCCGTGACAACCCGGCCTCGTTTACCTGCATCATGACAAGCTAGTTTGGCAAGTCCACTCACCTGTTTAGGAGGTTTCAATAAACGCCTCGACGCTCACTAACCCCGATCCGCTAGCACTTACATAAGCTCCCAGACAAGTTTGGCAACCGACAAGCCCACATGACCCGATTTTATAAGATTCATCTCAACGTAGTCTACGTGGGACATCAATTCCCATCCGTCTGCTAACAGGTGCATGTCATGGTGTTATACTCGGTTCGTCCTTTTCATCCTAATAGCCGAAAACCGCGCAGTCTTGATTTGTGAGAACTCACCGTACTTTCAAAAAAGGTTGCCAACATGACAATTGATAGTGTTGTAACGGCCAAATGTTTTCTAAAGAATTATGTGGTGAAGAATACAGTAAATGTGTCAGAAGCAAGGAGAAGTCGTCACAGAAACCACTCATTCGCCCTCGAACTCGTTCGCTTGGGGTCCATTTATGCGAACTAAGATTATTTTTCACGTAGCACATCGCAAGAAATATCCAAGAAGCAGGATATATGAGTACGGAATATCCGCCCATGGAGCACTCGATATCATCGCTACACTATTTCCCCATTGTGCAAGCAACACGCATGCGCTGTCTTTATAGGCTTGCTAATGTGCATGGAGTGGCTAGTTATAGTGAGCAAATACGCACACATATGTAGAGGACACTTTAATTTATATTTATTTAAAGCAAATAAACACTTGGAGTTGTAGATCGAAGGTGTGATGTGACCTGCTCGTTTGTGGTTGCAATTAGCATTGTTAGCCTACTTGAGCCACTTTATGCCTATCTATCTATCTATCTATCTATCTATCTATCTATCTATCTATCTATCTATCTATCTATCTATCTATCTATCTATCTATCTATCTATCTATCTATCTATCTATCTATCTATTTATCTATCTATCTATCTATCTATCTATCTATCTATCTATCTATCTATCTATCTATCTGTATGTCTTTCTATCTATCTATCTATCCATCTATGTGCAGTAGTGAAAAAAATATATGATATTTTTCATTTGGATAATCTAAGCTAACGAGCCGAGAATATTGCTGCTGTGTTATGCCATGCCGC
Source organism: Dermacentor variabilis (assembly GCF_050947875.1). Taxonomy (NCBI): domain Eukaryota; kingdom Metazoa; phylum Arthropoda; class Arachnida; order Ixodida; family Ixodidae; genus Dermacentor; species Dermacentor variabilis. Next base: position 136,414,229 of record NC_134570.1, on the reverse strand, counting down.
TAGCATAGGACAGTAGTCTCTTAACCAAAAGGTAATTCATCTCTGCGTGGTGCAGTCAAAAGGACAAAGTGCGTGAGTGATTGAGTGAGTGAGTGAGTGAGTAAGTGAATAAACTTTTATTGGGTCCAGCAGAACGCGATAAAACGCGCACCCGGCTAATTCCACGAGAGGACTGACAGATCTAGCCTGCCCACCCGATCGCGGGCGCGCTGGACGGCCAGGATTTGGTCCTAAAAACGGGACTTCACAGAAGCGCATCCCACTCTTCCTTGGCGAACTTCGGTACCAAGGACCCGCCCTCCCAGAGCATGTGAGACAAAGTAGCAGCCTCACCACAGGCCACGCAAGAACAAGTCGGGTAAATCTCAGTATATATACATTTAGGAGACGCCGGATTTGGGTACGAGTTGGTTTGCTAGTCTCTGAGCGCAGCCGCTTGCGGCCTGCTTAGTTGGAGTTAGGCGACAGGAAAACCCTTCTCCCTAAATAAATGAATTTAGTAATTTCATTGTGCGTGGTAGTAGCGTCTCTGTTTCTGGGGAGAGAGTCGCCCGATCGGAGGGCAGCGCGGTCGGTAAAATAACGCGCAGCCTCGTGGGCAGACTCGTTGAGGTTCAAAAGAACCCCTTCAACCGCCCCGACGTGGGCAGGGAACCAAAAGATGGAGTGTACGGAGCTGTCATCGTGTTTGGCGTATTTAAGAATTTGAACTACCTGCCTGGCTGCCCGGCTTTCTGGAATGCCCTGACTGCCGCTTTCGAATCGCTATACACCCTGTCTCCCCGACCGTCTTGCATGGCGAGTGCAATGGCCAATGCTCGGTCACCTCGGGTTCCATCGTCCGCACCGAAGCACAGATGATGACTTTGCGCAGTGTGTCCATGAGGGAAATCGGAAGAGGTTTGCCGTCTCGGTAAACGGCGTCCACGAAGCCTACTTTGATCTTGTCCTTGTATATTTGCTTCATTATATTCGACGTTCTTGCTTTGCGGCGACCTACGTTGTGAACTGCATGAACGTTGTGGGGGCAACGGTGCGACAACGATCTTCTACCCTGTTTCTCTGGGGACTCAGGTGTTGCCAGCCATGTTCTTCGTGGGGGCGAGTCCGATCTCCTCGACGATACGCCTGCTGGCCGGCGTGGTGGACAGCCGAGTCAGCTGGGTCTGTTCCTGTGTCTCGGCTATCTCCTATATGGTGTTGTGTATGCCGAGCCGGAGCAGGTCCTCGGTGCGCATCCTGACGGACAGCCCGAGGGCTCTCTTGAGGAATTTTCTAATGAGGGGATTGAGCTTGTCCCGCTCGGCTCTGAGCCAGTTGTGCATGGCTGTCATGCAGGTGAAGTGACACAGCCCAACGCGTTGATGAGCCGAAGCAGGTTGTCCTCCTTGAGGCGACGATGTCTGTTCGTCACCCTTAGCACGAGGCGAAAAGCGTAGTCAGTCTTCGCAATGACCTTGTGTAATGCAGTGCCTTTGCCGCCACCTGATTCTATGAACATACCCAGGACTCTGATGGTGTCGACACTGGGTATTTGGTCGGCGCTGCAAGTGAACAGGTGAATTTCACTTTCCGAGACCGGTTGCCAGCCCTTGGGTCTGCCCGCTCTTTCTTTTCTGTAAAGCAAAAGCTCGGATATCGTCGGGGAGCACCTGAGTCCGGTGGGTAGCAGATACTGCTCCGTGACGTCTACGGCCTCTTGCGTGGCGCTTTCCATTTACCCATCGCTACCGCAGGTGCACCATATCGTGATGTTGTCGGCGTAGATGGTGTGCTTGATACTTTCAACTTGGGCCAGCTTCCTGGAGAGGCCGACCAGGCAGATGTTGAAGAGAGCAGGCAAAATGACAGGGCCTTGTGGCGTGCCCCGTGGGCCCAGGAGTACCTCGTCGGAGACAAAGTCGCCGAACCACAGCTTCGTTTTCTTCTCCGTCAAGAATAAACGGACGTAGTTATACAGTCTGGGGCCCAGCTCGAGGTCCACGACGGAAGCCAGAATGTATTTGTGAAGAATATTGTCAAACGCCTTCTCGAGGTCGAGTCAGAGCAGGGCCCTGGTGTCCCTCGTACTGCCGTCGATGATTTGATCTTTGATCATTTTCATGGCATCTTGCGACGAGAGGCTGGCACGGAAGCCAATCATGTTGTGAGCATAGACGTTCTCTGCGAGATATCTGCTTAGTTTGGTGAGGACGAAGTGCCCCGCCTGTTTCCCGACGCAGGATGTGAGAGCGAAGACGATGTTGGCGGTCTCCCATTGCTCTGCGACGTTTCCGTTTGTCCACGTCTCGTTGATCTTGGTGACGTATTCGATCGAACGGTCGTCAAGGTTCCGCAGCATCTTATTGGTGATTCTGTCGGTACCTGGCGCATATTTGCCGCTGAGCGCAAAAAAAAAACGCTTGTCTGATTTCCCCCAAGGTGGAGTCTTCGTCGAACTCCGGACGGGCTCGGCCGAGGTAGTCAGGAAACCGGACTTCCCCGTCTCTGTGTTTTATGGGCAGGTAGTGCCCCATGAGCTTGGCAACCAGCTCGTCTCCGGGACAGGATCTGGTAGCTTCGTGCAGGGCTCTGGCGAGCGTGTGTATCTGACTGGATCTGTTGCTGCCCTTGTTGAGGTGAGGTTTGAGATGCCCCAGGACTTGCCGTTACGCATCTGCCTGTCGAATTATTCACAGACCTCGTCCCATTGCTGCTTGCCGAGGGTCCGACAGTGATCTTCGTTGGCCTTGGTGAGCTCGGAGATCGTTTTCCTCAATCTCCGGTTGAATCTTTGTGCCTTCCATCGGAGGAGCAGCGCCCGCTTGGCCTCGATCAGATAGGCTAGCTTGCTGTCCACCTTCTCCAACTCCATGTCGCTGACGATCTTATTAGTGTACGACTCGGAGTCACTCTTGATTCGCTCGCACCAGTCTTCCAGGTCTTTGGGGACGGGTGCGCTTTAATTGCCGCGGAGCTTGCGAAAAAGGTCCCACTCCGTGATGGTGAACTTTCTGGATTTACTTCGGGCGACGTCGAAGCGGGTCTCCAGCCCGTAATGGTTGCTACGAAAATCCATAGCGGTGTTACTCCACTGAGCTCTCTCGACGTTCTTCACGAACGCCAGATCGGGGTTGGTGTCCCTGTTCACCGAGTTGCCGACTCGGGTGGAGAACGCCTTGTCCGTGATGAGCGCGAGGTTCATTTCATTTACGCTCTGCCACAGACCCCGGCCCTTGCTCGTGTCGTACATGTACCCCCACACTTCGTACGGGGCGTTGAAGTTCCCGACCAGGTGCCGGCCACGAAGACGGAGTTCTTGAGTATTGCCTTGAACTGCTGTCATGAGTGCCTAGAATTTCTGTAGATGTTGAGTATAGACACGCTGTTTCACCGCTGGTTGCGTTGTCTCGTGTTGAGAAGAACCTCCACCATGACGTATTCGACCTTGCAACTCGCCAGCTTCAGGTCGGGAGACAAGTGCATAAGCCTCCTATCAACTAACGTGCATACTTCCCGACATCCGGGCTGCACTGAGACGGTCCGATAACCAGGGAGGGATGAGATGAGAGGGTTTCCTGCAATGCTATTACCTGTGGTTTGTTAGCCAGCGATCTAAAATATTGCTGCAACGGAGCTCTCTTATTGGGGTATACCCTGTAGTTAAACTGCCAAATTCTGAACTCCTCTTTAGAATTAGACATGAATAGGCAATTTTTCTGTGGTACCCGCTGTAAGCACAGGTGCACGTAAAAAGGGCCCCTGCTCTGACGCGCCGATGTGCTTTTAGCGCTGATTGAAGTCTCCGATGCGCTCTTAGCGCTGATTGTAGTCCCCGATGCGTTCGGAAGAACGACCTGCATCGGAGTTGCGGACGTAGTACTTGGCATCACCAGACGCTCGAGGGCGTCCCAGCGATCGGCCAGCGCGCCTAGGCCTCTCTCCGGGTCCCCTAGGGCGACCTGCAACTGTGCTAAGCCTTGCTGTAACTGCTGCTAGTGACCGTGGCCAACATGCCCTTGATATCATTAGTTTGCGAACGTGACTTTTCCTCACTGGACAAGGCCTTACGCTTGAAGGCACTGGCCGAGTCGCTGGCCGGCACTGGTGCTTCGGTGGTCGTCGGCACCAATGCTTCGGCCGACGCACTCTGACTGATTACCAATTTCAGAATCTCTGTCATTTAGCTAGCCATTTTTCTGACCATTTAAGTCCGCGTTTTCCTTCTGAAGGCGCGCTACGCCGGCGTCCCTAGCTTGCTCTGGAAGCGGGCCGGGTGGGCCCGGTAGGGTCTCGCTTCGCGGCTGCCAGCTACCACATCGGCCCAGGATAGGGTAGACTTTCTCTGATGGCCGGCGCTGGAACCTGACCGGGCCCTGGAGACAGAGCAGCTCCTGGAGCGGCTTCTGGGTCTGCCCCTGGACCTGGAACGGCGTCTGGAAGGTGGAGAGGGGCTCCTGCATCTGGAGCTCCCACGAGCCCCGTAGCTACCGGCGACGACTGGGCGCTGTCGCTCGCCCATGGCGAAGGCCGGAGACTTGCTTCTATTGGCTGGGAATCGCTCCCCGCGCCTGCGTCTGACGAGGTACGGCAGGTACGCGGTACCTCTGCTGCCAATCTTTGGCAGCGGTGAAGTGTCGGTCACCGCACAATATGCATTTGGGGTCGCGCTTGTGTTGTTTGTCCGGGTTGGCGACGCCGCATCCCCTGCACTTGGCTTCGTCTGGAGAGGGACAGACGTCTGTTAGATGCCTGAGGCAGCCACAGGCGTAGCACACCTCCACTTGTTTCTTATATGAGGTACACTTGACGAGCATATCGCCGTACGACACGTAGTTTGGCATCTTGTAGCTTTCGAAGACCACAGCCACGGTGCCGATGCTCTTGATTTGTTTGGCCCCCAAGGCCAACTGGTTCCTCGAGATGACAATCTTCCGGTCGAGATCCTCCGTGCCGTCACCCGGTGCGATGCCGCGGATGACGCCTTTGCACGTGGAGTGGGGCGCCACTTCGTAAGCGTTCACCTTGTGCTGCTGACCGCCAACGGCGATGCACTCGACCCTGACGTAGCGGGTAACGTTATCTCTGCTGGGAGTAATAACAATCATGATATTTTGTTGGAAATTTTGGCACATCATGTCAGAGTCCGGCTACGCCGGCTCGAAACCTACCACGTTCAATATGGCCTCAGCCACAACTATCGGGCCTACCTTGCTGATCTTCAGACCTCCCCTCGGCCTGACTATGATCTTCACGTATTCTTTGGGCAGCAGTCTCGTCCTTCCACGTCGAATAATCTTTGCTTTACCGCTGCTGTGGTCTCGACGACCATTGGCGGTCCCGCTGTCATTTGGCTTAGCGCCGGCGGGAATGACACACTAACCCGACAGGCGCCGATTTGGCTCCGGAGTGCTTGGCAGCAAGTGTTTGCCATCCGAGATCCTTGGAAAACTCCTCGGGAATCAGAAATTCCCCCTCCACTTCACATTCCATCACTGCGGACATAGGATAGAAAAGCGGGTGCCGAGGCAGCACCTCGCCGTGCTCATTCAAACGCGACCAGGGTTAGCTTCGCAGTGGCGTGGACCGGACAAAAGAGGCCGATAAAATCGCAATAAGGCCACTCACCTTCAAGAGCCGGGTATCTACGAGATCGCCACTTCTTAACGAATCCATTGGCACTGAAATCATCAAACTGGGCCGAACTTAAATTTTCAGAAACGGGAGCCGTTTTCGCTTCTTACACGCACGTTAGGACAAAGATGGGTATTCCCTTTAATCACAGTTCCACAAAGCTCCACTTATTACTTTTCTCATTTCTTGGCACTCATTGCTGCCCCTTTTTGAGCTTTGTGTGTGACCTCTAATGCTGTGGGCTTACTTACGTATCTAGTTGCTGAGATTGTGGAGTGAGTAATTGTAGTCAGACCAATATGCCATGCAGACAAACAAGATACGACACACCAATAATATGATGTCGCTGTGACCTTGTGCCATTACCTCCTTATTATGGGCGCGGTTTTTAATAATGAACACTCTAAAGAAGGTAGGCTGGCTATGTGCATGGCATTTATTTGAGATTGGTTAAAAGCGTCGGGGTGGATGTTTATTAGACAGTGCACACTGCTTGTTATGATAGACTAGACGAATGTTTGATAGCAACGGCTCCTTCAGACAACGCGAATACATAAATTATAAAACGACATCTTTAAAAGATGCGTTGAAGTAACAAATGTATCAAAGCTCAAGACTGGTTTCGTGGACATAAAAAAAACTAGAAAGGTTCTCATATAATATAAATCAATCTTATTTCATGATGCAACTATCCCATGATCATTTCACACTTACAATTTAATCTTCTGAAAAGTGCTTACATGCTCACATGAGCTGACAACTTTACTTTCTATGAACACAGGAGAGCCATAGAGCGTACCTGCAGCCACATAAGTAAGCCGACTACAGCAGCTCCAGCAAAGAACAGAGCAGTGGTGATGACTACGCTGTAACTCAGTGGTGCTGGCACAATGCGCCAGGACCTGAAAAAGGTGAAATGCGGAAGCAGCAATAAACTTCTTACGGCAGAAAACAAGCACTTCATTGAACGATCCAGTGGATGCCCCTGAAGTGCGAAAATTTTATTGTTACTTAGAAAGCACTACATCAGGAGAAAAGAAAGATTTGTAAAGAAAGAAACTGAGACATAAAGCATGAGGAATACGCATAAAGTGCAGAAACGTATACGCATGAGAAACAGTCGCTTTTTGATGAGTATACCAGTGCAATTCATACATACACGAGTGCATACAGCTTTTCATTAGAGTAGACGTGAGGACGAAGCAACTATAGTTCTGCAAGTAAATTATTTCAAGTGAGATCCCAGATCAAAGTCGTTATTCATGCTTCTTTTTCTTCCTTCGCGTAGATACTGGTGACGTGTATCAAGGTTCTCTTTACTTGCTTTATTGCCCCTGTCCGTGCATATTGCACTATAGTAATCAGTCTGGATGGCCTTAAGTCACAAATCTGTTCAACTTCCTAACCCTTTTAAGGGGCCCTGCAACAGTTTTAACGATGTCGGGAACTGCGTTCGACATTAAAGTACATTATTTTATGAATATTGTGCAGAAAAAATGATTTCAATGCATTCAGCATAAGCGGCATTATCGGCAAACCAAAAATCGCGCTTCATTCCCTTCGTGTTACTCCCTCTCCGTTTGCAACGGCTTGCAACGTGGCTGCTACGCCAAAGCAGGGTGGCCTGCACAATGTTCCTCCCTGTGAACGTAAACTATGGCCAGCAATGTAAATTTGATTTTGAATATTCGAGTAAAGGTACTACTACTGGTTTCCGCACTTCCGACAGCCCAAACTCGGTGGTTGTTCCTCAATTCAGTAGGTTTTGTTACTGTAAAGTTTATATGCTGCGAGGAACGGTGGTGTTAAGCCTCCTCCAAACAGTTGAAAAAGAACTGTGTGTAGGGTTTTCCCCACAGCCAACGCTTAATGCACCGCGCTAGTGGCCAGTCGGGCTCGGTAGCGTTGTTAATGCATTGTCGTACCCCGCTTTGCGTTGGCGAGTCTGGCGCTTCACGGCTGATTTCAACACACAGGCGGAACCGCGCAAGCAGCGTGGACGTGCGAAACTTACCTTACCTGTGCGTCGTGCTGTAATCCGTGCAGCGAAATTTATTGCGGTAGCAATCACACAGACATTCCCGGCAAATTTTCATCGTCGTCGTCGCCGTTCCGCTCCACGAACATCTATGTATATGTATGCTGTACCTTGGCACATTCCGCATATGAATGCCATACTATTCAACCCTCAGGTCGCGCCAAGCGGGTAAATAAAAGTCATATATGTTACATTAACTATTACAATAATAGTCTCAGATTACTAAATATCAAAAGTTCAAAACAATATCAGTGCTGTAACCTTAAACAAACGTAGTTTCACTTCCGCGGCTCATTAGGGGAAGCGTAGCGGTGCTAGTCCGATCTAGATAAAGGCCCTACACAGCGTGTTAAAGAGTTTAAGGTTGCAAGAAATTTTTGCGCACCTGTGCATGTTGCGTGTGCGTTAGTCGGGAGAGCGAATAAATTGTAGACCACACGAAGAGTTCACGCACAACGCTAAACCTTTCCTATTGCAGACGCTGCTTAGCCCTTCGGGCGAAACTGCCATTTTTTTATTGCCGCCGCCCCGTTTGCAGTCACAAATTGCAAAGCGTCGTTAGAGTTTTGATTCAATACAAGCACAGTGCTTATGCAGCGCGTTTCACACGACTTCTACACCTGCGAGCACGGGAACCGACACGTTCGCGCTGCACGTCTAGCTTCGTTCAAGTAAGCCTATGTGCGCAGAAATCCTGTACGCAATGACAAAGACGCACTAGAACACGCAGATGCCTACTGCGGTAACTGTCACCGAACTTCATCGACGCCACAATGTTTATGCTGTGGTGTATTGTGCGATTTTACTACAACTACGCCGCTAAGCTTTGCGCAATATATATATATATATATATATATATATATAAATATATATATATATATATATATATATATATATATACGATCTGTCACTGCGTCCAAGTTGTCTACATTAACAAATGAGTTTTGTGCTTCCGGTATTTCATGTCGAATTGATCGAGTTGTTGTAACGCAGCGGTAGTTCGTATTTTTTATTGTGTAAAGTACTGTGAATATTGTTACCACTGAAGAAACTTCTGAGGCCGTTCGTGGAGTTACTACGGATCTTGGCGTTTTCACACATCGAGCCAGTTATCGTATGAGAGCGCACTTGCGCCGTAATGCGCAGATTAGAAGGCGTGGGTTTCGTGGAGCACCAGGAAAGCATAACTAATCTATGCAGCGACATTATAGCTTCCATGCTGCTTGAAAGTGGGTAACATTTATTACGAGTTTTCCCAGAAGCATTGCGTAGCGTCTGGTATTGTTTATTTGCCATGCCTGGGAAGTGCTTCTAGACTCTCTTAGACGACTTGTTGTTTCAGTGCGCCTAACTAGAGCCATGCGCAACTCTTTTGCACATAATTTGATACTGTGGATTGCGGTTAACCGCAATCCGTTGAAGCCCAGACTTTCGCATGTAGATTACTCTTTCTAGCCGTGTACCCACCAAACATGCCTATATTCCTTTAACTTTACGTTCTTCGCAGTGGTCTTCATTTATCAATAGTGGCTATTTACCACAGTGCGCTACAGGTTGAAGTGGAAGCTTTGATTTCTCACAGCAATTCTTAAGTTGAAACATGCGGCGAATGCTTCTACAACATAGGCAGCAGTAAGACTCGACCGCTCACAATTTCAGTTTCCCAGTCATCGCCCTTTCGTTTACAAATTTACCAATAGTAAAAATCCGAGTAATCTCTATAACAACATTACAACAATGTTGCCAGAACATGTATTCGTACTCAGAACGCGTAGTGAATCATGGAAGGCATTGCAAGCTTTGGAAAACTGCTGAGGCACATCTATGTAATTAATTATATCCTACGTATCTGATAGAGCAGTCGCTACTGTAGGACGTTGCCCCATACTTTAAGAAAAACGCTTCGACGTGAAAAAAATATAATGGAACTGCCATGATGTAGTGGTTTGAGTATCTGAATTGTCAGCTTAAGGACGTGAGTTCGAATCGTACTATGGTCCTCGTTTTCTTTTTCAGCTCAATAATTCTTTATCAGTATTTAAATGCCTAATTTCGGTAATTCCGACTTGGAGAAGTTTCGAAAAGAATGACGGTTGCTCCCTTGAAGAGCATCGAAAAGAGCAACTGTTAGGCTTTGAAGGAGTGACCACATGGGGAGTAACAGTTCATCTCCTCGCAGTTACCTGCCCCACCCCTCCCAAAACACGAATGGTTGTGGCAGGCCAGTTACTCCCCAAAAGGAGTAATCGCGATACCCCCTTTCTTCCCTTTCTTTTTAGAATGTATAAGCCAATTTGTGGCTTTCGCGACTCCATAAATAGAACGTGTGTATACCTATTCCTATAAATACAGTTTACTGTTGTTATTGTTTCTTATGACTCTTCCCCGACATTTACTGCTTAATTAGGCACTTGCTTGCGGCTGTACAAAGTATTGTCCGCTGCATGTTTGCTTTCTAATGGACATGATTTTAGAGTAAGTTCTGTGGGATGTTTTGCCAAACAGATTTGAAAATAACGACGGGGAAAATAGACTGCAACACATGAAATAAAATGACTTCCGTGGAAACTGTACAGGCCTCTGTCCTGGTAAAAGGTAGCGCTTTGCTCTTACTACACGTCAGTGCAAAGAATAAATGCAATTTATAAGCAGTAGTAGCCTTACCTCTCCGAAGTCGACGTTATCTCTTTCGTCGCTGCTAGTGGTGGCCCATCAGTGTCTTCAGTTTTCGCTGAAGGCAGTAACCCTGCATTAGAACAAACAGCTATCAACCTTGTAGCTGCTCGAGTAAAAAGAAACCATAGTTCAAGTAAAGTGCTTTAAATAGACGATCGCCAGAGCAAATATTAGCATAACTGATCTATCATCTATTCACGATAATATATTATCAGAATTGTATCATCAACGCTGCTTTGATCACAATACTGAGGGCGAAGTTTCAATCGGATCTATGTAGGATCACCACCATCTGATGAGTTTAGCATTGATGGAAAAAGGCGCTAAAATTCAGGCGCCAAGATAGCTGTATCGGCTTTCATAAATGTATGAAGCTGCGCCCTTCTATCGAATTCAGGTAGCATGTGCGCACCTGCTTCTTTGATGCACGTAGACGAAGGGCTTGGCAACGAATCATTCAAAGAGGTAAGTGCTTTTTTACTGCCAGCATTCACAGTTCGATGGTCAAGAAACACTGTGACATACCGTGGTTGTTGCCTTACAGGTGCCGTTCTCCATCTTGAACACCGTTAATAAAAAAAGTCTGGGGTGTAAGGTCCCAAAACGACATTGCGATTATGAGCCACGCTGTAGTGTGGGAGTCCAGATTAATTTCGATTTCCTGGGTGTCCTTTACAACGCACTCAAGGCACGGTACACAATCGTTACTGTATTGAGCCCCTATCAAAACATGAGGCATTGAAACGATTCAGTGTCTGCACTCAGTGCACACTGATTGCCAGATTAGAGACCTTGTTGCTCTGAAAGAGGATGGTTAGAGAATTCCTTCACGGAAGTGCAGGATTGCGTATAGTTACGCATAGTTACGTATAGCATGCTACTGATACGTTACGGCAATGGATAGCAACAAAATTAATTCACGTAGAAAGCATTGGCACTCAGCGCGTCATTGTTATTTAGATTGCAAGTTGAAGTGTCGCTTCAATGTGATAAGGCAGCGCTAAGCCTAAATTTCTTTGGGCTTGACATCGCTAAATGAAATTGTCAAGAATAGGTCACTGACGGATCCATGTAGTATCACTGAGCGGTAATAATCAACCTAAATGTATGCGTATTCAAGCATTACCGAAGGACGCTCAGGACAAGAAATGAAAGCCTAAATGTCATATTTGTGCACGTCTTCCTTTTTTTTGTAGAAATATTGTAGGCAGCATCCACGTACACCTTTCTTACTAAAGTCGCATTGGTAATAGCTCTGCCTTTAAGCACAAACAACCAGAAATGCTGCTGTGCTTTTCTGAAGCTGACAAATAAGACCAAAAAAAAAGCACTACCCCGGAAACGTGGCTATGCTTTTGCTGATTTCAGTGATTAATAGCGTTCAAAATCAACTACACTATCTCGAACAATAAAAACAGCGCTAAATAACAGGACGAGCAGAGGGACACAGACAACAACACTGTGTTATCGTCTGTGTCCCTCTGCTGGTCCTATTGTTTAGCGCTGTTTTTATTGTTCATAATCATGAACCAACGAGCCCAAATGTGTACTCTTCAACAGTATCTCGTCTTCAACAAATTTGCACCGCTTACCGGTACCAAGAGAAGGCTTCGGAGTGTTCGCAGACGCTGCATCCACGTTTCCTTGAAGAGTAAGGGAAAATCAATGGTAATTACGAGTTCTTTCACAGGTAGAACTTGATGCGTTCTTTACGAAAGAACTACATAACCGATTTCAAATAAGGCCTACTAGTATTCGCCAGTGCCGCGGTAGTAAACGAAATTATGCCACACGAAAACCAGCTATAGATACTAAAAGAACAACTCCTCTATAGTGCCTGTACCACTTTACGTACCATATTACCGGTTCTGCATGTTGTGCGTGGTAACACGCCCATGCTCGACCCCTCCCTTCGGGTTGCGACACCTATGCCTTCTTTTTTTCTATCTAAAGCAAAGCTACAACTGAAGTTGAGAATTGTTCAGGAGAATAGGCGCATGATTAAAGAAGGAAATATCAGCTCAATTGTATAACTCGTACTTCCGCTAGTCTCCTTATGCATTTACGGGCTGTTCGAAATTCGCTCTTCACGTTGGTGATGGCTCGCGTTAGCTACTATGTGTTCCTCTCGTTCCATTCAGATAGAAGTCATGGGAAATCTGGCCATGACCAATGGAAATTTTTGCAGCGATATTTGTACACGCACACTGTTCTCAAATCAGTCTGCTAGAAGCCTGCTTCACCATTGAAATGCTTTTTTAAGAACAAATCTCGTTTTAAACAGGTGTTCCAATGCGCGCAAGAAGATTATTGTATTTTTCGCTATTCCATGTTGTAAATGTATTGTATGATTTGCTATACAAAATATGAAAACCAGGTCGGGCAATGACTAACTGAGATACTACTCTCCGGTTTAAGGTACACTTAGGCATGTACTTGGACGTGGTTACCAAGAAACTATACGAACTGTACTTTGCTACACTAAAAGTATCAGTTTAAGGAGCGCAAAATGCGCTTGATTGTTAGAGCTAGCAAGTGTCGGGTGCTTTTTCTCAGACAGGAACACAGCAGGAGCATTGTCTCCGTATCACTACACGTCGTGTCATTATAGGAAACAATTATCATAGCATGTGTTTTCCACCAATGAATGCGTCTAAGTATTATAGGCAGCTTACATAGGGTATCGCAAACAAAACGGAATTTTTTTTACTGCCACAGCACTATCACGGTGGAGCAAATGAGAATTTGTAGGATAGTTGCAATTGCGATCCCTAATTATCAATTTAGAGAAGTAAGTGTTTCCCAACAAAAACTTTCAGGGGCTTGCAGCAATGGGAAGATTGTGCTCAACTAGTACTTAAAGCATTACCACCTGATCAGAACTCTGTATCTTGCCCTAGTTACGAGAAGTACGGACTAAAAATATGCCGTACAATGCAGTAGCGTGCCTTTTAAACTTTTCTGCAGTGCATTTTTCCGCAGCACATGCACGTTTTAGGTGGGAGAGCTCTGGGTTTCGCTGAAAATCTTAAGCCCCTATTTTACGAATACATTGTCAAGCATGTAGTGAAACTAAAATGTACCTTAATAAAATATTGTTCGCAGTTACCGTCCTGGCGATTGACGGAATTTTTTTTTGTGTGTGCGCCACTGATACAAAACTTGGCCAGCCTAAAATATTATACATTATTGCCCTAAAGCTGTCATTAACATATTGCGGTTCTTAGGAGACGTGTACATGCAATACCAAGGCTCCAAGCAATTCCGTAATCAAGCAAAGTCCTATTACTTGAAGAGCACGGTTTCGTTATTTCAGGCTGGAGCGTGTTCGAATAGCAAGTAATGCGATAATTGAGTAATTCATCAGGCGGGGGCTTACCTTGGATAAACGGCGGCATTGGTTTAGGCTGTGTAGCTTCTACGGCAGGTGGCAGCCACTCGACCAACTCTGTCGTTGCAACCGGCTGTTCTTGCGTTTGCGGCTGTTGCAGCTTTGGCTTCTCCTTTGATGGCTCTTTTTCTCGATCCTTGAGCGGTTCCTTTTCCTGTTCGGCTTGTTGGCGCGTCGTAACGTGGTGCTCAGATCTTGGTTGCGCAGGAGACAGCGGGCTCACGATGGTTCTCGCCCCACTAGTTGCCGTAGCCCAGTCTGCATGCTTATCAATTATGTCGATATCGCTCCGATTGTCGCTGTGATGTTGAGTGGGCGTTTCCGGTAGTGATGCGGCAGACAGCAATGACGTTGCTGTGGCTTTGGGCGTTGGAGCCAAGGAAGGCGTCAGCATGAGCGAAAGTGCCTCCTCCCTTGTAAATGACGGGCGGTCATGAAACCAAGAACCGACATCATTAAGTAAAATAGTAGTACCCAATATGGCTTCTCCATTGCGCATTTGAGCATAACTGTTTTGGACGTTCGGGGGAATCATTTAGCCGTGCATTAAGCTACAGAACTATAGTATTCTGGTGCGCTTGTTCACAAGTAAAACTGATAAGTATAGGCTAACGTTGCAGAAGTTGTGAAATTCATACATCTTCGGTAGCGCATCTAAGGATAGTGTTTCTGTGCCTTGGCTGTGAAATGCACTGTCCGCCCTCAAAACATTTGCTCCATTTGAAGCTCAACTTGTCACCAAAGAACAAACAACCCCTATGTTGAAAGCGCGCCTTTACTTGATTTAACGCGGCGTGCCCCCAAATATCAGGCTGCCAACGACATGCACGAATCTGCATGAGATAGAGTCCTTCCCAAGAAAGTGACAATATGTGAGCTTTCAACAAAGCAGCAACGCGCCTGCAAGGAGGACGCGACATACAGAAAGGAAAATTAGCCGAGATAACAAACTCGAACACACGCGCGACTCCACAACATTGGCGTGGTTTAGGAAAATTATTAGAGCGCAATTAATTAACGCACCATTTCTGTGATGTTGCATGGCAGCTTCATTCGTCGCCTGCGCTTCCCTTTTATGGCGGTACCTTTACTCTGTGCCGCCTGTTAACGAATTTACGTATTACACTGCCTGTCAAAGTATTCTTTAATATCTTCTAGCACATCGGCTCCGCCCGTTCGACGCTCTCTAAAATGCACTGCTACATTTCAATTTCCTAATAATTACTAGTTTCAGTGCTCCCTGTGCGATTCTTGGCGTAGGCTAGTGCCAGTAGCATTCAGTGAGCTTGCAGATTTGTTTGGAAGGCCAATGATAAGCAGCTGGTCATTTTCGTAGAAGGGCGTGCCAAGTTCGCTATAAGGTGTGCAAAGTCATCAATGAAAATTTTTCGATATTGGTATTCATATTTCGATATGACCATATGAATGCTCTCTTGCAAGACTTATGGAAATTCATTCCTTCATATATCTTTAAAGGCGCTATTCGTACACTACTGACAATGGATCGCACCAAAGCAAGAAAGTTAGGCTAACTACCGTGAATATCAAGAGCACAAATATACCGTATTCGCTATGCTAATTTACACAGGCTTATTGGAAAACGATATACAGCTGCTCATCGGCTGTATAACTTGAATACGCTAAGGCTATTTCTAATAGATATTCGAGAGTTATGTTAGCAAACTAACAAATTTTCGTTATTCAGTTTTGCAATTAATAACATTAGAGGACAGTTCCTAAATGCGGACTTCAACCTCAGTGCTAGAAAAGTGATAGCCATTCAGCGGGAATCCGGTGCTGAGGACCTGCTTCGAGACATACATATTCAAAATCCGTGGCAAAACTACACTGATTGGCTGTATTGAACATAATTAACTGTAGTGATCGGCTGGGCCGTTATTGAGTGGTTGGTATTGAAAACTGAACTCTGATCAGCCATGACAGAAATGGCGTTATGCTGCCGAGGAGGTGGCTACGGTTGCGAATCCCAATTGCAGCAGCTGCATGGCGATGGGCGAGGCGATTTCAAACTGGCTCGCCTACTAATGCCTAGGTGGACGTTCAAGAATCTCCTACACACTAAATTAAACTGAAGCCCGCCACTACTGCGCCATCGCAGCGAGCGGTTTGCGTTTGGTCGCTCAATCCTACATTTTTTTTATTCATGGCGGAATTTAGGACGTTACATTCAGTAAGACAGAAAACACGAAGACATACCCGTTCATGCATTAGCGTGGGCTCTCATGTAGAGGAGTGGCACTCAAATATTTGCAAATGTTAATTACCTTGCTAATCGTGGCTCGAGGGCTTTGCGATAGCTTGCCGACAACTTGATAAAATAAAGTAATTTGAAAACCTTCCCGATTTACGCAAGCAGTGCCACTAGAAGCAGCATTCTACAAAAGGATTCAAATATCTGATCCCACAAGATAAAAAAAAGAAAAAAAAAGCTTATGTGCGGGGAGAGAGATTGTCTACGCCAAATCAAACGCGCACGACTTTCAATGTTTTCTTGGCCATAGGCTTAGAATTCTGAACATTGGGAGTCCACAAAAATCAGTAATTTCTGCGCGTACTTATGATCTACTCGTGCGTGTGTCTTTTCGCGAATTGGAAATTGTTACATGTATGAATTGCAAGAGTGCGTTTTCATTTTTATTGAAATGGCGCTCATATAAAATAACATAGTTTCCCTACAGTACATAAAGAAAACATATTTTCACATAAACTCTAGCCAGAAACATAGATATAAAGCTTTACATGGCAAAGCATGCTCGCTTTCAAGGCAGCTAATTGCGTCGAAATTCGCCTTTGTATTCTTCAAGTAATCTGAAGTTCGTTCTAGTGCGTTGATTCGGAGGTCTCTTTTGTTTATGCATCGTGTCGCTGAGTTTTGAGTCGTTGAGTTGCATCGTTGAGAGCAAAAACACTGTTTTTGGTCTCTATGTGGCATTTCGGAGGTCGAGCTAGAAGAATTTCACAAGGCAACGTGCCATAGTGAAACAGGAAATATGGACGATAAATCTTTTGTTGTTGCTGTTGCTGTTGTCTTCAGGCAAGACACAATATGAATGACAGTGGGGCTACGTCACTAGCGAGTAACGTGGACAGATACATTTATGCTTTGTGGGCTCTCTTTCTCCAACTGTCAATGTTGCTTTCGAAGGCGCTTGCTAGTGCACTTTCTCACAGGCACTGCCCCTGCAGAGGTCACTGTTAACTTATTCCACATTCTTTTAGTGTCACAAGCGGAAATTTCGTTCAAGTTCCCACAGACACCTAAAGTGGTCGAATTAGCTCCGAATATGGACCTTCCCTAGTTGCGTGGTTAAGTAAATCATCGAAGAAGTTGCCGGTCCGACTGGCAGCACACGTTGCATATATAAACTCAAGAGCATAAGGCTATGGACACGTAATTATAATTTGTGCGAGAATCGAGGCAAAACATCTGCAAATGCAGTGAGCGTCATTACGATGCCTCGCTTCAGTCAGGAATAATCAGGCGAACTCACTCGTGGTCATTCATGGGCGTCATAATGCCCCGCTTCTGGTCCTTGTGCTCCTTAGTGGAGCCCGATCGATGACCTTTGCGCTTCTTG
This sequence comes from Dermacentor variabilis, assembly GCF_050947875.1. Classification (NCBI taxonomy): domain Eukaryota; kingdom Metazoa; phylum Arthropoda; class Arachnida; order Ixodida; family Ixodidae; genus Dermacentor; species Dermacentor variabilis. The sequence continues at coordinate 136,396,912 of NC_134570.1, read as the reverse complement.
TGCTTGCGTAACTTAGGGCCGTCAGTGGTACTTGTCACAACGTCCTCTGGGCTGGCTACTTGAGGGGTTGCAGTGCCCGGAACAGTAGACGCCATTACTTCTCCTTCCTCTTCTTCCCGCTATTAACAGCAGCTGCCTACGGGCGATGAATAGAAGATAAAGACTACGATAGAATTAAGGTTTTGTAAATGTATATATAGGAGGACACTTGCTAAAACTACTCCTCTGCTTCAGAAATGTGTGGTGCTATTCAAACCGCCAAAAATTAGTGTACATTGGGCAAGCTAAAGTGAATATACAAATTATGACAAAGATTCAAAATCGATCGCAACATCTTAGCAGAGCTAATTTAATGAAGCGAAAAGCGTTTGAACGATTCGTTGAGCGGCCGCTTTATTATACTTCATTTTTTTCTTTACTTCTAACAATTGCAGTCAGGCTGCGGATAGGTGTTGAATTAATGAAAGCAATCTATCTCGGAAATGAGTTTGGAAATATGTTCAGCGCGGTTGTAGGACTCTTTATTTCGGTTCCAAATCGCCTTGTATTATACTTTTGTGTGTCCATTTGTTGGTTCACGTGCCTAATGTCGGGAGTTCTTAGCAGCGCTCTCCGCTAGACAGGAGGGCATCATGCCACCACTTCGGTGGGTCATTGCCAGTGCAAAGTGTTTTCGGGGCAGAAGCAGTGTTAGTAAGCAAAAACATATTTCCTTCTCTTTAACCGCTCCACCTAATTTCCTTGGGTGTGCACGGTGTCCTACTACAATGCCTCATTCGCCAGTCCGCCTTCATTTTTTCCGTGATTTCACAGACGAATACCCCCACCCGTACATCCGTCTTGTGGGGGCACATCCCCTCATAATTTGGCGCCCCACTTCGTCTGCAACTGCCGCTTTTTAAGGCAAAAGCTTAAAGTAGGTCATACTCCAGATGGCCTTGAAAAAAAGGGTCATCCGGCCGAATGGTACAGAAAGTCATCATCAGCAACGGCTCCAACCCCCTATGAAAGCAAAAAATTGCAATGGCTCATTCCTCTTGTAATAGAGAGGTTACAAGCACTCATAATAGTGAAGCGCACAGTCCATACATTCATTCGAATAGCGCATACAACGCACAGAAACGCGTCGTCTAGTCGAGGGGCACAAGCAAAACCACGGGACCTTCCCAATGACTCATAGCGCCGTAAGCAATGACTAATATCCCCGTAAGGCTAAGGCTGCAAGTGCTCAGCAAAGTGAAGCGAACATTGCATACATTCATTGAAATCTTCCCTATCCCTAGTGTCTGCTTGACTGCATTTAGGTAGCCTAAAAGCTGTCAACAAGAAACTAGGAATAGGCAAGAATCAGATGTATGCATTAAGAGACAAAGACGGCAGTATCATTATTAATATGGATGAGATAGTTCAAGTGGCGGAGGAGTTCTATAGAGATTTATACAGTATGAGTGGCACCCACAACCATAATGGAAGAGACAATAGTCTAGAGGAACTTGAAATCCCGCAAGTAACGCCGGAAGAAGTAAAGAAAGCCTTGGGAGCTATGCAAAGGGGGAAGGCAGCTGGGGAGGATCAGGTAACAGCAGATTTGTTGAAGTATGGTGGGCAGATTGTTCTAGAAAAACTGGCTACCCTGTATACGCAATGCCTCATGACTTCCAGCGTGCCGAAATCTTGGAAGAACGCTAACATAATCCTAATCCATAAGAAAGGGGACGCCAAAGACTTGAAAAATAATAGACCGATCGGCTTGCTGTCCATTACCTGCAAAGTATTTACTAAGGAAACCGCAGATAAAATCAGGAACACCTTAGACTTCTGTCAACCAAAGGAGCAGGCAGGATTCCGTAAAGGCTACTCAACAATAGACGATATTCACACTATCGATTAGGTCATAGAGAAATGTGCGGAATATAACCAACCCTTATATATAGATTTCATTGATTACAATAAAGCGTTTGATTCAGTCAAAACATCAGGAGTCATGGAGGCATTACGGAATCAGGGTGTAGACGAGCCGTATGTAAAAATACTGAAAGGTATCTATAGTGGCTCCACAGCCACCGTAGTCCTCCATAAAGAAAGCAACAAAATCCCAATAACGAAAGGCGTCAGCCAGGGAGATACGATCTCTCCAATGCTATTCACAGCATGTTTACACGAGGTATTCAGAGACCCGGATTGAGAAGAATTGGGGGTAAGAGTTAATTGAGAATACCTAAGTAACTTGCGATTCGCTGATGATATTGCCTTACTTAGTAACTCAGGGGACCAATTGCAATGCAGCTCACTGACCTGGAGAGGCAAAGCAGAAATGTAGGTCTAAAAATTAGTCTGCTGAAAACTAAAGTAATGTTTAACTGTCTCGGAAGAGAACAGCTGTTTAGGATAGGTAGCGAGGCACTGGAAGTGGTAAGGGAATATATCTACTGAGGGCAGGTCGTGACGGCGGATGCGGATCATGAAACTGAAACAATTAGGATAATTAGAATGGGCTGGGGTGCGTTTGGCAGGCATTCTGAGATCATGAACAGCAGGTGCCCATTGTCCCTAAAGAGAAAAGTGTATAACACCTGTGTCTTACCAGTACTCACGTACGGGGCAGAAACCTGGAGGCTTACGAAAAGGGTTCTACTTACGAAAAGGGAAAACGGACCAATCGCAGACACCGGCCCCACCTTCTTGATTCGGTTATCTATTTTGACTGCGCTGGCTCGGCCCAGTCGAACCCCTCTCCACTTGGGTGTGCTCCTCGCTTCCTGTCAGCAAATTGGATAAGAAAGACCGCTTGATGTAGACAATGTTATTAGCTTTGACAGCAAACCAATGTAACCTCCTGTAAACGAGGAGACGTTTCATTGGGCTGTTCAGACAACCCTGCGAGTGACCGCCCGATGCTTGCGTGGGAAGTTACGCAAACTTGACGTCAGAATATTGGAATAAGAACATATTGGAATAGTTTTATGTTATTGGGCCCAAAGTGTCAAAGGAAAAAAATATACTACTAAAAATTACTGTGCCAACGAAAATTCTTATGGAAACAGCAAACAGCTCTAAAAAAGCCGACGGCCACAGGGCTATATTTACTGTTAGTGCGAAATGACGTCGCAAATTAAAGTTGGAGGGCGAGTAGTGATATATTTATTACTGTTGACCAGAACTGCGTCGTGGCCCGTAATATCCACCAAGGCTATTGGACAAACATCAATTCACAAATGTCCGCGATATGCATTAAAGTGCAACGTCCGTAATATGGTGTGGGTTTGGCCCGCTTTCGTCTTCAGCGTGGTTGCGAACCATAGTGAAAGGCAGAGGCGTAACGCGCTTTGCGAAACAAAACATTCGGAGTAACCCCTTGTTCGACGGTTGGACATGAGTCAAGGGCCCACTCTATGAGCTACCTTCAAGTAGGCACCACCATGCAAAGGGGGAGCTCACATGAAACGTCTTCAAGCGGATAGGCTTTTAATTATCATAAGAACATTTTCATTGAAAGGTCCTTCTCTGCCTTGAGGTGATAGCTGACTAACAAGCATTTAAATTTTCATTATTCTTAAGGCCTCCTGGTAATATAAGTTTGCAGACTTTTAGTGCGTCCAAAATGAAATAGTTCATGCTAATAAATTATTGCTTTAAATTGGTAAACGCACACGCAAGAACATCAGTCCTAGTCCATTTCCTGAAATTCACTCAATGAAAATGTAGCATGTCTACACTGTCACCTTGTAGTGGTGTAAAGAGGACGGCAGTTACATAAGTGGGAGTAAGTAACCTAACTCATTATAAGCTGAGCTTGCACTGGAAAAATTAATTTATGGGATTTTACTTGCCAAAACCACTTTATGATCATGAGGCACGCCGTAGCGGAGGACCACCTGGGGTTCTTTAACGTGCACCTAAATCTAAGCACAGGGGTTGTGCATTTCACCTCCATCGAAATGTGGCCGCCGTGGCCGGGATTCGATCCTGCGACCTCGTGCTCAGCAGCCCAACAGGATAGCCACTGAGCAACCACGACAGGTTCGCGCTGGAGCAAAAAAAAAAAAAAAAAAGACTCAGAGCACAACGATGGCTGCGCGCAAAGTAGTGCTTCCTTTAAATTGAGATACAAATCAAGGCATCGGCTGATTAGATTGTAATGCTTGTACATCGTCACGCAATCTCGAGCGCTCAGATATAATCGAGAATGTGCGCCAGTATTCGCTTCACGCGCGCAACCTGATTAGATAACTCTTTATTGTTATTTAATCCATGAGAACATTCTGGATATTAGAAATACATGCAGATGTGTCTGGAGATAACCCGTAACTAACTTGGGAACAGTGGTTAGATGCTAAAGAAAGCTCACGAAAAAGAAATAATGTGCAGTTGCTTTAAATGTTAGCTGGAACACACTGCTCGTTGCTGAAAAGGGCGCCCATGACTGCCCAGCGGTGCCGACATACCAAAAATTCAAGAGCTAAGCACAGCCCGATTAGCTGTATTTATTAAGCCAGCACTTCATGTGTCACTGCAGCCCTGTAGTCCAAGGGGCCAGTACCACCGCGGGCATTGTGTGGGAGCGCATATTTTACGTGGCTGCACGTAAGTCAGCATTAATTGTCACAAAATCACTGAATTTTTTTTCCGGAGTTAACATTAGGAAGCCAAAACATATGCGGCAAAGCCCTTATCCCAATACTTTAGTAGTTCTTGTTCTCACATACATGTCCGCACTGCTCCATATGTTACAAAGTATTGATAATATATGCAATAGTTTCTCCCAGGCAGCGCTTTTTATTCTTAATGACGCCACGAAACCAAGCCTGATGCCAGCAACTCTCGGAAATCTAACCGTGAGCGTGCACAACCTTGTGTGATGCAACACCTTGTGGGATGTACTGTAGCGCTGAAGTGCTTCTTGTATGATGTAGGATAATCCAATGTAAAGGCAGGAGTGCATGGTTGGGCAAATGCATTTAAGTTCAAGAGCTTGAATTGTGCCATGAAAACCTGTCCAAGCTTTCACACTTGCTTTATAAGAAGCCCACTAGGTGCACCATCCATATGCCAGCTACTTTTAACTGCGCCAAATAAATAAAACTATTAGATCAATATAAATATTAGTGAAATCACTTTATGATTCGATTGTTCAGATTGGTAAACTCTAAATACAGAGTAAGCTGAGCAATAATGTGCGTGATTAACGGAGCTACCTTACTCAACTTTTCAATAATTGATCTTAGGTGGCTAATGCAAATTAGTAGCTTGGGGCACGTCCTCGAGATTATCCAGCCGAGCGATGAAATTTGAATAACCATGGTTCTGTAAGTGCTGTTCAAACAAACATTTTCAATTAAATGCTCTATGAAAGCGTAACTGACGCAGAAAAAGGATATCTGCAAGGTCCACCTGACCGAACTTAGCCTTTTGTGATATTGCCGTCAACAGTATGGCTCCGAGAGCATGTTTCTGGCGACCAGTTCGGTTTCGATTTCTATGCAGGTTGTTTTTTCGAAGGGAAGCAGTTTGAAGTTCTAATATCATTATAGCAGTGAAAGTGTACCGCCGAAAGCTCGCTTGGTCGCAGAAGCTATAAACGGCGCAAAGATGGTGCAGATTTAGCACGTCGCTGACATCAAGAAAATGCGCTGCCGCCGAGGCAAGGAAGACAACGAAGAAGAACATCTAGGCGCCATTATGCACCTAATTTTACCACCCGATTCATGGTCAACTCCCCACTATGGGTATGGGCCAGAACCGCTCAGGACAACAACAACAACAACAGATGCTCACGTAGCCGCGCCGATGGTGACGGTGCCACCGTGACGAAATCTGGGGCGACGATATTGATGGCTCAGACGCTTTTCTTCTTTTTTCTCCCGTAGATTTCGCATTTAGAGAGGCATAACGCTATAAATACGGTGTCATTCGTGTTCGTCTCATAGATCCAAATACGACTGAAATATAAGTTTTACAGTTTATACAGTATAAAACTGTATATCTCATTCGACCCTGAGAGTGGTGTAAGCAAGGAAATGCGCGCTCGCTCCCTCACACACACGCACACAGATGTGTATATATATATATATATATATATATATATATGACACATGTTTGCCCACGCAAGCACCAAAAAAACGCGTATGCTCGCACACACATAAACGCTCTCGTGCGCATGCAGATTTATATAGGGAGATAAATGCAAACAGCCTTAATGACACTCACTCTGCAATTACCGTTCAAATTCAGCTATAATAAATAGGTTGACGGATTAAATTTCGCGCTTCCTCAAGTCATTGTGCTCTCTGCCGAGAGGGTGCAAGACCATTTGCTCCTGTCGTGTGACATAACCACCCATCCCTGACCAAACTTTGCCCGTGATTCTCCTTTAACGCACAATCAATGTTCCGACTTAGTGCGATAGATGTATATGTTGTTAGAAGGAACATAGTGCATTTCAAACTTGTTGATACCCGGCCGACATAATGAAATAAATTTTCTAAACTATTGCCCATTCAATTACGCATGTATAGTGACGTGAGGTTCCACAGAATGGTAAAGGTACAATATCCAGAATTCCTCAGTATGTCCAGGCTACAAGGAAGGATAGCTATTTTTTTAACGTAACACAGACATGGGCATGCTCGTTGTGTTGTCCAAGGAAAACAAATTTGATTACAGAAGTGGTGGCTTCACAAATGAGCAACACATTGTTACTTTTTAGAGAAGAAAAATAAAAATATTCTTATGGGTATGCTGGGAGTAATGATAAACTGCATCTGCAATATATATGCAAGCCGAGTCAACGTGGTGAACAGCAACAATATGCAGCAGCCAGCGTCTCGCCCTCTTCTTCCTTTCTCTTCTTTTATCTTTCCGTAAGAGGACCCCCGGGTGCTGAAGCGCCGTCTCGGCGCATGTTAGGCGAAGATCTGCGAACGCAATATGCCTTCAGCCGCGAAACGTGCACGATGTCAACAGGCGTCTGACTTGATGATGCATCAAACTGCAACGTAACTGACGTCGTTAACTTGACGTAGGACTTCATAAGGCGCTGTATAGCGCGAGAGAAGCTTCTGGGAGAGGCCGACCCGACCGCATTGTCAGAAAAGGAACACCCAAGCACCTGGGGCGAACTTAACATCGCGATGGCACTGACCGTAACGCTGTTTTTGCATATGCTGCGAGGCTAATAAACGAGATCGGGCGAGTTGACCCGTCATGTGAGCGCGATCGATGACTTCACGAGTGTACTCATTTGCAACACGTGGCACAGAAGGTAGCATGGTGTAAAACGGCAATGTGGGATCATCATCATCATCATCATCATCATCATCATCATCATCAGCCTGGTTACGCCCACTGCAGGGCAAAGGCCTCTCCCATACTTCTCCGGCTACCCCGGTCATGTACTAATTGCGGCCATGTTGTCCCCTGCAAAGTTCCTAATCTGATGCGCCCACCTAACTTTCTGCCGCCCCCTGCTACGCTTCTCTTCCCTTGCAATCCAGTCTGCAACCCTTAATCACCATCGGTTATCTTCCCTGTTCATTACATGTCCTGCCCATGCCTTCATTTCCTTTCTTGATTTCAACTAAGATGCCATTAATTCGCGTTTATTCCCTCACCCAGTCTGGTCTTTTCTTATCCCTTAACGTTACACCCATCATTCTTCTTTGCATAGCTCGTTGCGTCGTCCTCAATTTATGTAGAACCCTTTTCGTAAGCCTCCATGTTTCTGCCCCGTACGTGGGTACTGGAAAGACACAGCTGTTATACACTTTTCCCTTGAGGGATAATGGTAACCTGCTGTTTATGATCGGAGAATGTCTGCCAAACACGCCCCTGCCCATTCTTATTCTTCTGATTATTTCAGTCTCGTGATCAGGATCCGCGGTCACTACCTGTCCTAAGTAGATGTATTCCCTTACTACTTCCAGTGCCTCGCTGCCTATCGTAAACGGCTTTTCTCTTCCGAGAATGGTAAACATTACTTTAGTTTTCTGCAGATTAATTTTTAGACCCAGCATTCTGCTTTGCCTCTCCAGGTCACTGAGTATGCATTGCAATTGGTCCCCTGAGTTTCTAAACAAGGCAATATCATCACCGAATGGCAAGTTACTAAGGTATTCTCCATTAACTCTTATCCCTAATTCTTCCGAATCCACGTCCCTGAATACCTCTTGTAAACACGCTGTGAATATCATTCGAGAGATCTTATCTCTCTGCCTGACGCCTTTCTTTATTCAGATTTTGTTGCTTTCTTTATGAAGGACTATGGGGGTCACGACCTGTGTGGTCACCTACATGCAAAAGATAGAACGGTGAATATCCTGCGGTGTCATGTTGTGACGAGTTATACGCGAATGTCACGTAGGCCAGGGTGGCATCCCGGTCGAGGTGATCGTTGAAGACGTTGAGTGTTCGGTTCAGACGTTCCGTAAGATCATTCGTTTGTTGGTGGTAGGCGGTGGACAACTTGTGCCCAGTGGCACAAGAGCGGAGGAGGTCGTCAACAACTGGTGACAAGAACGAGCGGCCGTGGTCTGTAACTCACTTCCGAGGTGCACCGTGGTAGAGAAATACGTCGTGCAGAAGAAAATCGGCGACGTCACTTGCGCAACTAGTCGGTAACGCTTTTGTTATTGCGTAGTGCGTCCAGTAATCAGTAGCGACGGTGATACACTCATTCCTTCTATTTGTCATAAGAAAACTGCCACGCAGGTCAAGGCTTACGCGTAACAAAGGCTCAGAGGGAACTTCAATTGCATGGAGTCGTCCAACAGGAGGCAGGGGTGGTTTCTTCCGCCGCTGACACAATTCGCAAGTTGCGACACGACGACGCACAGAGCATTAGAGACCCGGCAAGAAAAACCGGCGTCGTACGCTGTCGTGCGCATGCCAAACTGCAATGTCTCCCGCCGTCGGTGCATCGTGAAGCTATTCGACAACGACGGATCGCAGAGGACGAGGAAGGACAAGGAGCAACTCAGGACAGTCATGGTTGATATTGCGATGGTAGAGGAGGCCGTCCTACAGCACGAATATACGGCACGTGCCGTCGGTGCGGCCAGATTGCACTCCGGCGATGATGGGCTGTAAGGATTCTTCGCATAACTGTTCAGCGCGCGTGTCGGTCATGGCAGTAAAAGCCATCACGGCGATCACCAGATCATGAGCAAAAGGATCAGAGGGATCCACGCGGTGACGAGAGAGGCAGTCAGCGTATTTGGGCAGACGTCCAGACTTGTAGTTGACAATAAATTAAGATTGCTGGATACGCAAAGCCCAACCACCAAGCCGTCCTGGCGGGTCCCGGAGGGAAGACAACCAACAGAGGACGTGTTGGTCTGTCACGACTGAAAACATGCGGCCGTACAGATATGGCCGGAACTTGGCGACAGCCCAAACTAAAACCAAACACTCCCGCTCGGTGATGGAGTAATTTCTCTCGAGAGGTGACAGCAGGCGGCTGCCGTAAGCTATGACGCACTCGGCACCATTCTGCTGTTGGGCGAGAACAGCGCCGATGCCGTGGCAGCTTCCGTCACTGTAGACTTCGGTCGGTGCAGATGGATCACATTGAGTAAGTATGGGAGGGATGGTCAGAAACTCGATGAGAGCGATGAACGCGTCAGCTGGCTCCGGGCCCCATGAGAATGTCATGTTCTTCCTAGCACCACGAGGACAGGAAGAGCCATATTGGCCAAAGTTGGAATAAATCCGGACAGAGGCCCCACTCAAAAGGTGGAAGTAGATAGCGAAGTGAGCAAAAAATCTTATTATCTCCCCTCCCCCCTGCCAGAAAACACATGCATCAGGAACATAGCAAAGACAGGAGGCAAAAAAGAGCCGAAGCATTAAAAATTTGATTCGGTAATATTTCGGAACATGAGGTGGCCTATGTAGACGCGGCGGGAGGTAGCAGCAGTTTTACGGTGGCAACGGCCGTCAGCGGCCAGAGTATTCCCGTGACCGCTGTCACTCTGCGCCGGCGCAACATAGAAGTTTCCGAGGAAATTGCCACCGCATTAGCTTGCGCTGGAACGGACGCGAAATTTGTGATCAGTGACAGCAAAACTGCCATACAAAACTTTAGCAAGGGAAGGATCCCGCCTTTAGCGGCCAGAATCCTAGGCCATACAAAGTTAGATATAAAAATTCAAATAATTTGGACTCCGGCGCACGAAACCGTCCCCGGCAACGAGGCGGCCTACGAGCTGGCTCGAGATCTCTACCGCCGAGCCGCTACGGGGCCCCTCGATGACCGAGAGAGCGGAGAGCGCATGCTAAAATATGGGGAGATCACGCAGCATTATAGATTGGCTCGTAGACTGGTATCTCCGCCAGACCCAAAATTAAACAACAGACAAGCAGTCGCGTGGAGACGACTACAAAAATATACGTATCCTCACCCGGTTATGGCGAACCACATGTTCCCCGAGGCCAGGAGCGATAGATGTAATCTTTGTTGGACGAGAGGGACCCTTGACGACATAATATGAGAATGTCCGTGCTCTGCTGAGAAAACGCACAAAATAGGTAGTAGAGACACCTGGGAGACCCTGTTGCGCAGCTCGGACTCTGAGCTCCAGCTCCGGCTCGTGCAACTGGCTGAAGAGGCTGCTGGGCCCCAAGACCTCCGAGCCTGCATCTGAGGCGGCGACACTCGCCCCTTGACCTGCGTGTTGGAGGGTGGGTAGATCACCTTATCCGTTGGACAATACAGTTTATTCTATCTCCTAGCGCATCTCAGAAGCAGAGCGTGGCTCAGGGAAGCTGCGAACGGCACGAATTTTTTCCGGATCTCGTTGAACACCTGATGTGTCAACGAAGTATCGAAACATGGTAACCTGACGCCGCCCGAATTGACATTTAGTGGAGTTCTGTTGGAGGCCGGCTTTTCGGAAGACCGCAAGAATTGCAGCGAGGCGGGTAACGTGGCTGCTGAACGTGGTGGAAAAAAGCAATAACATCGTCAAGGTAACAAAGACAGGTGGTCCATTTGTAACCTCGCAGAAGAGAGTCTATCATACGTTTAAATAACGCAGGAGCAGTGCATAGGCCAAAAGGCATGACTTTAAAATTATATATATCATCTGGTGCGATGAAGGCCGTCTGCTCGCGGTCCACTTCATCAACTGAAATCTCCCAGTTGCCGGATCGAAGATCAATGTACGAGGAGTATTTAGCTCCGTAGAAGCAGTCCAAGGCGTCATCGATGCGTGGTAGTAGGTAGACGTTTTCTCCCGTGATCTTGTTTAAATGACGATAATCGGCGCAAAAGGCCAGGTACCATTTTTTTTTCACAAGTATGACAGGCAAAGCCCAAGGCTGGCTGATGGTTCGACGACCCTTTTGCAGACCATTTTGTCCAGTCTGGTTGGATGCACGATGGGGACGCCGACGAATACGATTAGTGACTCCAGTGTGTATACGGTGCTGAACAACGGATGTTTGGCCTAAAGGCCTCTCGCCGAAATCAAAGATGTCACTGTACGATTCGAGCAGGAGACGTATGTCCGTGGCCTGTGCAGAGGTGAGGTCAGGTGCAATCATTTTCGCGAAGTCATCCCATAAGAAAACCGAGCTGTGAGCTGCGATTGGTGCTAAGAAACCATTTTCGGCATACAGACTATCAATGTCCAATTCAGAAGTACTAGAAACGTTGGCCAAGAACATGCTGGGCGGAAGGACTTCAAGGCACAAGCTGAAATTCAGAAGCTGAAGATGGCGTCATTAGTAAGCGTGAGCAGCGTATGCGGAAGAGCAACGTTCCGGTTCAAAAGCACGTCGACGATGGGGCGAAGCACATATTCAGCGTCAGGAACCTGTGGCTGTGAGGCCAAAGCGACGTAAGTGACTGCCTTGGGTGACAGACGCACATCTTGAAGCGAGCACAAGTGCGTTGGGTCGGTGCTCAGTGCATCGGTGAATTCAGGCAGTTCCAACTGAAGAACGCTGGTTGCGCAGTCGATGAGAGTAGTATGATTGGATGAAAAGTGCAATTCAAGGGTAACACCGACAGGGCAGTTGTCGATCACAGCAAAGAGAACAGATGTAGGGCCGCTGGCTATACTTAACCGCGCTGTACACATTCCAAGAACAACCCGCACGCTGCCGTTGGCCACACGAAGCACTTGTGCAGCTGTTGGGGTGAGGACCTTCTTTAAACGTCTACGTAGGCTAGCACTTATCACAGATACGTGGGCTCCAGTGTCGACGAGTGCTTGGACACGTACGCCAGCTATTTTAACATCAATGACACTTCTCTTTGTGGCCACAGATAGAGGATTTGCTGCATTAGTAGGCAATGCAGCAACACCTCCGAGGACTGCATTTCTTAGTTGTCCGAAAGGGCGCGGCCGAAAGCCACAGGGGACGAAAGGCGACGTGGCTGCGGAGAACGGGAGGATTGGCGACGTGTTTGTGGTGAACTAGACTGGTGTGCGTGCGGCGATGGTGAGCGAATGTACCACGTGTTGCTAGCAGAGTTGTCGGCGCTGGTAGGCCCAGTGGTGGGCGAAACATTGCAGGTATTTCCACGAAAACGGCTCAGGTTGGTCGGCCTGCGAGGTGTTGCGGGCCACGAGTTGCTACAATATCGGGTGACATAACCAGTGCGGCGACAGGTGAAACATACCGGCCGGTCATCTGCAGTTCTCCACTCAGTAGGGTTGCGATAACGCGGGGAGAAGGGTCGCAGTGGAGCGAAAATGGTAAAACTGTGTTCTTTGGCGCCGGCGTTGGCGGCAGGGAAGACAGAAGATAGACCAATGTTTTCAATTTCCTGGCGAACGATGGCTTGAATGGGGGGAACTGAAAAAAAGGGTAGCATCTGGGCTACGGGAACAGAAAGCTACGGGCACCATGCCGTCCAGTTCACGACGAACGATTCGCACCACGTCCTCTGATGGCGACGCATGCTGCTGTGCGGGCTGATCTTCACACGTGGACGTTGCGACAATACTGGGAAGTCTGGCGAATGGTAGCAAGACGGGTCGGCTTTTGGCCTGCTCGAACTGTCGACACTCTTTGATGATAGCATCAACCGCAGAGCAGCTTTTGCACATAAGCGGATTAAAGGCGTCGTCAGCAATTCCCTTGAGCACGTGCCCCACCTTCTCAGCTTTTGTCCTGTCGTAATCGGCTTTACGACAAAGCCCCACTACGTCTTGGATGTACAAGACATAGGACTCCGTGGGGGATTGGGCACGGAAGGCCTTTTCCTGCCTTGCGGCAATTTAACGGACGGCTGCTTTTCGAAACAAGTCTGTTGTCTTTCCTTTGCATTGGTCTCAGCTTATTGGTTCCTCTTCGTGGTTTTCGTACCACACTTTTGCCGTGCCTCTTAGTTCGAAATGATTATCTAGCATGAACCTAGGGTCCCATATGCTGATTCTACTCACGCTTTCGTACATAGCCACCCACTCTTCAACGTCGGCGCCATCGAGCCCGCGGGAAGTTCCGGCATCCTTCGGTTGCACTACCACAACGGAAGGGGTCAGCGACGTAGCCAGCGACGGTAACCTTGGAGGCGGCAACGATGTTGATCCCGCGTGCTCAGTGTCGTTCATAGTGAGCACGGTGGTGCGACGTCCACTGCACAGGTCTGTTTCCAGCCGCGGTAGCCAGTACCTGTTCCCAATATGTTACGTGGATGTTGGGAGTAGAGATGGTGTGTATGAGTAAATGTGGTTAAGATGGCTGACCACCAACAACACGAAGCCGCCAGTGTCTCACGATCTTCTTCCTTTTTCTTCTGTTATCCTTCTGTAAAAATATTGTAACGTAGATTGAAGACGGAGTCTTGCAAAATAGACGCTTCTCTTTATTGGCGGGCCAGAAGAAGAGCGTGCAGCTTACGCTCTTCATCGTATTTCATAGCGCTGACCTTTGCGCGCGCCGTCCCGCAGTGCGGGAACCCCACATCATTGTGTCAAAATCTTTAACCGCTGTGCGAACAAAATTCTAGCTATCCACAGCATGATCACTGCATTTCTCTTGTTTGTATTTCATCTGGGAACATGTCTGTCATCTGCCTTTTTCAATAATCGACCTGCATTTTTAATTATTCGCGAGAAACCCGATCGTCCTATTAAAAACGCGCTAGCTTCGGGCAGCGACCGCTTGGGGCGCTTGTTGTACGTGTAGCGGGAAACCAGAGGCTGAGATGATCTCGTGGGTGGCGGCAATAGAAATGAATCCTGTTCTGAGTATGTACTTAACAGGAACAAACGAAATCAGAAAAGAAAATACTTATCATAACTCAAAGGGAAGCTCTTTACTTTTTGAAGCGCGATCAGGATGCCTTAGAACATGCACTTATAAGGAATAAAGAAGAAGAAGCATGTGCTTGCTGCGGCAACGCTAGGAAAACGATGGCGCAAGTTTTATTAGAATGTGAAGATATCTGGCCGGCGGTCGATTTAGGCACCTCTGGCCTCCATGAAGACCTTGGTTTCAGCGAGAGCAGGGAGAGAGTAAACATGTTCGCAATAGAGATTAGTAAGAGGCAATTGGAATATTCGTGGAAGAAAAATATGGAAATGACAAACAACGGAGGCGTACAGAAACAAATTTTACAATAGGAGTTTAGAATGTGTGGTTATGGGAATTTATTGTTACTTATTTCTTTTGCGACATAGGTAGGACATTAGGCAATATAATAACAAGAGCTTGGTGGCGCAACCAACAACTCCGTTTCAAAGGGGATGCTCATAGCATCCATCCATCAATCTATCTATCCATCCTTTTACGTGGGAAAGCTGGATATGAAGGAGGTCACGCGGGCACCCCTAGGTCAGCGGCAGTGATACGCAAATGTCCCAAGTGCCAGAACCCTGCCTGACCGCTGTCCTCCCAGTTGCACCTAGGCGCCCAGGTGCGTCGCTCGCTCAACATTAACAAATGGACGTGTGTCTCTCTCGGCATGCTTTCTCCATGCGCACGTGACTTGAGCTGTGGCAAGAATCCCGGCGCTTTGCGCAGCCGTAGGGTACTCGAATACGCATTCGAACACGAGCGATGACTGCGCCGTACACAACGGTGCGCTAAGAAAGGCAGAACACATGCGTACTTTTTCAGCTTTCCAAGGGCAAGCGTGCAATGCGTCGCAGAAGGCAAGCGCGACCCAGAGAAGCTAAGCCACACAAAGCATGTGAACTGCAATTTTAGAATATGAACAGGGTACATTTCGCGAGTACAGTCATCAACCCATGCAGTATCATCTTGTCAAACATTTCTCGGTATGACTATAAGTAAGCTGCGATATAAGTAAGCTGACAATAAGCTACGGTGGCGCACGAAAAACAAAGCTAAGTTGTACTCAGGGGGAATATCTCGGAGCTATCGTTTCTGGTGGTGCAACATCTTCGAGAGATTCCGCACGTTTCTACATCGGGCGCGTCGAAGTAGATGAACGAAAGCCTTTCTGACCCTGCGTTATGAACGCCGTCAGTAGGAACCGCACGCTGCATTTGTCACGAAGGAGAAGGCGACGCGGCGGCCATGGTGTAGGATGCGGCAGCAAGCGATGCTGGAATGCGATGCCGCCATAGCGAAACGGAAGAACCTTTAGTGCAGCTGGGGTCTGGCCGGTCCTACCATGACTTTACAAGCACTTCCAGCCACTTCAGCCGAGCCTCAGCTATTTATCATCCTTTACTACAGGTGGCGGTAAATGCATGCTTGGTTGACTCGGTGTACGGTCCCGTATTATAACGTAGCTAGAATAAGAGAGTGGGCGTTAGATTAGGGCGAGCGTTAAAAGCGCGTTAAACGTGGCCTACAGTAGCGCCACCATCAGTTGTTGCCGCAGTGCAGGGGTACAAGTGTGCGCCGAGCGTGCGTTTTGTTGTTTGTCGAAGGCGCAAATTCAACACGCTCGCTTGAGCCAGCCAAGCTAGCGCGCGATGCACTTTGCTCCAGCGGCTCCGGCGTGAAATAGGACCATGGAGGAAGTGAAAAGTTGGGAGAAAGCATTACGCCACGCAGCCAGCCTTGACGAGCGAACGCTCCGTGAAGCCGTCATTTGCTCAGTGGTAGCCCGAGACGTGACATCTTGCGTCGAGATCACAGAGCAAGAATCAAAATTTGCTAAGACGTTTGGTTCCAAGTAGGTTTTTATTTGGTGCGCACTCGTTTGGCTGTGTTACCCTGGCTCTGCCGGCAGAGCGCGAACACTAAAACCAACCGCGAAGTTTCACGTCCGATTATGTGCGTGGTCACCTGGATTGGCTTCAATCGCGGTGCGCGATACTTCCTCCTGACGTTTTTCTTTCTCCACGGATAGGACTATTCTATTCCCACCCCAGCCACGCTAGACTGCAAAGCGTCCAATTTCTGCCGACGCAGCGTAGCTGTACCCTGCGTCGACCCCGTCAGCGTTACGCCAGACTATAGCCGTGCCTTTCGCTTGGTCACCCCACTGCGCTTTTCATCTCTACGCGGAGAGGGAACGCATTCAGGCTGTGCTCACCGATTACACAGAACATAAAACTGGCTTGATTAGGAGAATACTCGCGTGAAAACAAGATCGCAGACGCACAACGGCGTAAGCACAGCGCACGAAGCAGCTAGTAGCGTATAATAATTCAGTGGGTTGCAAGCGTGCGGGACGTGTTCGCTGATACACGAGCATGGTATACAAAAAAAGGAAGCAGACGATTCGGGCCCCGGTACTCTGCCGTCTATGTCGGATGTCACTTCCAGCGAGTGGTACTGGCGGCGTTTTTTTCTTCAGTTTCGGTTTGAAAAACAACGATTCTCGCGATGGTTTTGTAACTCATCCAATCGTATTTCAAGCGTAATCTTCTATAATTTATCTAATTTATTTCTATAATTTATTTAAACAACGTATTTAGGCGGTCGAGAATTTTGTTGCTGTTGGGTCATGGACCATTCATATCGTCGTCAAGGCGAGGCTGAAATAGGGCTCTATACAAATGAGCAGCGATGTCAGTTACGGTCGTGCGGCGAAAGCGCTACTACATCTCGCAGGGCAAAGCACCAGTTCATGAAAATCAAGCCTTGAGCATGTCAGCGATAGAAACACTTGAAAATCTAAAGAAAATACGTAAACAAATCGTATTTAAAAAGGAAAACGTGAAGTCACAGGCTGTTTGCTTCAATACAGGTAACTTATGAGTATGACAGTCTGCACGTTTGCTGAAGATGCTCGTGGCGATGCGTGCTCAGAAATGCCGAGATTGTATTAACGTAATGAACATTAATGTCGTCAGAACTTTTTATGGGTCTTCATAAAAATAATGGCAGTATATATAGTACAATCCCTACAGGATCTGATCAGTAACCTTACTTGTTAAGTGTCTTTTTCCGAAAAGATATGTTTTAGCCATAGCTTCAGTACTAGACAAGAATTGCAGGTGGTTTGCCTGCTGTGTTAGTGAAGATGAAAGTGTAATTTTCGTGAATGAAATCGTGTAGTGTTGATTTTTTTTTGATGTCGAAATAATAGGTGCGTGTTGATACTAAATACACATGCACAGGTACTTTGTTCAAATGAACCCATTCTTCTGAATTTATGCATAACTGTCAAGGCTCGCCGTTTAATGGTTGTAGTTATAGAATGAAGGTTATAAATACAGATGGGTTGGTAAGTGCACTTGTGTTTGGGACGCGACGGTGTGATGAATATTGTCACTGACCTACGCTTTATTTGAACGGTTGTGTGCTCTGTGTATGTAGTAAATGTGATGTGATATGACCTGGCGCAGTATGTGATTTTGCACAACAAGCTTCGAATGCAAATGTTGATTGCTCTTCCACCTAGAAGTTGGCCCGGAGAATCGTAAATGCCTCCACAAACCGCCATTGCAGGACGTATGGCTTCTATAAGAGTTTTGATACCATGCGTGCATGTGGCTTAGTTGGCCTTTAACGGCGCATGCGTACTTCGTCAAGTTCGTGTGCGTGGTGCTGATCAACTACATTAGCGAGGTCCTCATTTGAGTGCCTCAGCCCACTCATCTATTGTGTGCAGCTCTGTATTTTTCTCGCATGTGCCTCTCGTGTCGCTGGACTGACACCAACAGCGCGACTTGCTCAGGAAGTTCTGTAGTGGCGTGGCATTCGACCTAATTCAATTCAATTTCCAAAGCGACTCACTTTGACAGCTAGGCGTCAACTAGCCCAACATCTACTCTGCTGTCCTATTGATAAACCTAGCATGTCAATGCTGCTATTACTGCTTATGTAAAAACTCTGGATTATGACCTGAGCAAGTACTCTTTCACGTAAATACGAACGGCCCAATTATGTGCGATGCTGAATGTGACACTGAGACGCCGCTGGTCCTTTTCCGCGCTTATGCACTTACAGCAGGTAAGTTTAGTCATTCTAAAGAGAACGCGCATCGCTCCTTCCTAAAGGAAAGATTGAGCGAGGCCATCCCCTATGTGTGCGTGTTCAGTTAAGCTTTGCAAGGAAAGCATCTGTCAGCTCCAAAGTTTGTCGAGCAAGAAGGATGGCAGCAATTTGACATCCACTTTGTTATTCGTCTTTCACTTCTAGAAAACTTAAGATGATCAGTTATTGCCTTAATCTAAACACTGAAACGTGTCGCCTAAAAGTATTGCTACTCCTATAGAGTGGAAATGCAGCTGTTCAATTGCTTTGATAGCTGGTTCTAGAAAAGAACAAGGCAGCGCGATACAGCGTATTTTTGACGCGGAGGCCTTACAATACGTTATGGTGGCAATTTATTAAATTTGCCCTTTACTAGAAGAAAGCAAGATGTTGAAAGTGTCTGAAGCAAACACTTTAGCACTAAACCAGTGTGCGTGTATTTGGCCGCTGGTGTGTCCACAGGGCTCCGCAATTTACCCTGCCATCTCGTTACGTCATGCCCGCGCGGGCATGACGTAATAACCTGACGTAAATAACCTAACGGAAACGTAGTGTTTCAGCCGGCAGGCGCCTGCCGGCTTAAACAGAACATTTCCGTCAGGTTATTTGTTGCACCAAGGTATTTAGCGCTTCACCAATGGGGGAGGTCCGAGATTACGAGCAATTTGTCTCAAGTGAGTGAATACGAATGTGTGGTGGACATTGTGCATGATTCCTTTCGGACATCTTTCAGTTCAATTTAACTTTTATTTCGTTACCACATTTTTAGATGAGAGCTGAGGAGCCTACTGTAAAGGCTCTCACTCTCTCAACAGCGTGTCGAACCCGTGAACACCTATAAAACATTGATCCATGTGGCATTGCAGCCGCATGGATTAGGCAAAATATCAAGTATACTAAATCATTCACATGCAGTTTAACTCAATATGAACGAGTTTAACTCTTTCTTGAAGGGCAAAAGCGTGATAATAAAGTACGGCACATCGTTCTGAATAAATGCAAACTTGAAGAGAATGACTAACTCAGAAATTAATTTAGTTAAGTCTAGACAATCTTAACGAAAATTAGGCGAGTTGCTAATTATTCACTGTTTAGCCCCGCAGCGTACAAAAGGCGAAGTACACAGGCGGAGATAAAAAACAAGCATTGAAGGCGCAACTCACTTTCTTTTTGGAAAAGGATGGCATGCCAGCTGACCATATATAAGCATTTGTAGGACGATGCTTTATCATGCATCGAAATTTCCAAGCAGCAACCAATAACAAAAGTTAGCACGTCCCTTGGCATTTAGGAAAGTGAATTCGTTCTCTGGGAATGCAACAGATGTGATGCATAGGACTTGTTGGGCGGTTTGGTTCGTACTGCGAGAAAAAAAATGTATTGCGCGGGATTCAATACAAGGACGTGGTAAGGGACACGGACAAGCACTACGGATCATGTCAAGAAAAAAAATTGTACTGCGCGGAATTCAATACAAGGACGTGGTAAGGGACACGGACAAGCACTACAGATCTTGTCAAGTGCTTGTCCGTGTCCCATGCTACGTCCTTGTCTTGAATTCCGCGCAGTCTATTTTTTTCTCTTGCCAGTACTTATAAAACAAATCTTCACCAATTACACACCTAGGATAAGATGGATTGCTAGCCACATTAACGTCGCCAACTGTATGCATAGGGTACATACGCGCGCAAATTTTTGCCTATCGTTTAATAAAATGCATTGTTTTGAACATGCCTAATGCAGTCAAATAGTGTAACATGTACTTTTTGGCAGAGCAAGCTGAGTTGCAAGTTCAACTTTCGTGTGCTAACTCTGCTTACACCTCCCTTGTTTCTGCGCGCTGGAGATGCCCAATAAATCTAGAGCGCAAATTCATTTCTAGGCTACCTAAGACCACGACATCCTAATTGAATGAGGGGAATCTCTTGGGCAGATCTTAAGCGCTCCATGCGCTTGCTGACACGCCAGTGTCTCTCTGCGCCACGACAGCAACCTTTCGCAGCAGAATCGTTTGAAGATGTTCTCACGTGCCTCGGTCCCGGCTCTGGCATTTATTTCTTGCCCTCAAAGAGTGCAGCAAAAATTAAAAAGAAACACATTATTCTTTTTTACTTGTCTGAACCACGATCGGATATTGAGGCACGCCATAGGGGGGGACTCCGGAAATTTGGACCACTTGCGGCTCTTTAACGCGCACCTAAATCTACGTACACTTGTGTTTTTACATTTCGCCCCCATAGAAAGGTGGGCGCCGTGGCCGGGATTGGATCCCACGAACTTGTCGTTATCAGCCCAGCATTATAGCCAGTAAGCAACCTCGGTGGGTAAAGAGTAGGGCAATTGAATTAAACAGCCCAGCAATAATGATTGCTAGTTCCTGTGCGTGTACATTAAACAATAGTAGACAGTTCGTAATTCTAAATTTGCAAAATTAGCACTAAAAACAGCAGCTATTTCAATTTGTATGTAAAATTTCTAAGCGCTCCTCCCAGCTCCCACCCCTAATAAAGTACGCTATGTATGTGAGTGCAACATTACAGCAGTTACTTTCTCCGGAGTTCCACAATTGACAGCCCATTCTTGTTCACTACAGGCAATTACTTATCCGAAAGCGCCTGCCTATAGATATCCGAAAAGGAGTTGGTTTTTTAGTCAGCCACAAAAATATGCCTCATCTCATGCATTGTTCGGAGGAGGTTAGCTATCATGGCTAGTCTCCAGTAAGCTTAAGAGTGTTTTGAGAGTATCTACTTTCTTTAAAGCTGGCTCTTTCTAGTGTTTTTCATGTTTTAATTGCTATTATCTAGTCCAAAACAGCGCTAAAAATAAACAGGAAAAAAGGCAGGAATGTGTCTGCTGCATTGTGCTAGCGTCATATGACGAAAGATCTTTGGTACAAAGTCGAATTCAGGTACTCTACCGCCTCTGAGTGACTACTTTTAAGCAGCAAAAAATGTGTTTTACAAATTGATAGCCACCACTATTGTAACGTTCGGCATGCCTCGCCCTAACTTGCGTAATCCTAGCATTTTCTACATGAATTCCTCTCGCGCCTCTAACACTATAACAGGTCTTGTAACACAGCAAAATTTCTAGCGTCGTGATCACGATATATTCAGCTCTGCTATTTGCTCATTATCTGACTTCTGTCCTTAATTCATTCAATTTTTCTTGCACTTCGTACCACTCTTGTTTGAGATAATTTGTTTTGTTTTTCAGTTTTATGTCGCTTGTGTAACACAAGTGCACCGATATTAGGGCGTAAAGCTGGGGCGCGACCAACGTAAGGCTATTCCAATCTGAAAGTATTCCGAAGTCCGGAAGTCAAAATGACGCGGCTGTTTTTCGTATGGCGGCGGCAACCAGCGACGCTTTTCAATCAGGCCATTCAGCAGCGTCCATCGTGGCCGGACGCAAGTTTTGCTTCTTTTTTACTCCTAAAGGGACGGTATAGCAACTATATTATAGATATAAACGCCTGATAAAAGATCAATTCTATGTTGCCTAGAGGAAACATGTTTTATAATCTTGATGCAAAATAAGTTGAAGCGCGCTTGAATGTAAACATAAATATTTCCATTTTTCGAGTCAGGCACACATGCGTCAATTCCGCATCCAATCAATTTCGCTACGCACATGGAAGATGGCGGCTACCTGAAAACAGCTGATCGGTTCTGTGGGCCGCACTTTGTGTATATTTTCCCGTATAGCGTTGGCCGATTAGATGAAATCTCGGCGTCTGAGATGTACTTTCACCCGAGAAGAATTCCCCACTCGGGGAACTCCCTGAGGAAGGGGTCGCCATTGTCATCGTCACTGCCGCTGTTGTTGCTGTAATCACTGACACCATCACACACGTCGTCACCTTCATCAACGTACAAGTTGTGCAAGACTGCACATGCTGCAACGATGTTGGCTGCACGGTCTGGGTCATAGCAGAAAGCGCGGTACCACTGACGGCAGCGGAAACTGCTCTACAGAAGCCCAATGCACCGCTCCACTATATATATGGACCGCGTGGCAGCGTGTGCAGTGTTGTACCTGCATTCTGCAATGCGCGTGAGAGGGTGGCCTGGGACCGGAGTCAGGAGCCATGGTTTCAGGGGGTAGCCGCTGTCACCTGCATGATCATAAAAAATGGTATTAAATCATCAGCAGAAAGTTGAGTAAGCGAAGCAAGGGTAATATAACATACAGCTACTACACAAAGGCTGCAATAAAGGAATGTACAGGCTGAGCACCTGACGTAGTTGGGATCACAGATAAAAATAGCTGGGACATAGCAACATCCCTATTTGCAGCGAGGCAGGTCTTTGTACGATTTGTGTGGTCTCCATTCATAAATGAATGCAGGTGTAAAAAAGAATGAGACAACACACGTGCACTGTACTAACTGCACCTACATATAAAAAATCAACTTAAAGTACAGCGCATGTGTGTTGTCACTTTGTTTCGCGCAGATCCCATTGAAAAATTTCACTATCTCGCGAATACCATAACAACCTACTATAATATAAGCGGTTCGGCCTTCAATATTCGCTTACGGCGCGAGCACACTTTACTGCATGGTGCCAGAATTGCAATTGTATAAAATTTCCCCGCTGCTCCCCGAGGAGGCGCTCGCCGGTTTTGACAATATGTCCCTCCTGGAACCGACGACGTGAACACGTAGTTCTACAGACGCATGCCTGAGTCACATCCGCATGCCTGAGTCACATATGTGGCGAGAGAGTGCACCGCATAAGCCACGCGTTTCTATGACGGGCAAATCAGACAAAAATTAAGAAACTTACGAACATTGTGTTTAGGGCGTAGTAGCCTTTGCGGCGCATGAATGCCGCCTTCAGTTCGTCCTTCGGTGCGATGATGGCGCTAAGGCTGCCGTCCACGCATCCGATGACGCCGCGAATGGCTCCGGATCCAAGGAACCCTTCTTCCACGGCCGCCTTCTTCTCTGACGTCATCGGGAAGAGGACTCACTTGTTGCGGGCCTCCGTGGGGACTATTGCCTCCGCCACGCGTCGCACGCACTTGCTGACCGCAGAATGGGTCACGCCGATCGTCTCCTCGCTCCTATACCGGAGCTTGGAAGGTGCCCGCCACGAAGTACCGCAACGCGCACAACACTTGTCGCACCACCGACAGCGCTGTTGCTCTCCGGCTCTTCGTCGCACCGCCACCGCACAGTTTCTTTGTTCAGGCGAAAGTGCCACCGAAACAGGTCGTCTGGCATGTCAAACGCCTCCTCGGGCTCCCCCTGCGCCGGAGGTGACGAGCCGCCGCCGCCAACGCTAACAAAAAGGCAGCCATTTTCTATTCCAAACAGAACGGGGCAGTCGCCAGTTATTCGAACATATTGCCGGGTTTGTGCGGCATAATTAAGCATAATTAGCGCGTAAACATCACATTGACGTCTCGGTTTTTGAGCATTCCAGACGTCGTTTGAGCGAAGGGTGATGGCGGATTCGGAATAAAAACAGATTGGAATAGGTTTGCGTTATACCGCACCTGCTCTTGGGCACTTTCAAGAAGTACATAAATGAAATGAAATTGTTTCTAAACTCTTGCCTAACTCAGGCAACAGCCTTTGGGCGTCTTACGGTCTAACTTTGCATTCATGATCATTCCCAATTTATAGTGGGCCCGTTTGTTTTGGAGAGGGTGCTGCGGCACCACGGTAATGAAATTTCCCACCTGCTAGTGGCGCTCGAGACTTCCCAGGGCCACACAAGGTCGCCGCACTCGTGAGTGGTTGGGGTGCCTGCGCTTACATTCCCTATGGAGACGGACATATTCCGCGGTGGTCTAATGAGTTGGCTAGTCCTCTGTTTTGCTGCACGAGTCTCTTCACTCCATTTCTGGACCGCACGTGCCGAACGTATCCGAGCAAGCGTGAAATTTCTACGACACTACAGGCCGTCCAGAGGGCCCGCGACGTCGCCGAGAGTCATCATCTCCCTGTCCCGTCGTGGGCGGAGCCACCAACTTGATCGGGGAGCCTTCGGTTCCCCCCAATCAAGTTCCTCAGGACACTCTAATAAAGTTCTTGTCACTGTCACTGTTACGTTGTTCACTTGTAGGCCTGTAATTCCTGATAACCACCGCTACGAGGTTGATAAATTATATTTACTGTGACATAGTGAGCTCGGTCAAACGCGAGAATTCTTCGTCGGACGGACAAATGTAGCGCCGAGTTACGCCTCTCTCCAACGCCTCGCGCGAAACTTAGCTGTGATTGCGTCATGCGTGGATCGACAACAGCGTCATCTGCTCACGCGACATTTGCATGATTCGGCAATGAATTCCTTCCTCAAGACAACAACACCAAAATAAAGCGCATGTCATGCATACAGGAGAACTGATAGTTGGGCGAGTTGGTACGAATTCATAGGGAAAGATTTTGCCCGCACAAATGACAAGGACTCAGTGAAACGGGACACACGAGCGCTTACTCACAACTGTTTTATTTTCGGAAAGATACAAAACATATATAGCCCAGCTATCAGCTCTGCGCGTGTGCACCAAGAGTCGTCAGTAAAACAGAAACAGATTAAAGACAGATTAAAAAGGTTCAAAAAATTCAATTTAATAAAGCAAATTCATCTTCAGTGATTGCAACCGATGGTTGGCTTATGCATTTTTCAGCACACTTTTTGATATAAAACGCTTTTGTGATTTCACGTCTTAGTTTGTTTTTATCTGTTTTTATCGCTTTAGCAAAACCTTGTTGCCACCGAATAGAAGAAAGCTTTGCCAATCAGGTAACAAGACTAGCTTCAGTGGGATTCCCGGAACACATTATAGTGAGAGCGACCGATAAGGTAATAAGAATAGTAAAGGGTGTACAACCCATAGATTCAAGGAATAGGCTTAGCACGAACAAAAAGCGCCTTTAAAAAAACGTCCATTATTTTTTCCATGGGCAAAGAACGTTGCCAGCCGGTATGGCGTTGAAGTGGTTCTCAGCGCTTCTAACAAGGTGCAAAAACTGTGCCAACCTATTTCAAATAGGTTTGACAATAGGGTAAAAAATGCTGCTGCGATCTTAAACAAGATCAAAAATTCACAAAATGCAGAACAGGTGTTGTGTACCGGCTTCCATTAACCTGTGGCGACATGTACATAGGACAATCCTGTCGGTGCATAAACACCGGTCTAAAAGAATACGAACGTTCTCTCGGTAAAGAAAACTATTCGCACTTGTCGAACCACGATAATCTACGTCATTGTGATCCGGTATTTTTTTTTTACACTGACATTTTGTTTTCAGATAAAAACAAACGAACACGTGAAATCACACAAGCGTTTCATATCAAAACGTGTGCTGAAAATGCATAAGCCAACCATCGGTTGCAATCAGTGAAAAAGAATTTGCTTTTTTAAATACTGGTTGAACCTTTCTAATCTGTTGTTAATCTGTTTCTGTTTTACTGACGACTCTTGTTGTATATGCTCAGAGCTGATAGCTGGGATATATATGTTCTGTATGATTCCGAAAATAAATCAGTTGTATGTAAGTGCTCGTGTGTCCCCCTCCCCTGTGTCTTTGTGAATTGCGCGCGCAAAATATTTCACTATGAATGCATGCAGGCATTACAAAACACACATGCTTAGCCTATGATACAGGTGGTTGGGGTGCTGCAGAGTAATCTTATAATAACCCTCGCTCTCTATTCATTGTGGTCCAGCTGTGCTCGGAGCTGGTGGAAGCGAATTGGCATCCCTCTATCTTGCTGCCCGAGAATGTTTACGCCATCTCTGGACCCTGCGCGGCAAACGCGTGGTTGCCGCACCCCAGAAAGCGTGAATTTCTCGCACAGATTGCATACTTGTACGTTGTATAACACCTGCTGAGCATTGCTTTATTTTTGATGATTATACCTGCAATGACTGAGTTAGCTCTGTCAAATTCACCACTCGCACTTGATTAACAAACAGAATACCGGCTATCCCTCTATGAACGGCGAGCGAGAGCCAAGATATAGCACCGATTGCGGCAATATGTCACGCGACAACGGCGTGACATGTTCACAAAACACACCCATGACAGAGTAATGAGAATGGCTTTTTTCGTTACTCAACAATAACAAAGTGAGGCACGTGGATAGTACGCTTTCAAAAATGTAAGACATAATGCTATGGTAGTGGACAGTACTCATAGAGCCTCGCGGTGGAAGCAGAAGGGACTGGACTAGAGCCATCAGGCATATAGGCTCGGCGATGGTAGCCGCGACGTCAACGCAGTCATCTGTTTAATAAATGACAATTCATTGTGGGCCTTCCGTTCCTACTCGTTGGCGATCACGGACGCGATACATCACAAGTGTATGCGTCTAGCAAGTTTCTTCCTCGACACCATCGAACCAGATTCCGAATAATGACGTCTCGAAGAAAACGGAACGTCTTCCGTCGCCACTCTGAAACTATCCGATTTCTGGCCCTCGGACTATGAACTTTGGTTCGCCCAAATCGAGGCGCACTTTTGCCATTACGGCGTCACATCTCAGGCGGCCAAGTACGACAACATTGTCAGCGCGCTTAACCCTACCACTGCAGCTTTGGTCTGCGACATTTGGAAGCTCCTCCGCCCAATGATCAGTATGATACCCTTAAGCAGGAATTACTACGGCGCACCAACGGCTATTAGTGGCGACGGATTGAACAGCTCCTCTCATCGGAGGAACACGGTGACAGAAAACCGACTTACCTGTTTCGCCGCATGGCACAACTCCTGGGAACCAGCCCTACATCAACAGGTTCAAAAATCGTATGAGAGCTATGCGCACTGCGTCTACCGAAGCAAGTGGGCATGATTATATGTGCCTCACCTACTACGACGTCTGTCGAGGCCTTAGCGACGATGGACACCGTTCAACCTTCTTCTAGCCCTTGGTCATCTACTTTACAAATGGTGCTCAAGAAGACGGGTGATTGGCGACCGTGTTGCGATTATCGCGCCTTGAACAAAGTTACGATTTCTGATAGGTACCCCATAGCTCACATCCATGATTTCACCGCATCGCTTCATGGGTGCTGCATATTTAGCAAGGTGCATGGATATAGTAAAGCCTAATGCCGCAATCATTACCCCCTTTTGGCAAGTTTGAATGCTTGCGCAGACCATTGGGCCTCCGTAATGCCCCTCAAAGAAGTCGCCGTGGTTCCTCAGTGGCTATGGTGTTGGGCTGCTGAGCACGAGGTTGCGGGATCGAATCCCGGCCACGGCAGCCACATTTCGATGGGGGCGAAATGCGAAAACACCCTTGTGCTTAGATTTAGGTGCACGTTAAAGAACTCCAAGTGGTCGAAATTTTCGGAGTTCTCCACTACGGCATGCCTCATAATTAGGGAGTGGTTTTGGCAAGTAAAACCCCATAATTTTTGCCCCTCAAACATTTCAGCGGTTCGTCGATCAAGCACTCCGTGGCCTGACTTGTTGCTTCGTCGATTTAGACGATATTCTTTTATTCAGTCGCTCTGCTGTGGAACACGAATCTGACCCATGTATGGTGTTTGAATGCCTCTGTCAATATGGCCAGGTTGTAAACATCTTGAAGAGTGAGCTTGGCGTTGCTTCTGTGGATTTCCTGGGCCATAGAGTACACGAGCATGGCATCCAACCGTCCCATCCCGTGTTCAGGTCATTAAAGATTTCCCACGTCCGTCTTCTACCAAGCAATTACCGGCATTTCTCGGCCTCATCAATTATTATCGCCGCTTCATTCCTCGTTGTGCTTCAATTTGACAGCCTCTGCACATTCTACTCTCTGGCACACCACGAGATAGCACGCTATATTCTCGGCTAATGCTGCCAAATCTGCGTTTATCTTTGCCAAGAACGGCCTTGCTACCACTAATCTTCTGGCACACGCGCAACCAAACACTCCAATGTCCGTTATGATGGACGCCTCTGACATAGCTGTCGGCGCAGTGTTTCAACAACTGGTTGGCAAGACATGGCAGCCTATATCTTTCTTGTCAAGGAAGCTGGTACCGCGAGAAATTCGCTACTGCACTTTCGGTCGCGAATTGCTAGGAATATACCTCGCAGTCCGCCACTTCCGCCATAATCTCGAAGAGCGTCATCTCTTTATTCTCACCGAACACAAACCACTCATTTATGCTATTACGTCCAACGGTTACTCGCACAGTCCCTGCGAAATTCGCCAGCTTGAATATATCTCCGAATTCACTATTGATATTCGGCATATCAGTGGTGCCAATAATGCGATAATTGACGCTTTGTCACGCACTCATATAAATACAAGCAAAGTAAATCGTTCCTGCTTTGACTTCATCAACGCAAAGACCGTGAACTTCAAGCTCTCCTGATTTCCAACGACTCTCTTCGCTTCGAAGCTATCTTACTGTCGGACTGTAACGTCGCAGTTATATGCGACATGTCTACGGGTCATTCTCGACCGTACGTTCCGCAAGAATTTCGGCAACAAGTTTTTGACGCACTACGCTCCATATCGCAGCCTGCAGTGCATGCACACAACGTCTCTTCATTTCCTGCTATCTGTGGCCGTGTATAAACGCTCACAATCGTTGCTGGACTCGGGCACGCGTACAGTGCCAATGCACCAAAGTCAGTCGACACACCATGAACGCGCCTGGTTATTTTCCACTACCAGACATTCTTTTCGGTCCCGTTCACATCGATATAGTAGGTCCGCTACCACCGTCCTCGAACCAACCATACATACTCACTTCTTTCGACCGCTAAACACGCTGGCCTGAAGCAATGCCACTCTCTCAGATATTTGCAGAGTGCGTAGCCCAGGCCATCTTAAATACTTGGATTTCTCGTGACGGCGTACAAAACACCATAACGGTAGACAGAGGAGGACAATTTGACTCGTCCCTCGTTCAAGCCTTCTTCTGTCTTCTGTTCGTAACGCACATACGAACGACAGCTTAACACCCACGTTCCAATGGCATGGTAAACGCTTCCATCGTGAACTCAAAGCAGCAATTTGTGCCCATGACTCTGATTCCATGGACAGAGCGCCTGCCTTTCGTTCTACTAAGTCTTCCCACAGCTCTCAAAGCAGATGCACAGTGTTCTTCAGCAGAACTCCTTTTCGGCAGGACACTTCGCGTACCCGGTTAGTTCTTCGCCTCGGAACCGTCATCTGCTGACCTGTAACGCTGCAGCGACCGCCTTCGCATTACAACGGTCACTGTTATACCACCACCGCTTTATAAAGACCGAAAGAACGTTTACATGAGCCCATCTTTACTTCATAGCAGTCACATATTTATCGGTAACGACGCTACTCAAGCTCCTTTACCAGCTCCTTACAACAGTCCCTTCCAAGTCTTCAAGCGTGACGCCAAGTTTTTCACAATTTTTGTAAATGGACACGAAGAGAATTACATGGAGCACTTGAAGCCATCTCCTCTAGACTCTGGCAGTACCACCTCCACAACCTAAACCGCTCAAAGGCAGTGTCTTTGCTTGGGGGAAGCCATACAGTGGACAGTACTCATCGAGTCCCGCGGTGGAAGAAGAAAAGACTGGACCAGGGCCATCAGGCATATAGGGTCGCCGATGGTAGCCGCGACATAAACGCAGTCATCTGCCTAATAAATGGCAATTCATTGTGGGCCTTCTGTTCCTACAGCTATAACACGTTGCCGTTACATGCGGTTATCTATCTCTATCTATCTCACACGACATCATCAAGAAAAGCAGAGCTTCTTGCAGTAGTGTCTTTGCTACGATACATAAATTTATTGCGAAAAGGGGAACACAGGGTCATCCTTTGTGATTAGCAGGCATACTTGTATTCACTTCATCGTTACATCAGTAATTCGCAAAACATGGCGTTAGTTTACGAGACACTAAACAAACTCGCAAAAGCAACTGAATAGAATTGCACAGCAATGTTCCCATGGATACCTGTCCCCTGTAATATCGCTGGGAATGTTGCAGCAGACAAGGGAACTCGACGAGCGCATGTTAATAACGCTGCAGTCTACTTAAATTGAGGACGACGCAACGAGCTATGGAAAGAAGAATGATAGGTGTAACGTTAAGGGATAAGAAAAGAGCAGATTGGGTGAGGGAACAAAGGCGAGTTAATGATGTCTTAGTAGAAATCAAGAAAAAGAAATGGGCATGGGAGGACACGTAATGAGGAGGGAAGATAACCGATGGTCATTAAGAGTTACGGAATGGATCCCAAGGGAAGGGATGATGAAAAACTTTATTTATCCCTCTTTAAAGGGAAGGGGGCAATGGAATAGAGAGTGGGGGGAGGAACTACTTGAAGTAGGCCTCCTTTATCCTCTCAGCCCACTCCAGGATGGCCTCCTGAAGATCGGGCCAGGAGCTGCGCAAGGCAGCCTCCCGCTGCTCCTCACTAGATATTAATTGCTTGAGGAAAGGGGGAAGGGGGTGCTTAGGGCACCCCCACATGATATGGTTTAAGTCTGCTCTGGGAGATACACAGAATTTACAAGAGGGAGAAAGGTAAATGGCGGGATGAATGCGGTGGAGGAGGTAAGGGGAACTTCACACCTACGCACCACAGAACTTCACACCTACGCGGGGATTTGCCCATGAGTGGCGGAAAGGTTAAGCGGTCTAATCGGTAGTGTGTGCAGATTTCGTGGTAAGTAATAAGTCGATCCCGCGCTGTAAACGGCGCCTCCTCCGTGGCGAGGTCCGACGCATCTGATGCCTGAGCCCGGACTGTAAATCCTCGGGCACTGGCATGAGCCGCCTCGTTTCCGGCAAGGCCCGCATGCGCGGGAGTCCAGATTAATGCCACAGTTTGATTGAAAGGATGAGCCAAGAGGAGAGAAAAAGCTGGCTTAGAGACCCTACCCGCTCCGAAGTTATGTATGGCTGCTTTGGAGTCGCTAACAATAACCGATGAACTTGGAATTGTGAGGGCCAGGGCCATGGCCGCTTCCTCCGCCTCCTCCGAGGTAGAGCCAGGAATGGAGGCGGCCGTAGCGACCTGCCCGTGAGAGTTGCGTAATGATTTCTGTTCCCATATTCGGCTGCATCAACATAGAGCACGTCTTTAGAGGTGGAGAATTGTTTTTCGAGAGCCTTTGCTCGCTGCCTCCGATGCACAAGGTGCATATTTTTAGGAAGTGGGGGGATGCAGAGGTTCTCGTGTATGTGATGTGGAATGGTGTATTTAGTCTTGATGATGGGTGCCGGAGTGATAGAAAGAGTTTGTAGAATGTGTCGACCTGTTGCGGTGTTAGAAAGTCTGCTATATTGGGATGTGAGGTGGGCTTCTGTGAGTTCAGAAAGTGTGTTGAAAGTTCCAGTAAGCATCAGCCTTTCAGTGGAGGTACGTATGGGGACCCCGAGAGCGAATTTATATATTTTGCGTAAAAGAGTGTCGATCTTATCTGATTATGATTTAAGGAAATGTAGATATGGTGTTGCGAATGTAATCTTACTGATAACGAAGGCCTGAATCAAGCGGAGAAGTTTGGCCTCCTTTACTCCGCCATGTTTATTGGAGACTCGCCCTAGAACACGCAGGGTGTGATCGACTGTGGTCTGGAGTGTATGTAGAGTATATGTGTTGAGCCGGTTGCTTTGAATGTGTAAACCGAGCACCCGGAGCCTGTCCACTCTAGTAACGGGGACGTGGTTTAGGATTACCTCTATGCTAGCCATGTGTTTTCTGGTCCCCCGGTGGGATGGCAGAAGTAGCAGCTCGGATTTTTGAGGGGAGCATGTGAGATTCACAGCCCCGGCATGAGCCACGACGGCATCTGCTGCGGCCTGTAGAGTGTTTTGAATCATTCCGTCGGAGCCGCCAGTCGTCCAAAGAGTGATGTCATCGGCATAGAGTGAAAACTTGAGATCGGGAATAGACCGCAATGCTTGCGCCATCGGCATCATAGAAAGATTAAAAAGAAAAGGGGACAGCACTGAGCCTTGGGGCGTGCCGTAGCTACCTAAAGCGTATGAAAGGGATTGCTCTGTGCCTATGTGTATCGTTGCGGTACGGTTGGATAAGAAGGTACATATGTAGTCATATGTCTTTCCGCCAACCCCAATGAGATTAAGCTCTCGGAGGATGGCGGAATGTGAAACTTTATTGAAGGCGCCGTGGAGGTCCAGACTGAGAATTGCTTGCGTATCTAGACTGCTATTGGGTGTAATGATGTCATGCTTCATTCGAAGCATGATATCTTGGCATGAGAGAGATTTTCGAAAACCTACCATTTCTGATGGATAAAGATTGTTGTCCTCCATGTATTTACTGAGTCGGTTGAGGATGACGTGTTCGAGTGTTTTACCTAGACAAGAGGTTAGTGATATAGGCCTGAGGGAGGGGGCCAGTGTCAAAGCAGTGATTGAAGTATGCCGTGATGGCTGCGACAGAGTTGTCGTCTAGATTGCGCAGCATTTTATTGTTAATAAGGTCGGGGCCTGGTGCTGACATTGTGCGCAGGGTGGCGAGGGCATGGCGAACCTCTGCTTCCGTGATAGCGGCGCTAAGTAGGTCGTTGGGTTCGCCAGTATATTTTGGCATGTCATACTTCTGAGCGGGAGGCAGATGTTTTTGGCGGAGGTCGTCGACGAATCCGTTGAGATTGTTTTTGTGTGCATGTAGCAGTTTGTTTATGCTATGGTTGTGGTGTGTGCGCGATGTGGTAGGGTCTAATAAGTGTCGCAAGAGTTGCCATGTGCGCTTGTTATCGAGGTTGTCATGCATGCTTTCACATACCTGGCCCCACTGCTGGCAGGCCAGTTGTGTGGCGTACTCCTGGATCTGGAGGTCTAATTTGCCAATTCTGAGTCTTAGTTTTCGGTTGAACCGTTGCCTCTTCCACCGTTTGAGAAGAGACTGTTTGGCTTCCCACATGTGTAGAAGCTTGGAATCAACCGTACTGAGAGCGGTTTCGGGGGGCAGAGTGGTAGTGTGCGTCTGGGCGTCTGCGTGTAGTTGCTGAACCCATTCTGAAATGTCTTGAATGTTTGTGGGAGCTGATATCTGGCGGGCCTCTCGAAAATTGTCCTAATTGGTAAGGCTGAGGCGTTTGGGTGCAAAGGGTTTGTGTTTGAATTGTAGTGTGATGGTAATGATGTAATGGTCGCTTCCGAGGTTAACTTGTGAGTTGTGCCATGTGACGTGTTGGATTCTGTGTGTAAGCGTAAGATCGGGGGAGGTGTCCTTAGCTACGCTATTGCCTAGCCTGGTTGGTGCATCGATGTCGTTATGTAATGCGAGTCTGTGGTCTTGTATGTGGATCCATAGGGCTCTGCCCTTAGGAGTAGAAACGGAGTGACCCCACAAATGGTTGGGTGCGTTGAAATCTCCAAGGATTAGGAGGGGGTGGTGGGTGGCAGCGGCAATAGATTGAGCGAAAACGGAGTCAAAGCGGTGATGTTTGTCTTGTGGACGACTATAGATATTGAGAATGTAAAGGCCAGGTGCATTATTTTTGCGAGGAATAATTTCTAGAAAATCGTGCTCTATATCGACGCTGTCGAATTGGGAGTGATTGGCAGTGAGGTGCTTTTGCATAAGAATTGCCGTATCGGGCCGGGAGACCTTATTGTTCTGATAGACATTATAACCTGGGAAGCTGATTAGTCCGTGAGTTTCCTGAAGCGCAATGACAGCTGGGAGATTAGAAGAGGAGGCTAGAAACTGCTGGAGGTGTGCTTTCTTTTTTCGAAACCCCCTACAGTTTCACTGCCACACTTCAAACTCGGACCGGGTCGGGTTATTGGCCATTGTTAAGCGGAGCTGGTGGGGGGGCGGAACGAGCAGGTGCAACTATGTTAGGATGATTCGCGGTGACTCCAGCTATCCAACTTGTAGTTTGTTGGATGTGTGCTTGTATGAATTCAATAAATTTGTCGAGCTTTTCATTCCTGGCTGTGCAATCTGTATTGATTTTTTCAATTGCAGTGAGTATATTATGGAATTTAGTCTCCAAAGCGGTTAGTCTGTCGTTATAATTTAAGATTGTCTCGTCTAGGGTGACCTCTGATCGCGGAGTGCTGGGAGTTTTACGTTTGCTGGGGGGAGGGTGAGGCGGTTCCCGTTCAGTGGAGGGGCTAGTGTCCATGGGGCGGTGTGGAGAGGTTTCAGGTAGGGCTGATGGATGATGAGTCGAAAGGGTCGTGTTAGAGAGAGGGGCTTCAGAGGTTGAAGTAGAGGGGTGACGAGATTGGAGTTCTAACTTAAGGCTTTGAATTTCGGCTTTTAGAATTGTATTTTCTTCAAGGAGGGATTCATTATTAGCAGTCTGGTTTGAGGAGCAGCTGGAAGAGGCTACATTAGCCCAGCTTACCTGGGGTGGGTTGCGCGAGGAGTTGGCGAGAGTAGGGCTTGATGATAGAGCTGGCCAGGCGACGTCTTGGGTTGCATAGCCAGGCCCGCGGTCCTTGCTTTTGCTCCGACTTCTTCGCCGGCTTGAGTCGCGAGTGCGGTCGAGACTGGGAGTTCGGTTGGTGGGTGAAGTGTCTTGTTTGTGCCTGGGACTTTTAGGGCGCGGTTTGAACCTTTGTTTGCACAGTGAGGAGCCGGTTTAATGGTTTCCGTTGCACACAACACATATTGGGTCACATTCGTGCTCCATGGGTGCGTCTTTCATTCCACACTTGGGGCAGAGTGTGTCCGTGGCATTAGTGCAGACGTCCTGGCGATGACCAATCCCACGGCATCGGGTGCAGGCTTCTACCTTCTGCCTAAAGGGGCGTCATCGAAGTGAACAGCCGTCGTAGTTGACGTAGAAAGGGATGATTTCGCCTTGGAATATGACCATGACGGTTTCAGTATTGCCCAGGCGTCGTGCACCCCCAATAATCAATGCTGGGTTGCATCTGCGGAGGGTTGAGGCGATGTCATCTTCTGAGTAATCTGGGGGCAAGTGAATGCGTCCTCTGCAGGCATCGATGGGATCGGCCACATGGGTGGCGACTTCGTAAGGGTTACCATTGAATTGCAGACTCTGGATGTTGTGGTAGAGATCTGCACGTCCCATGTCTGGTGTGCTGATTAGAACGGTATTGTTGATGGTGTTGACACGAATTTGTTTAGAACTGGTGCGGTCGGTGATGGGGAGCCCTCCAGCCTTGAGGATGACTTGTCTGAGGATGCATGCATGTATTCCAGCGCAGTTGAGGCCCCCACGAACTCTTAGGATGATTTTATAATCGCTGCACGGCAGCGGCGGGGGCTTCGGTTCTGCTCTTGATTGAGTCCTATGAGCCAGTGTGGGGTATGCTGGTGGCGAAGGATGCTGACGCTGTTTCGAGAGGTTATTGTGGATCTCGCGCCAGGTGCGCGCGCCATCGCGCTCCGTTCCTGCGCCCATGCTAGGCGGAGCTAGGCCCAGGAGCGAGACGGTCAGCCGAGAGCCCTAAAAAGGGCTGCGGCTCGCGTAAGGGACGTCGGAGTTGCTAAAGGAACTGTCAAGAAGTGCCGATAACACTCACATAGATCCAGGCAGGAAATCAGGCTCTTGAAGCGATTGGGTTGGCACAAAAAGGTAGCAGAGGGCGGCAGAAAGTTGGATGGGCGGATGAGATTAAGCAGCTTGCAGGGACAACATGGCAACAATTAGTACATGACCGGGGTAGTTGGAGAAGTATGGGAGAGGCCTTTGCCCTGCAGTGGGCATAACCAGGCTGATGATGATGATGATGATGATGATGATGATGATGATGATGATGATGATGATATGGTCTCCCTTAATGCGAGGCAAACTGCGAGACATACTGTGACAGATCTCAGCCCATGGTTGCAAAGCGACATGGTTTGATCACAGCTCGAAATCTTCAGATTCATTTCAGATTGAGGCAATGCTTCAATTTCAAATCCCTTCCCCCATTAGATACAACAATAACCCTTGAAACTCTTATGCACCAATTGCGGCTCGGTACCGCGTACGTAAAGCACTTTCTACTGAAGAATTCAAGAGCTGATAGTCTAGAATGCACTTGTGGCCACGCGGATGACGATGTACAGTATGTTCTGGTAGAATTTCCCCGACACGACACACACAGATAGAGCTTAGCCCATGATTTAATGGCACTAGATCGCAGGTTCTTCAGCCTCAGGAAGATCTTAGGTCCTTGGCCAACATACTCATTGAAAAGAGGAGCGTTACTGGCACTCTCTGTACTTCTAGAAGCGGGCAGTGTTCTGGGAAACTATTGAGTTGAGTGTTTAAATGTGATAAGCGCATTCTAAATTTTTTAGCCCACTTTTGCAAATTGAATGCTTGATTTTATGAACCTTCATTTGATTCGAAGCTGTGCTTTCTTATGTGCTCTGATTTTAGTCTACTTATGGGACTTGCCTTTGTGCTTACTTTAACGCACCTATGTGTCTGCTGTGTTTATGAGTTGACTTTCAGCTTTAGCGTGACATTAGTGTACTTATGTGACTGTAATTTGTGTTGTTATGATTTTAATAGTTTTTGATGATTTATTATTTTCTTTAAATCCCTATAAAAAACGTGTATCCTGCACAAATTAAAGGTGACAACATCTCACA
The DNA here is from genome assembly GCF_050947875.1 of Dermacentor variabilis. Lineage (NCBI taxonomy): Eukaryota > Metazoa > Arthropoda > Arachnida > Ixodida > Ixodidae > Dermacentor > Dermacentor variabilis. Next base: position 136,360,061 of record NC_134570.1, on the reverse strand, counting down.
AATACCATATAATAAGGAAAGCGAATGAACACCTCTGACCAATTTTGAAGATGTTTCACGTCAAAAGAAATAAAACTGCATGGCCATCAGCGGACCGAAATCGGAAAATGGTGACTTATTCAGCGCTGCTACTCTGAAGACAAACATCATTTGTCATTTCGAAGGCATGTATAGGAAGAGCGGCTGAGAACACACGGCATTCAATATAACAGTCTTTTCGAATGCTCAACAGTGGGAAGCGTTTCCTGGCGTATTTGAAGCAGTAGGGGCCTCAAGCAGCGGATCAGCAACAACCTTATTATTAAGCATGTGGCTATATAAACATCTTCTGCGCATGTGCCTGTTGAGTTTTAGTCTTGGCGCTCTTGATTTTGAAAAGATCCGTTGGTGTGGGTCTGGCCTAAGTGAGTATATATTTTACATGTTCAACGAGAAAACAACGAAGAACTTTTGTCACACAGTTGTAAAATGCAAATCTAATGAACTTCGAAAGAAAATGTGACGAGAATAGGATAACCTATGTCAGTAACATGTAAGTACCAAAGCTAGAAATTATGAATGTGCTCAATATTCTCAAAATTAAAGATGTACCTGAGCATATTGTGAAGAAACCCCTTTAACTTTCAGCAAGGTAAAATCAAATCCATGCTTGGTAATATATTTAGTGAGAAGTGAGGCCCGTTGAGCTGTAGTCAGAGAGACAGCACAAGAACTTAAAATTTGTGCATATCAAGCGGAATTCGATTGTCTAAACCCCCAATGTTATCGGAACAGACAGCAGTCCTACCTGATAATAGTCGTGTCTGAAACTGTTGATTTCATGGTCTTTCAAAATACTGCGGCATTTTGCGATGACAGATCTCAAAATACGGCTCCACTCAAGGGGCGATTGTTCCTTCTTGTGTGTTCTATCGTTTTTCTTCACCACCACGACGTGCTTATGTGGACTAACCAAGGTACTTATGTGAACCTTAATAAACTTGTCATTGCATCACTTTTACGGTTACTTCCATGCTCTGAACTATAATTAATTTTGTAACTGCCAAAGAAATGTTTCCTCGTTTCCGCCGGACGCAGATCCACTGGATAAGGCAAAGGCGACCAGGACTGTAACGGAGATGTTCTTTTCATGCAAAAACGATATCATCCGCCAAAACGTCAAGCCATCAATAATACATGTACGTAGGTTCTGTTCTCTTTCAGTACCTATTGTTTATATTTCGGGGCCTATTATGCGCAGAGAAAGCTTAATTGATCAATGCAGCTATATCTACAGCAATGCACACAGCTTTAGTTCTAGGTTAGTAAACCTAAATTTTAACCAGTTATTTGCCATTACGGACAGATTTTGAATTTCTTTGCTTATTTGCCGGCATAATTGGGACACTTTCACAAGGGGAAAGCATACCTTTTGTAATGTTCAAGTGCCCAAGGATGTCTATCATCCAGGTCTCGGCAACCTACATTACATTCATGATTACCAACCACTGATTGGCTTTCTGGCGTCAACGGCGAGCTCATTCAGAACCTCAATAAAGTTACCGATTTTCACAACGCTAGCCTAACTCTCATCCTATTGGGAAAAAGGTCCTTCTAGTAGCACTAACATGGCACGTTTACACAAATGGCATGGTGTAGAGTCCTTGTGAATCACCAGAGGGTCCTACAAGAAAAGATACTTCTACGCAACACATGTTTTAATAAAAACGTGGTGCTTCCGCATGGTGGCCTAGATAGTTCCTAGTTGAAAAGTGCAACAGAGGTTTCTGTCGTGACTACCGAAATTTCTGTGTCCGACAGAAGTTCCTGGCGTTTCTGTAGTTGCGGCAGACATTTCTGACGTTACGACAGAAATTCTGACGTCGCAAGAGAAACATTCTGTCGTGAAGACCAAGAGTTCTGAAGTCGCCAGAGAAACGTTCTGTCGCGAGAACAAGGGTTCGGAAGTAGAAACAACAACATTCCATCGCGACAGCAATTCTGTCGTTGAAACAGGAACGCTCGGTCGCCACGACACACTTTCTGTCGTGGCGTTAGAAATGTGCGACTTTCTCTAGCAACGATGTAAGTTCTGACGGCGCGACAGAAGCGCTTTCCATCGCGACGCTTTTAAATTGTGTCTCAGTTTCACATCGGTGGTGTACACTGTACTTTTCTCTTGCGCGATATTCAATGGTGCGTTCCCTGAATCCGGCAACTCTGATAGCACCGACACCGGTATTAATGTCGACGAGGCCAATTGTCATAATGGTGCCGTGACGACGAGGCACCAGCAACGCCCTACCCGCCTCCTCAAAATAAGCCGCTTATCCCAATCACATCATCCGCGGGAAAGGCTGCGCATTCCTTTTGTTTTATTTGGCAAGATGTGGGACACAGGACTGTGGATTTACATGTGCCGTTACGCTGACACATTAGCTAATTTCCCAGAAATATTGCGTTGGCTGTTGCGTGTGCCTACAAATGTAAGCGCTGGAACATCTGCAATGCCTTTGAGGGGGGCTCACGCGTAATTACAACCTTCCAGTGGGCTTTGTCTCGACGGCCAGGGAATTCCAGATAACATTGCATACATTACTGTATGTATATATTGCACACGTTCTATACCTACCCCCCTCCCCGCCCCTCACGCAACCTGGAAGACAGCAGCAACAGTAGCAGCAGCATCAATAGCAGTGTGAAAGTTGAAGGAAGAGGCAAAGATAAGCTTCCCTTTAAAAATGAAGTGATTGCAATAAGGTGCACAAGTCATGTTTATTTTTCTCGGCGAAAAGAGAAAGTACGCGCAATGTGAAAAATGACTTGTGACGGCGAGCCCATGCGTGTGGGATAGCAGGACCATCAAACAATCTCAGTGAGACGGCAAACTCTTCATCTGCTACTGGGCCGAGCAGTGCCGATAACACCACGCGGGTTATCCCGTTTTCCCGGTGATTGTTGTGTAGGGAGAACAAGAAAATGCTCTGTTCTGAACGGGAAACCTGGGATGAGCAGCTTCCTCCTAAAATTGTTTGCCGGCACTTCTATTCCTTGCGCGTGGCTGCGGAGCCACGCGATATATAAAAGCGAAGCTTTCTTTGCGAACACTTTGCAGGGCCTTCCCGAGCATGGTTGCCTAGCACTACTGGGTGCTACTTCGGTCTTGTCGAGTATCTCGCACTTAAACAAAAAAAAAACACTAGGTTCCCAATGGCGGGATATATATCAATCCCCAAGCACAACTTACCGATTTTGTAGCTGCTAGGCCATCGCTCGTATACATTTATCGTGCCATACAATTAGCTCTTTCGGAAGACCACCACGTGTCTCACATTCAGTAGCACGGGTGTGGAAGAGCATGCGCGAGCGTGCCAGTTTCCTTTGCGCGAAAGGCGAAGGAATCAAATGCACAAACTTACGTCTTGCGATTAACCGCTTCACAAAGTTTCCTAGATTGCCTAGTTTCCTAGATAAAAGTCGCCTAGATTGCAACATGTGCGTTCTATCTTCGTAATCTGTTTAAATAATTTGCGAGCTTTCTATATTTGTAAAAAAAAATGAAATCCCTCATAGCTGCAAAGACCTCATTTTTACGTGTCTTACTAAAACCGTATATTTGACATCTCGACAAGTATAACAAGATGCATAAAGTTAGACAATGATGTTTAATTTCTTATTATATATCTGAACGTCAGGGAATAAAATATCACTTCAAGTAACCCAACAGGGCTGTAAACAACATGCACTCTTGGTCTTATTCTCGTAGAGTGACATGTTGTAGTTTCGTTATTCAGGTCGCTGCGTAGCTGGGACACCTTCTATATTCACCATCACGCGGCTGAAGCCGCGTAATACGTCCACCCTATTAAAATCACGTTTCACTCTCTTACAGCGCAATATTTCTGTAGTTGTGACTTCCCGTGAAGTAATTAGACTTTCATTACAGGAAGCCGATAGGCTCTGCGCGGCATGGCGAGTGTGCTACGTCATCGGAGCAGACAACAAGAATGTTCGTAATGCGCAATGCGCACAATTATCTTGTTTATAAGTGCGCGGTTTGTACTGAACGTGACTTTTTGTTGTTGTTTTCTTGCTTTCGTATTCAGGCCTCACTTACTTTTGGAGAAGTAACAGTGAACTGTATGCGAACGATGGCTCGCACTTGGGTCACAGTCTCCCCGGTAAGCCTCTACGTCACTATGACGAGCAACAGTTTAATATCATCTGTTCTTATTAATGTGCTCATTAGTGGGCCTAAGTTATATGTGTCATGATTTAGTGTATTCTTAACGTAATGTATTTTTGATCACATTAGGCGCATGTACAAAAATTACAATCGGTTATGGCTTAAACTAGCGAACTCGAACGAAATTTGACATTTTTGCAAACTTGCATCTTCTAAAGGAAGCCGTCAGCAACAGGATTCAGTTATGCCTCGGCAGAACAAAATCTCGGTGGAGCTTTCACTTGAGTACAGGGATACGGAAAAATAAAACTAAATCATTGAACTTTGCGAAAGCGCCTGAAACACTTGGTTTTCAATGCGTTTGACCGTTCCTTTTTCTATTCAAGGTGCCGTGCTTAAATAAATATTTAAATGATGCTTTATCAAAACTGATGATTATTCACACAGGTTCGTGATGAAATGCACACAGGAACATCAAAGATGATATCCTGAATAAGTAAAGAACTTTCTTATCACAATGAATTATCTCTGAATGTCCGTTTTACTCCTTAGACCCGGCGTCGTCTTCACTCTCAACCTTCTCCTTCGGCAAGAACGCGTTTTGAAGAAATCTTGTAAACTTCATTTACTTATTAGAGCAAATTTAGAAACCCCAAGTGAGCACTAAAGCGAGGAATTGAATTATTTAACTCGCATGCGATTGTTAGGGATAGATTATTTAATGAAAAAGAAGATCAAGAAAAGAAAGGCCGAATGCTTGACTGCAATATATGTAGTATAACCTGATTCGCTGAAGCTGGCTGAGTGAGAGAGAGAGAGAAAATATATATATATATATATATATATATATATATATATATAGAGAGAGAGAGAGAGAGAGAGAGAGAGAGAGAGAGAGAGAGAGAGAGACAGAAGCGATTCTTATTGATGAGATACGACCGTCCGGCACTCCATACCGGGGCTTCCGTTGGCCGATGCATTGCTCTCAGCATACCGTCCGTGAGCCATTTCTGGTCATGTCGGATCCGAGCTGTGCAGGGGGCTTCCAATCGGGCCCTGGATCTGTCGTCTGCAACGGAAACGGTTGTTGCGCTGACAGGACCGCATTGTGTGGAGTAAATCTCCCGTGCGATCACAGTGTGGCCATTGTTGCATTGGAGAAATGTCCGGGTAATGCTTGTGCAGGGTTGCAGGGACCAGAAGTGTGTTTGTGTGGACCTGTCGGCGCAACAACCGTTTCCGTTCTGGTGAGAGAGTGGTGAGGAGAAAGGAATTGCGTCCTGTCTTTTTGTCGCCGTCCTGTTTAAAAGGGGATGCCAATAAACATCATCATCACCGCCATCCTCATCATGCTGTCATTCCATGCCTCGCCCTACCCACCCCCCCCCCCCACTCCTCGACGCAAGCGCCGCGCGTGCTAAAAGGATCGGCAGTCTCGCCCCATCTCACCTCCTCGTCGGTAGCGCGTTGCCTCTGTGTGTTCTGTGTTCGTCATATTGTTGCTGTGGTCAGTGCAATTTAACTCTGTTTTATGGACGTGCGTCGTACCCCTTCAAGCCCGCCATGCCCCCAGCTTCAAAATACATTCTTTTAGCTGCTACAATGTACCTTCCGTGTGTACAGCTCTCTCATTGCCTCGTTCAGGGCTGTGGATACAACTAACCAAGAAAATATTTCCGTTACATTTTCCTTGCACCCATCTTCTTTGACTAAAATATTTATCAGGAATCAGTGTCACCAGCGCTTGTGGACGCTCTAGCCTCTCAATTAGTTGCCTCATACAAGAACGCATGCTATACGACGTTTGGGATGCGCGTTAAGTTCAGAAGTAAAATCTGTCTTTATATGTGTGGCAACTTTATTCTCCAATAATCGTTACCTCTTTTCCCACTGTGTTTGGCCCATTGACCAGATATGAGAAGCTGCGAAACTGTAGCATCGCATAAAGAATGCGGAAAGAACTGCACGTGTTAGTATAACATGTAAGTTCGCCGTTATTGCTCATCGCTCATAGCAATTATGGGCAACAGACTGTCCGGTTGTATGAAAAGAATGCGGTGACACTCGCTTCCTGTCGATGTTAAACGTGCATCATTTCCGCATTTATTTAAGTGTTGCCTGTATAGATATATAAAGCATAGGTAATAAGTTCACCTGCATTACTTTTCGCATTAACTTTTCTCGATTCGCCAAGCCTACTTGCGCTGCAAAGCCTCAGGGTGCGGGATCAAATCCCGGCTGCGCTGTCCGGATTCCGTAAGGCGCGAACCGAAAAGAAAAAAAAAACACATGTGTATTGCACATTAATTGCGCGGTAAAAACCCGTGGTGGTCAAAAATAATCCAGAATCCCCCAATATCGCGCGGTCTCGTAATGATGTCGTGGTGCTGGCACGGGAAAGTAGAGAATTTCATTTTTTTATAAAATGCGTAAGCATTTTTATGCCTACGCAACGAGAAAACCGTCCGTTCATCCCTCTGTCCCATAAAGCGACCGCTTTCGAGATAGCGCTCGCTGCAGCGAGAGAATTCACATTCGTGCTGCCTCTCGCATCACCGCCAACGAAACGACGACAACATAGCGCTAACAGCCACTCAGCACACGCCACCCTCAGCCACTTTCGCAGATCGCTTTCAAGATGCGGGTCCACGTGTCTTTCCTCGACGCTAAGTAAGCGGTGAAAACAGCGCGCGAAGCTATCAGCAGTCAGCACTGTTTGTCGACATTACAGATCGCTTTCAGGGAACGATTCACACGACTGTGCTGCCAGCCAAATGTGTTTGATCACGGTTCATAATGGTTCGATGGGTATGGATGATGCGCTGAAAAGCGATACCACCTTGTAATAATCGGAACGCCATTAGGGCACCTGGCGCCGCCACCTGCAATACTTCTAATGCCAAAGTGGGCCTCTTTCGCCACCTCGTAACACCGTTCATTCCGAAACCGCTGCCGTGCCACAAGTGCCTTCAGTTCGGTCACGTCAAAGGCGCTTGTAATAACCTGGCACTATGTGCGGGCTGCGCGTAGTTCGCCATCACGGAATTCGGCCAAGGAACTATATTTAAGTGCGTAAACTTCAACGGATGGCACGAGGCCACATCGAGAAATCGCCCCAGAATCAACAAGGAGTGGAGTATATTGAAGGAGATGGTAGGCTTTACGCATCGGGAACGAACCAATTCTGCGAAATAAACGACGCTTCCACCCCCACCGCCGACGTTCGCCAAAGAAAACAAAAGGCCCACCACAGGGCCAATCTAATCCAGTGGCGTCATCACCTCGAATTGTGGAACAGCAGTCATTTCGCGAGACCAGACGCAACATCATGAATGACAAAGAAACCCAAAAACGTGCTTATGACACTGACTGGCATCTAATGCCAAATGCACGCCCACCTGTTTAGCTTGAGCAGTATACCTCGCCTCCATCGAACGCACCCCCTGCTTCCGACAAGTTACCTCAACAGGATGTGCAGTTGGTTATATTGCTGAAGTCGCTAATGGCTGTGATTCGCACACTTTTGGGAAATGGGCAAACGTCTACTGCTGAATGCACTTTACAAATACTGAATGATCTCGTTCATGTGCTTGAAAGCTTGGATTAGAAACATCGCTCACACACTTCTGCAGAAGCGATCATTTCAAGAAGAAGTCAAGAATACCTCAATTCTTCAGGCCTCGGTTAAGAGGCCTGAAATCACGTATTTCCAATTTTCGTCAATTTGTATGTGCAAATATGTTTCTGGTGCTAATCATCTGTAAACCAAATGTGAAAACTATCCTGAAACTCTCAGGATACGAATCTTTTGTTTCTGCGACGTGTGACAAAAGCAACAAGGTCGTCGTTTATGTTCGTAAGGAGCTCACCTACGTGGCCCAGGCTGTGCCTCCCCATGACGACAACCAGCATGTCTTCCTTAGTATAAAGAAGGGATTCTCCTTCCCACACATCGCAAGGTACATATCCCAATCAAGTCGGTTACACTGCAAAAGCCTTGAAAATATTTTGATGGCGATCTCCAGTGCTAGGATAATCGGAGGAGATTTTAATGCTCACTAGTCCATTTGGGGAAGTACAAGAACAGATCTAAGAGGCAGGGCTCTTGTATCTTTTGCTTCAAGCCATGACCTCTGCATCTTGAATGACGACAGTCCAACATTCTTGAGAGGGTCGTCGTGCAGCGGCTGCCTAGACCTTAGTTTGGTTTCACAATGCTTTACATCGAGAGTATACTGGTCTGCTGTCATAGAAACACAGGGAAGTGACCATATTCCTACTTACTTTCCCATCAGGTGTCTGAGTAGTAGGTCTTCCCCTATGGTCTCGCGTACATCGACGTGCATTTTAAGCCTTTATAAACGCTGAATGGAAGGGTGGCCTTGCACGTAGCATTGAGTTTGTGATTGCGAACGCGATGTATGCTACAACGCGCTGCTTCTCCTGGTCAGCTACTCGTACTGGCTTGACAATGAATTAGAAAGGCTTCGTGCAGTACGTTGGCGCGCCGAGAGGAGATGTAGGCGCGGAAAGTCGATTCTAGACCTTAGGGAGGCCAGGCGCAAGCACAAGAAAATTCGTCGTCGCATCGACAATTTATACAACTAACGATGGCATTCATTTTGTAACTCGCTGAGCCAACGCAAAGCTCTCTCTCTCACGTATGGCGAACTCTCCAAGGCCTTCGCTGTTCTCCTCAGCAACGCTACCCCTTTGAGGCGCTGGCTCTCCACCAAGGATATCGAAAAGTGTATGTTTGAGAAAACTTTTGCGAGGAAATTACAAGTGACAGAGAGCTACTAAAGGATCTTGAATTGCGCGAAGTTCCTGTCACACAAGTTTCGGTTATAGACGAACGTTTCTCCATAAAATAAGTGCAGGCTGCTATAGCCACTTACGCGCGTTCCTCTTCGCACGGACCCGACATCACGTACGCTGCTATCCGCCACCTTGTTCAGGAAGCACGAATGTCCTGTTGCCTCCTCTCAACGTCTCATGGAGTGACGGAGTCGTTCCTTCTGAGTGGAAGTGTAGCCGCCTTGTGCCAATCTTAAAGCACGGAAAGTATCTCCTTTACCTTAAGTCATATCCCTCTGTTGCTCGCGCCAGCTGTGTTGGCAAGTTGATGGAAAGAATCATTCTCACGCACCTCGAGGAGTTTCTTGACCATTACAATGTTCATCAAGACGCAATGAGAGGTTTACGGCGTGGCTCTTTGTCGCTCGACAACTTGATCTATCTTGCGTCTCCGATTCAACAAGAGAAAGTAGCCAAACGCCTCTTTCTAGCGCTATTTTTAGATGTGAGGGGCGCTAAGGATAACGTTTCTCACGGAGCCATCCTTAACGCATGCTGCTGCAAGCGGAAGCTGCACTTTGCGGTGGATTCGGAGCTACCCAACCGAAAGGAGCTTCTTTGTAGTAAGCGAGGATGGTCAAACTTCCGACCACTACAACAGCCTTGGAGTTCCACGCGGTGGCGTTTTGAGTCCAGTTTTGTTCAACCTGGCTTTGATTGGATGGCGGAATTCCGGCCACAGTCAGTCATTCTGTGAATTTACGCATATGACATCTGCATCTGGGCGTCATGAGTAACTCAGCCGCAGGTTCGCGCATGGTTACAAAATGATGCAACAATGATGTCTACCTATCTTTGGAGACAAGGCCTGGCAATTTCAGCAGAAAAGTGCGCACTAGTCGACTTGACGCGAAAATAGATGACTGGATACCTGGTGTCTATTAATGGCCAGTCTATGTTGTACAAAAAAAAACCATCGAGCTTTAGCGATGATTGTAGACCGCGACCTCTCATGCAGCCCCCATGCATCCTACCTAAGGAAGAGACTCCTCTCAATCAGTCACCTTTCAACGCCATTGCTGCAAAAGGCTGGGGACCGTCGGTGTGCTCTATGCTTAACTGTACAAAACGCTCTTCATGAGTTTCTTGCGTTACAGCCCTCCGGTGCTGTCAAGCACCCTGAGGACAAATCTCATAGTGCTTTAGAGCATGCAAGCTCAAGCGCTTAGGACATGTCTGGGTCTACCGCGATGCGCTCCAACATCCGGAAAATTGCCATCGCGCAGGGAACGTCCCATTAGTACATATATCATCCCAAACACCCTTAGAAATCATGTTCACCACATTTCTCGACTCCGGTCTGAACGCCTTTTTTCTCTCACGGAAATTAGACCAGATGCAACCTTTTTCAGGCATTGTCGCCTCGTACCGATCCAGTCATCCGTTTGATTTCACACCTGCAGCAAGATCACCTGGTCCTTTGTGGCGTCTCCGGCAGCCACAAGTGCAGCTTTCCATTGTAGTAGTTGTAAAGAAGTCTGACTTGCCAGATTGTGCCCTGAATCAAGTCACTATACATCTTCTGGATGATTTATACTCCGATCGAGTTTACATTTATGCAAATTCCTCTTCTACTCTAACCAGCTATACTGGTGCGGTAGTCACTGTGTCGATGTCTATCCTCAAGACGTTCAAAATCAGCCACGTCACAACATCAACAGGATCCGAGCTTTCCGCCACCCATAGCGCCGCGATATACGTGCATCAACGATTACCACATCACTGTGGTATATTCTGTGATTCAAAGGCAGCCCTGCAATCACTCTTATCAGCTCTGCGCCGCAGCCCACATAAACAATTTGTGGGGAAGATACGATTACGCTACCCTCAAGAGATGGGCGGAGACCACGACGTTGTATTTCAGTGGCTACCCAGCCACTGCAGCATTACTCCCGATGAAAGTGCCGACAAAGCTCCCCGCGAGGCACATAATGTATGTGAAACACCTAGATACCATTGTCGAGAATGGATGCAGCGCGGCACCTCAGCGGCATTGCCCATATCATTACTGTAAGAAAATGTAACACACCGGAGTTCACCAACAGGCGCCTGTAGACCACGGACCCCCATATGAGATTGAATCTGTTACCTGATTAAAACCGACCAGAAGAAACGCTACTGTGCCGCTTGCGAGTCGGAGTTTCTTTCACAAACGTCTGCTCATTCCTATTTCGAACGGCAGACAGTCCCAAGTGCAGCAGATATGGTGTCGAAGAAACGGCCAAACATCTGTGTGACTGCCCAACATACAAAGACGAGTGAAGTGCGCCTTTCGTAACGCTTTGGAGCACGCATAGGGCCGTCCTTACACAACGAGAACATCTTGGGCCCGTGGCGTCGTGCGTCTGCTATACGTAAGGCCACAAAGGCGCTGGCGCGGTTCTTGAAATGCGCCAGCCTGTATGACCACCTGTGACTGACTAAGTGATGAACTATTGTGTGTGCAATAATGAAAACTTTGAACTTCTTTCGTCCTTCTCCTCTTTCAATCCTCTTTCCCAGTGAAGGGTAGCCTACCGGGCTGAGCCGGGTTAACCTGCCTGCCTTTCCCTTATGACTTCTCTCTCAAACTTCATCATTAGCCTGGTTACGCCCACTGCAGGGCAAAGGCCTCTCCCATACTTCACCAAATTCCCCGGTCGTGTGCTTATTATGGCCATGTTTTCCCTGCAAACTTCTTAATCTCATCCGTCCCCCTAATTTTCTGCCTCCCTCAGCTACACTTCCACTCCTTTGAAATCGAGTCCGTAACCCTTAATGACCACCGGTTATCTTCCCTCCTCATTACATGCCCTGCCCATGCCCATTTCTTTTCTTCATTTTACCTAAGATGTAATTAACTCGCGTTTGTTCCCTCACCCAATATGCTCTCTTCTTATCCCCCCCTTGAAGTTACACCCATCATTTTTCTTTGTATAGCTCGTTTCGTCGTCCTCAATTTATGTAGAACCCTTTTCATAAGCCTCAACGTTTCTGCGCCGTAGGTGAGTACTGGTAAGACACAGCTGTTGTGCACTTTTCTCTTGGGGGATAACTGCAACCTGCTGTTCATGATTTGAGAACGCTTGCCAAACGCTCCCCAAACCATTCTTATTCTTCGCATTATTCCAGTCTCATGATACGGATACGCGGTCACTACCTGCCCTAAGTTTATGTATTCCCTTACCACTTCCAGTGCCTGGCTACCTATCGTAAACGGCTGCTCTCTTCCGAGACTGCTAAACATTACTTTAGTTTTCTGCAGATTAATTTTTAGACCCACCCTTCTGCTTTGCCTGTCCAGGTCAGATAACATGCATTGCATTTGGTCCCCTGAGTTACTAAGCAAGGTAATATCATCAGCGAATCGCAAGCTACTAATGTATTATCCATTAACTCTTATCCCCAATTCTTTCCAATCCAGGTCTCTGAATACCTCCTGTAAAGACGCTGTGAATTGCATTGAGAGACCTTATCTCCCTGTCTGACGCCTTTATTTATTGGGATTTTGTTGCTTTCTTTATGAGGACTACGGTGGCTGTGGCGCCGCTATAGATATCTTTCAGTATCTTTAAATACGGCTCGTCTACACCCTACATTCGGAAAGTAGTATACTAGTATTGGCAAAGGCAAGTAGGAAGATAAATAATATTGTTACGTGTAGCTGATGCCCAATGCTGTTTACAATTATTTACAGACATGGAGGCTGAAAATGGCGACGCTATATCAAGCGGGCACCCGTCGTCTTCTTCTTCCTCAGTGCACCCACACTGTGGCGGCTGTTCCGTATTAATACAAAATCAAGATCAGAGTTCCAAAAGCGGACCCTTGCGGGACACCAGATGTTACGGCAGAATTGAGTGAAGTTGTTAGCCGTCACATACTGACTGCGGTTAGAGAGAAATTCCTTAATCCATGCAGGTTCATTGGGGTCAATATTAAGTTGATTAAGCTTGAAGATAAGTAGATCGTGTGAGACGGAGTCAAATGTTTTAGCAAAATCTAAATATATGCAATCAGTATCAAAGTCATGATCCGCGTTAATAAACAAGTCGTTAGTATAGTATAGAAATTGTGTTTCGCACGAAACTGCTTTACGGAATCCACGCTCATAAATGCTGAAGAAGGAAATGGATTAAAGGAATTCAGTGAGGTGCAAGTAAATTATATGCTCTTGGATATTCACTGGAATGAATGTTAGTGATATGGGCCGGTAATTATTGCGGGTATTTATATCCCCATATTTATGCATACGGACCACCTTCCACAGCTGATTGACAACATCGTGCACTTCATTACAGAAGGACAACGATGCAGTTGATGGCCATAACAGACACAAAAAATTATTTCCCGAGAATCGATGAGCACGCGAGCACACACAAGCTCCGGCGAGGATACAATTGAAATTACATGGGAAGCAAGACAATCGGCAACCGCCAGCAGAACACCACCACCAAACCGCTAATCACGATCACATTGGTAAAATTTGTAGCACTTTTCACAGTCCAAAAGTTTTGCATATTTAACTTTCGCAGAGAGCCAAGGCTCCGTCACACCAACAATATCAATAGAGCAGGAATTAATAGCGGAAGGGAATTCCACGCGTTTATTAAGAATACTCCGTATACTGAAAAGAAAAATAGAGGCGCCTTTTGCGCAGGATCTGGGCGGGCATAGCTATGATGCATTGGAAGTGCCAACACCTGCAGCTACAGTACCAACGCTATCATGCGCATCTGCTGATCGTGCTGAAGCAATTTCGCGTACGCTGTCACTTTCTGAGCAGCAAACGTACGTTTCTTTTTCCATGATGAGTTTGTTCATGCGAAGAGAGTACGGCTTCCCGGCTACCTTTGCAAATTCAGTTAGTTTCCTCCTTGAGTTTCAGGTAGCTCTGCAATAATCTTCGCTACCTGATACACCCGTCCCATTAAGCTTATATTTCTGCGTCCAGACTGCATCCCTGAATTTAGACGTCGAAAACTTGATGATAATTAGTCGAGTCTTTTTATCGGTGAGGGATCCTAACCTGCGCGCTCGAGAAACTTGATGGTGAAGAGATAATGGTGACGAGAAACCCTGGTGACGAGACAAAACATCTTGAAGAAGGCCTTCTGACTTAGCCCATGTCTCAGTCGGGCAGTGAAGTATTCGAAAGAACAACAGGTTATCTCCTCTCGACCTTTCTTCAAGATCGTCCAGATGAGAATTGAGTCTCTGGCCTTCCATTCTGACAGCTTCTGTGGTTAGACGTAATGCATCATTAAGAGCTGCTGAACCGTCGAATGATTCAACGAAGGATTCAACCACGGATAATCTTACTGCTAGGTTAGCAACGGTCTGTACTAAGGCCTCCTGCTTTGTCTTTAGGTCGCCGAGAGCTTCTATGAGTTCAACGTGATGGTGGTCAACGTTTTCAGATAGTTTATTGATAGCATCAATCGAGTATGTCTTTGTCCGTAGGACCAGAGTTTAGTTGAACGTAACCGCAACACATTAAGAGCTTTGCAACAAATACACATTCGCACAAGCACTGAAAGAGCACACTTCGGCACAGTAGGAGTAGCAGGCAGACGTTGCTAGTCCGCTTACAACAGAGAGAGGGGGGCTTACAAACCTGCACAAAAAGCAAGAGCGGGTTTTTGAGCGACTGCATGGCTGCCACTCCACCGTGCCCACTGAAGGGGCGCAGGATTGCCATATCCTCCTGCGTCGTTGCCGTCGCCAGCAGTGTTACCGACCTGCTGGCCATGGAAGGGAGGTCCCGTTAAAGCAGGGCTGACATGAGGACGCATTGTTGAAGATGGGGGCGGTCAGAAAAGCTGGTGATAGACAGCCGGTAACTGCTGGATCCGTAGGTTGTAGCCACGCACCAGACCGAGCGATCAGCTGCGCAAAAAATCAAGATTGCTGCAATCTCTGTATACATTATGAAAGAATGAATGTTTTATTACGGCAGCACGCTACGCTAACAGAAGCGCCACCATGGTCATCGCACCCCTATGCATTGGCCGCAACCGCTACTGGAGGCGCGCTAGCACCTCCGACGCGCGTGACGTTATAACCACAGAAGCGCAGGTCACAGATGCGCAGACTAGGCGCCTTTTCTTGCAGGCATATATATATATATATATATATATATATATATATATATATATATATATATATATATATATTGTGAAATATATATATATATATATATATTGTGAAATACAGGGCCGACCCGCGACGGAGGTGAAGCCGGCTTCAAGCGCTCCGCCAACTCCCAAAAATACGTTTAACAACGTTGAATCTAAATGGAAAGACTAATGTCTAAAGTCGGCGCTGTAAGCAAAGCACCATATATATATATATATATATATATATATATATATATATATATATATATATATATATATATATATATATATATATATATATATATATATGGTGCTTTGCTTACAGCGCCGACTTTAGACATTAGTCTTTCCATTTAGATTCAACGTTGTTAAACGTATTTTTGGGAGTTGGCGGAGCGCTTGAAGCCGGCTTCACCTCCGTCGCGGGTCGGCCCTGTATTTCACAATCGCCGGGATCGGCCCACGCATTTATGCCCATGGGCCGGGAAACAGACGTTAGCCGGCCAGGT